>NC_081407.1:333824953-334424953 GCF_030272615.1 Cryptomeria japonica
TTTTCAAAGGTTTCAAAAGAGGAGCATGCGAATTTTTGGAACAAAGTGAAGGAGGATTTGGATGAATCTATCTCCATTAACAAATTTAAATTCAAGGATGAAGTGTTGCTACAAATATTTTGAGGATGTTCACATCAACAATGTAAGGTAAAATAATCAATTGTTTCTTTAATTATAGTTCAAGGAATACAAGAGATAATAATGGATAAGAGTTATTACATCAACTTAGTTTCACATCATTGCATATGTTTAATCATCATGAGAAGCATAATAATAATAATAAAGATAAGCTGAAGGGTACAAAGTGGAAAAGAAATTATTTTTCTCAATATCAAAATATCTCATGGATGAGGTTGTGGGATCCGGGTGCATTAAACAAAACTAACAGACAAATTCTAGATAAGCAAGTGGGTTGCAGTCCCAGAGTAGCACAATGGAAGCATGATGGTATCTCCCTAAATGTTAGTTTTGCAAAGGAGGATCAAATCTTGGTGTGCAGCCTAAGGTATGGAAAATATTTCCCATTTACAAGTTTATTTTTTCCTTCTATACCAGTACAAAATTATTTTCACCAAAGCGGGCATATTAAAAATGAGTTTAGAATTTTCACAATTGAGCATATGGATTCCTTGTTTCAAATTCAATATTATTTTTGCATATTAGTTCCAAATGACACTTTGATAGAAATAATAGATAAAGGATTTAATATCACTACTAAGTTCTACATTTATTTCAAGTGTATATGGTTTTTCATTTATTTAAACCATACTATGAATAATTAATGCCTACAATACATAAACCACTCCTTGAAGCTATACCTTATAGTTGGATACAAGATTATTTGTAGTAGCCAAAGGGAGATATTCATACTGAGATTCTTATTGTGGAAAAATGAGATTCTACTAGATGGTTTCATTTCTCATGGTATCAAGAGAGTTGCAATTTTTTCATACTTGGGTCATATACATAGTACTCAATATTTACAAAACAATGCAACACATGAACCATTTGATGAGCTTAAGAAGGTAACCCACTGATGTTTTACCCTTTTCATTTCAGATATCTCATATCTATATGTAGTGGAATGTGTTATTTTAGGAGAAGGTAATTTGAATCTATTACTACAAAGATGGGGCCCCATTCAAATTAAGAGAAAAAGTAAATATACAAAAAAATGGTTTTCTTTAAAATAAAAAGATTTTGATATTCCCCAAAAGTTGCAATGCGTTGGAAATCCAAATTGATCCTACACAAGCATGAGGAAACGATACAATGGTTGTAGCTTATGAGTTATATGCAGGGAGTCAAACGACGTCCCTTCTTATTTGATTGTGATGCAAGAATCTAAAACTCAAATGGAATTGTAAAAGTTGATGAAGTGACTTGGGAAGTATTTGTAGATAAAGACTTTTAGAGTAAAATTAAAATGAGAGATTATGATAATAATGCACTTGCCACTATCTCTTTTCAAAGTGTTTTGTGTATTTAATTTTTGTTTGTAATAATTCACTTTATTCTATATTTCATACCTATACATAATATTTTTCTATCATAGATCATCTAATAAAGATGAATAAATGATATCTCATGTTGGCATAAAGCATGATCCTACTACTATTCTTTTTCAACTATGTATGTTTTTATAGTTTCAAGCTCAAAGTAGCTATTGTTTTAAAAATAGGTACTTGCTATTATAAGGATTATATTGGATATTGTCATAATATTTTACGCTACGCAAATCAAATTTATATCATCATCAAAGACCTCAGAAGAGTCAAGTTCAAGTTTCCTAATATGAGTATAGTAATAGCTAGAGACCCAAGATATATTATGAATTGCAAGAAAATGGCAAAGAGTTTATTTGGGGAATTCTTCAAGAAAGGAATTAATAAGTATGGTAATGAGTTATATAATATGTTAGAACATCACATAATTGTATTTTTTACTATCATGTATGTTGATGATTGGTATGTCCTAGTAAATGGATACAAAAGGTGCATAATCTTCTACTAGAATGGACTATTTCTTGCAGATACAATAGTTAGAAAATGGTGGCATATTTTCTATTGTTACATGATGATAATTATTTTTCTTCAAAAGTTCCATTTCTATTCAATATCAAATCCTAAAGTTGTATCTAGCATCATTCAAGATGAAGAAAATTATGATATAATCAATTATAATTTCCACTAGGTGCATCTTCACAATTCAAAGTTAAAAAAGATATTTTCTTAAAAAATATATGATTTATGTTATGAAGGATGCATTGAACACTCTAAAAATCAGAGATATATCATTGTAGTAGGTCACATGAGTTCCAAATTTAACTTGTCTTGTTATAGTGTGCATTCACTTTGGGAAGGACAAGCTAAAAGAAATTGGTTGTTGATTAGGGAAGGTACAAGGCATAATATAAACACACAATTCATATGGTATTTAAGGTTGCACATTAATTTTTTTGTCATGTAATAGTAATCAACAGAAGTACACTTTCCAAATATTTTTCAAAATACTTGAGAGGAAGGTACAATATCATGCAAGTACAAGATAAAGGCTTGGTATGCAACTTGATATGATTGATCATCTTGGCAACATAATCATGGAGCCACATGTTCATAATTTCTTGAGGAAAATCAATTTTAAAAAGAGAGGATTTTTCATGTCCCATTTCTATTTTAAGCACTTACTATGTATAGTAAGCTTGATTATCTATAAATAGTAACTCGGGACTTGCAAATAAACTAGAAAATTAAAATTAAAAAAAAAATGAACTAAATTAGAATTAATGGAGCTTAGTAAATGCTATTTTAAATGTTCCTAGAATCCAATTTAGATGGTGTGACTTTTTAAATAGCAACTTTATCCTCCGAAACTCAAAATGGAAGTTGCCTATTTAAGAGATAAAATTGGCAGTTTCAAATAGAATGTTGGAAGGTCCAGTTGTCAAAAGGAAAGTGCATGTCCTTGAATTTATTTTAAAAAATCTTTCCCTCCTAAGAATTGGACTTTGACACCCATGTTTAATTTTGAACAAGATTCTATTTAGTTGGTTGGATTTAAGAGAGTCAAGGGAAGAGGTTCTAAGGGTTCTCTTGGGCAATCTTACTATAGGGTTGCATTTGTATTTCATGCTCTACAATTGTAGATTGTTGTAATAGCTTGCATGTGTTTGTTTTCATATTGTGAAAGTAATTTTTATTTTGTTTTTCTGATTATAATAGCATATGCTGCTAATATTTTTATTTTGCAATACAATTTAGTACTTAAGATTTCAATAATATCTCATTTTTTCTGTTTGATAAACTTTTTAGTTTACTTGATTTGTTGTTTTTCTTAAATTTATAAATTTGAAATAAAATATTAAAAAGTTATTTAAATATAATTTAATAATTTAATACAAGATATTAAAACATGCACACTTAAGCATAAACCATACACACTTAAGCATTCAAACACACCATGACATTAATAGGATACAAACTGAGATATTAAATAGAATAATCCTATAGACCAAATGATTCAAACACCAAATCAACATCAGATTTGATTTTCTAAACATGTCTGCATCCAATTACCCTAGTCAAGAAACAAAATAAGTATATAAGAGATAAGATACAACTTGCTAACATCAAACCCAATGACCACCAAACCACGTATGCTCATTTTCCTTGACCTTACATTATTATGTTGTCTTTAGGATTTTTGGGAATACAACCTTGGGAACAAAAAAAAGATACCATTTTGAGGGATTGATTATTGAGCCCTAATTTTTATTTTACAAATAATTTTATTTGCAATACTACTATGTCATTTTTCCTTGTGTATGGATTTTCAAATCCATTCAATTTTAACACTAATTTGGAATCCTTGAAAAGTCCATAAATAATATTTTAATCATTTAAATTTTCCATGATACATCCATATTAGAATCTTGCTTGTTTTTATTACTGTGAGGGTTGAATTTTCTTTGCCACTAGGAAGTAACAAATAAATTCAAATGACTCAAACCTATTTTGATATAAATTTAAAAGAAATAAAGTATATGAAGATAAAAATATACTTACAATGAGAAAAAAAGTAATGTTCCTAGGTAGTGGGTTTTCTCCCCAATGTTGGGAAAATGGTGTCTCAACCTTGCATTTACATGAGGTTACTATTCATTGTAAGTTTTTGTTTTATCATGAAATAGTGTGAAATTATCCCCAGAGCTTCTCGTTGGCTAGATGAGGATGTCGATAAATTTTCATTGCAAGATCATAGCTAGCTTTGAAGATATTGAAGTTTCTATTTTTGGAGGGTGCAATGAAAATTTTAGAATTAATATTGAGCACTTTAAGGTCTCTGAAACACCCCAAAAAGTGAGCATAAATGGTATATTGGTTTACAAGTTGATAAAGCACTTTGTGTGATTTCCGGTGCTTCAAACAGTTCGTCAATCAGACACATGGTCCACAAGCTATTTCCTGCAGAAGTTTGGACTCCTGAAATAGGAAATATAAATTAAACCAGGCACATAAATGAGATGTAAAAGGGAGGAACATGTGTTGATGTGTGTTTTGATATGTCATAGTGCATCTAGAATGGAGATAAGGTTGACTCTACTTTATTGGGCAGTTTTAGCCCATGGTTTCGTAATAACGTTCGACAGTTTCTTGTATTGCATCTCGTATATATGAGGTGCATGAGATAGAGGTTGTGTGTAAGAGTATTATGGATATTGAGTTATCTATGAGTCTCTGATTAGTTGTACTCTTGTGAAGAGATTTCTTCGTAAGTATATTATAATATGTTATTGATTGCTAAATAATATATTGAGATACTTTTGGAGTGTGGGGCTTTTCTCCTGAAAGTGTTTTCCCCAAGTAAATCACTTTGTTGCTGTGTTGTGGCATGCATGACATTTTCTTTATTTCTGTTAAGTTTAGGTAACTATTGTAATGATCTATATAAGTTTCTATATTACCCTCCTCTCAAGGTTAGTGTAGGAAGTTGCTCCACTACTTAACTTCTTTATAAGTGGTATCAGAGCCAGAGTAACTATGTGAATTATATATTACAGAGATTCAACATGCAAGATTGTATACCATTATGTGTTCCCTTCATAGTTGGAATAAAATTATCTATTTTAGATTGTCCTAAAACTCCCTCAGAGATGGAAGACATGACCAGAGTACCCTGCTAGAGCACAATTGGAAGTTTGATGTATGCTATGGTCTTTACTAGACTAGCCATTTCCCAAGCAGTGGGAGTTTTTTCTAGATTTATGTCTAATCCTAATAGAGTTCATTGGGATGTATTCAAAATATCTTCAGATATTTGAAGGGTACCTAAGAGTATTCTCTATATTATTATGGTAATTTGGTTGGAGATGTGATTTCCCTTGATATTCATGGTTATGTAGATTCAAGCTGGGTAGGTGATATTGATAGTAGAAGATCCACCAGTACTTATGTGTTTATTTTGTTTCATGATGCAATAAGTTGGATGAGTAAGTGACAGGTTGTGGTTGCTTTGTCCACTACAAAAGAAAACTATATGGTAGCTTCTCATGCTTGTAAATAGACCATTTGTCATAAAAGACCGTCTTCAGATATTAGAATAAATCAAGGTGCAGTGACACTTTATTGTGAGTATAGAGAATTTTAGATGGTGTTCAGAGCCTATGGGCCTAATAGCCCCTAGAAATTAAATTATTGTGTTGATACTCTCTTTTCTCTTGCAAGGTGTTTGAAAAGTGGGAGAATGCTGGGAAAATGGAGTCTCAACCTTGTATTTACATGAGGTTACTATTTATAGTAAGTTTTTATTTGAGCACAAAATGGTGTGAAATTCTCCTTGAAGCTTCTAGTTGGCTCGATGAGCATGTAGATAATTTTTATCGCAAGATCATAGCTAGTTTTGAATATATTAAACTTTTTCATTTTTGGAGGGTGCAATGAAAGGTTTGAAATTAGTTTTGAGGATTTTAGAGGCTTTGAAACACCCCCAAAAGTGGGTATAAATAAATTAGCAGTTTACGAGATGATAGAGAACTTTGTGATCTTTGTGGTGCTTCAAACTATTTGTCCATCGAACACATGTTTCACAAGTTATGGCCTCTAGAAGTTTGGACTCCTAAATTAGGAAATATAAATTGCATCGAACATATAAATGAGCTATAAAAGGGAGGAACACATGTTTATGTGTTTTTTGATATGTCACAGGGTATAAGAGGGATATAAGGTCAACTCTACTTTATTGGGTGGTTTTAGCTCATGGTTTTGTAATACTGTTTGACGGTTTCTTGTATTATATCTCCTATATATGAGTTGCGTGAGATAGAGGTTGTGTGTAGGAGCGTTATGACTATAATTTATTTACCTCCTTGTCTTTAATTAGTGGTATTCTTGTGAAGAGATTTCTTTACAAGTATATTGTAATATGTTATTGATTGTTGAATAATATATTGAGCTTCTTTGGGAGTGTGGTGTTTTTTCTGAAAGGGTTTTCCCCATGTAAATCATCGTGTTGCTGCGTTGTGGTATGAATGATTTTTTGTTTATTTATGTTAATTTTTTATAACTATTGTAATGATTTGTACAAATTTTTGCATTACCCTCCTCTCAAGGTTAGTGTAGGAAGTTATTCCGCTACTTAACTTCCTTACACCCATTGGTTTCATGTTCAACTCCAAAAATAGGCATTATCGATGAATATGGCTTGTAGGTGATTGCATGGATCCCTAGGAAATTAGTCTTTCCCTAGTTTGCCCCTTCCAGATTCCAACTTAGTAGTAAACAAGACCAAGGCAAGGCAAGTTGGGCATTGGACTAGGTTGCAGGAATACGCCTAGCACAACCAAAAAAATGTCAATAGCTAAAGAAATAGATCAATTAGTAGAAATGTTATATTATGAAATAAAATTGATACATCTTGAAAAATGAAGCTATTTTTTAGATTGGAGAGGTTAATACATTATTGGAGGTAGGAGTAGGGGAAGATATCAAAGACTTGATAATAATGTTTGAAGAAAAATATGTATACAAGGGAGAAATAGGGAGAAATTTGGGATTAGAAAGATAAAAATGAATATTATGGAATCCCCAATCACCCAAAACAAAGGCCTAATGAGATTAAGAGAAAATTTCCAAAACTCTAATGTAGTAATGCAATATTATGTGAGGAACATTATAGGAATTTTTTTGTATTAAGTATCATAGAATCACAAAGTTCATTTTTTTCTCATTCGAACATCCACGTTACAAACTTATTGCATACTAGCTCCTTTTGAGCACCAAACTAGAAACAACAATTGGAAGACCAAGGGTCACAACTTAGAAATCCACTTTAGACAACCAATGGAAGACCAAGAGTCACTACTTATAATTATACACAAAGGTGTCCCTCATGGGAGTTGAACTTGGGTCTCCACATTGAGGACTCAATGCTTTAACCAAATAAGGTCAACCCCTTGGATGGAACATTATAGGAATTCCAAAAAATTTAAATGATTATAAAATTGATGATGTATGTGCCATTAAATTTTATTTTTTAAGTTACTAAAATAAATTGTAAGAGAGTACGGAACATATAGATAATTTATTTTTGCATGACACCTATAAATAGGTTTCCATAATAATTATACTTGCCCAAGGCACAATGAGAATGGTTTTCTCCATTGGGCACAAATTTTTATTATTCTTTTAATTTTTGGTATTTTTCTTTCTATTTACCCTTTTTTCTTGTATTTTTTTTCCATTTATTTTATAATTTATTTTATTGTTTTATTTTTCTTTTCTTCTTGTTGGGTTACTTGAGTTGATATCAAGTGAATCCTAACCAATCTCATGAGAAGGTAATTAAAAGGATATTTAGATGTTTGAAGGGCACTCTAGATTATGTTTTGTGGTATAAAAAGGATAACGACTTCTCTTTGAAGGCATATACTAATGCTAATTGGGTTGAATGCATGGATGAAAAAAGAAGTACAAGTGGAAGTTCATTTTTCTTTGTGGATAGATTGGTCTCTTGATGTAGTAAGAAGCAAGATTCAATATCTTTATCAATAGTAGAAGACGAGTATATTGCTACAATATTTTTCTACACCCAAGTGCTATGAAAGAATCAGAATTTGAAGGATATCAAGGTGATATATAGTGAGCCTATTCCTATAATACATCTGAAAATACAAGTGCTATAAAAATTTCAATTAAATTGGTGATGCATTCAAGGACTAAACATATCTTTATCCGATATCATTTCCTAAGAGGGAAGGTTGTAGAGTAGGAAGTTAGATTGGAGTATGCTCTTAAAAAGGATTAAATTGTAGATATTTTCATATAGGTTGTATTAAAAGATACATTTTGGATGTCTCAAGTAGAAGCTAGAAGGTACTTTCTCTCCTTCTTTAGTCTAGATACATAGGTTGGTGAATCTATCTAGATGGAGATTCAAGGTATGTATTTTGTCTCCTAGATTGATAGGGTTTACCCCTCAAGGGAGTGGGTAGTTTGATAGTTGTTGGTCATAAAAGAAGCAGGTATAAAGGGGAGTGGGTATGACTATTTTGGGAAAGTTCGTAGAAATGAGTGAGTCTAGATGAATGCTAGGAAAGGAAAGATAAAAGTTTTAAATGTAGAAGACTATTCTACTAGTGGAGAGAAAGTGTATAGGTTAGTGCAGACCATTACCCTTTGTCCTTTATGTCAAAGGGGGAGAGAAAGTACAAAAAGTTAAAAATAATGAGGAAGAGAAATTATTATGTTGTGTGGGTATTATTATCATTGACAAAGGGGAAGATTATTGGAAGTTATTCACATTGATGACTTGGTGTATTCATTGATGTTAAACCTCACCTTGTATGGTGTCATTGATGAAATGGTGATTGTTGTCACATGATGTAATTGTGTGCATTTCTATGACACAGATTGTTGGAATTGTTGCCATTGATCACTAGGATTAATGGTAAAGATAGAAGTGTATTTTGTTCATATACTATGATTGTTGGATGGTATATACTAATCTCTTAGGTGTTGATAGAGAGTTATATATTTATATGAATGTGTAGATGGTTGATGGTCGTGGATGTCCACCTTCTTGGTATTCATGTCTTTACTTGGTATGATGTTGATGGATATGTTGTAGAATAGTGATAGTGTTGATGCTCATGTTTGGATGGTAGAGATGCTACCATGATGATATCATATTCAAATTAGAAGCATTGAAATGAGGATTAGAAGCATGATGATTAAGTAGATTTTGTTTTGATGATGTTGATGGTCTTATGCTCACTACAAGTTGTTGTGATTTCTTTCTCGTTGCTCCTGAGTAATAGTGATACAAGGCGAACTCTAGTCTCGAGAAGTCAATGAAGTGTGTGAATGTATGTTGAAGACTATCTGGATCCCTATTTGGTTCTATGTTCTTCTGGTTTTGGATGTATGCTCTATTAATGTTGCACTCCTATCATTTCAAGTCTCCAGTTGTGCAGCTGATGTTTCTAGTTAAGGTAGTATGCTAGCAGTTTGATGGATTGTTAGGTCTACCTTGGAGAGCGCTCCACATTGATTTGCATTGATTTTTTTGTTACTACAACTTATAGGACATGCTTAAAATGTTTGAGCAGTATCTCAGGGTAGATTTTAGGTGATGAAGTGTTTTGCAAGTGTGCTTGTCATTGTCTTATCTCATTATTGTGTTTCCTAGTATTTTGGCAATGAAGAACTCTATATTATATTAGTTTTCATAACTTTTCTTGGCTTGACTATATAAAAGATGCATGTAAAGGTGTTGATGGATGTTATATGAACTTATTTATGTGGCATTGATCTATTGGTGTTCTATTGTGTTTGGATTTGGTTTTTAGAGTAATTTGTAGTTCTATCACTGACATGACTTATTCTATTGCTTGTGCTATATCTTTGTTGGTCCATTCTAGTATTGGACATTGTGTTGAGTTATACTTGGCTCCAATTTTGCCTTGGGGGGATCCACATTAAGTAATTTCATTTGGAAGATGTGTTTTGATCCAACGAGTTATATGTGCTACACAAGTTTATCTACATGTTACCTTATTGCTAACTTGAAGGATGTGCACCAAGCATGTGTGATGTTTGAGACTGCATTCCAAGATATAATAAGAAATTTTTAGTTCCTCTCTATCTCTTGTATTGCACTACTTTCACCATGATCTGTATTTGTGGTTGACTTAGTGGGATCATTCCTTGTCAACCCTAAATAAAGCTAATTTGGTACACATTTTGTATATTTTTTCTATGATATTTAAAGATGTTCATTTGGATCATTAATTCATCATCCTAGAATTATTTAACCTCGTAGAGAATTCAATGAGCATTTACTCTAGAGGAACACTTTGATTGATGCACTAAAGGAATATCATTTACTAGTGAATCATCATCTAAGATATTTATTATATTGTATGTTGATCTACCACAATTGCAAAGTCACTATCTAAGGGGTTGACCTAGGAGAACTTTCCCCTAGGATCCACAACATCTTTATGGTATTTTTAAATAGGTCAATCCTTAGTGACCAAAAAGAAGCAATGAGGCTAAAGTGTCAAACGTTAAAAGTAAGTACACCCATCCTTAACAAGTACTTTCCTAAAATAACATTTGATAGCTTGATGCCATCACTCTCATAACTAAAAATATTTAATCTAAACTACTTTATACTTATATGTGCATCTTATTAAATTAATATATGTTGAACACAATAAAACATTATTTTTCTTTCCAATTATGGAAAAATATTATTTCATTTTCTATTTTATTAGTCTAGAAATGAATGGTTAACTTGTATTTCTCTCTTATTCTCTCTTGTTAGTTGACAATCTTGACATATATGATGGTGCATGGGGACTCTACTTAAATATCACTTTCTTCAACTATGAAATAAATAATCAATAGAAATTTTAAACATCATTTCTATTAAAAAATGATAAATAATATACTATTTTTATGGACCAAAATTTACCTCTAACCATTGAAGTGAGTGTGATTTAAAAATAAGAATACATGGGAACAATAGAAAATATAAAAATTCTAATATTAGTAGTATTAATTAATAATATATTTTTTAATAATGAAAAAAATAAAAAAATTTATATATCAACGATTGAAACATAAGGAATGATGATTTAACAATAGTATTGAAGAGAAGAAGAACATTATTAGCTGCACTATGTGACCCACAACATCAATTTTAAAAGTAAAAATTTCTCGAAAGGAGAGAACAATTTTTTTTAAACGTGTATAATTTCATCATAGGAGATATACCATAATCTAATAAAATCTGTTCATCATAACACATTACAGGCGAGTTGAATCATTGCACGGTACAACTCGAAGCTCTTTTCTGAGGCCTATTCTCGCTTCTAAATCTGATGGGCACTCCCCTTCTAAATTCCCTCACATCTTCATACCCAGCAGCAGCCATACAAATCTCCAAAACCTCATACAACTCTTCATCCTCCACATCTCCCTCAAATCTCTTCACCAAAAACCCATTCTCTTTCTCAAACTTATACCCAACTCCCTCATGATCAACAACAATAACGTCCTTCAAATCCACATCCAAAACACACTTGAGAGTCCCCTTACTCAAACTCTTCACATGATCTTTACCAGTCCAAGGCGAGTCTCTGTACAGCCGCCGGTCAATATACCTGTTAACATCAAACTTATCCAGAAAAACATCAGCATCCTTTTTGGGTGCCTCAGTAAAGACCACAACTTCATAAATCTTTGCCAATTCGGACAAAAAGTTATCCACACCAGGCCTTTTCATGACATAGTAAGGCCGATTCTGGGCACAAATTATGAAGTCATTGCGCTGAAGAGGCTCAAGGCTTGCCTTGATCAAAACATCAAACAACCCCAAAACAATTGTTTTGGCTTTTGTTTTCTGTTTTCTTCTTCCCAAAGATCTCATATTTAGATTCCAGTTAAGCCCGAATAAACTCACAGGCCTTTCTCTTTCCCTCTCACGTTCACGTAAGCTCTGTATTTCTGTATCAGCAGTCTTACTCACATCATAATGTATAGTAATGGCTTCCCTCACGTCTTCACATTTTGCCGCCATGTTACAAAACTCCATGACTTTCCAAAGCTCTCTGTCGGATAAATCCCCATAAAAAGGTCTAATGGGAAATGCATTTTCTGGCTGCATTTTATAGTTTTGAGGATTATCATCAACTAGTATTACGTTCTTGAGGTCTCTTCCCAACTTACTGAGATCTTTATAAACTATGCCTCTGTTTCGACTACATGAATCTCTGTACAAGCGGTGTTTTATGCTGTTGTGGACGTCGAGTTTGTTTAGAACGTCATCTGCGTATTCTTTTGCAGCAGAAGTGAAAATTACGATTTCGAAGTTGGTTTTGGCCAGTTGGAGTAATAAGTTATCAACTGCGGGTCTTTTTTGTACGTAACAGAGAGCTGGTTGTTCTTGAAGTTCTTCGACCAGGACCGTGAAGTCGTAGTGGGATGGTGTGGCAGAGAATGTTGCATTGATCAGAGTGTTATCCAAGTCCAATACGATTGTTTTGGCTGTCTGAGATTGTGGCGGAGGAAGTATCATTTCTCTCTTGATCTCATCGACGTTTTTCCTTGTGTTAATTTTCTCCAGGATTGACTCCATTTTTTCTCTTTTAACTTTCGTTCCTTCAAATTGAATACGGGTAGGAATGGCAATGGGAATAGGAGTGGCCGACATAAGGTTTGATATAACTCCTCCAAAGGTTACCATTATTTGATTTGAAAGGAGGCGTCTATTTTATTTCGCTCATAAAAACCAACTATATTTTGAAATAATTTAATGATATTTTTGAAAAACATTTGTTGATTTAATAATAATAAAGATTAAAAATATTTTTATAAGCAAATTTTTTTTTTCTTTTGTTGGGGGTAAATTAATAATTGCTATGGGACAGCACTATATATATCTTCAGTTTCATGTTGTCTATTTGTCCTGCTACCAAAGACCAAGCTTTGCATTACTATAATGTCCAAAATTGGTGCTCGTGGTGCAACTAAACTCCTATCTATCCATTTATCTATCCATACATAGCCAAAATGGTGTCACTCCAAAGTGGTGACACTAGTTCATTTGATTTTAATAGTTTCAGACCAGGGCATTACCACCATCGCTATCCTGTTAATAGGGTCTCTATGGTTTCTTCATCCTCCTCCTTTTCTCGGCACGGGCTTTGATTGGGCATTCTAGGCTGCAGCCTTGATGGGCTAACAGTTCTGCAATGCGAGAGGGATCATCTTCTTCGTTGCCCTTCGCCATCTCCTCTTTTATCACAATATCGAATTCCATCTCTCCCCCCTTATCGCACTCTGAACTCTCACTTCATAAATAGCTCTTTTATTCATTTGCCCTTATTCAGCATAATTACCATTAATTTCTTTAGAAAGCCATATTTCTAGGAATGGTTTGCTTCTTTCCTTCGATCAATTATGGCTCTGTAGTGTTGACTAGAGGTAGCTTTTTCACCTTCCTATTGACCACATAGCAGTCTTGAAGGACAGGGATCCTCTTCTCCTCATCCATGTTCTCTAGGATGTCATCAATTTTCCCTAAATAAGGGTTCTTAAACACGTTCTGGCATATAATTTTTTTCCCCGCATTCATTTCCCCCATTTCTACCTGACTATCACCAGTAACATGGGGGATATATCAGTGTTGACCATGTGCCTATGACACGCCCTCAAAAAATTACCCCCCAAGATTTTCTCCACTGCATGGATGACCAGATAGTGAGTGGAGTTAAGGATGCTTATGAGTCTTATCTCAGAGACTTCTCCCAAAAATGACATGTGATGTTTATTGTAGACAAGCCTAATGAGTGTGTCTATAGTTGATGACATACTCTGTATCACTCAATTCGATATACATGAGTCACTAGTAGAGCTGAAGAGGGGTATAAATAGCATTGAGCTATCTGTCATCAAATTTCGATAGCCACATTTTCACATATTTTTTCTATAATGTCACCTTCGTTTGGCCATCGTAGTGTAAATCTACTCATATCAGCAGATGAGACGAGTGATTAATGTTTACCTACTACATCACATGCATAAGATTTCTCTCTCTGCCTAGCGATGATATTTACAGCCCAAAGGCTATGTTGGCCAATGCCAAATTACACCTAATCTCTTGGGAAACCTTCCATTATCCTCATTCTCCTAAAAGTAGTAATGCCATAACAACTTCAATACCTTGGCTTGCATTTTAAAAGGCATTGTGTATCCTCTATTTCTGCTAGTTTGAATAGTATTGATATGGTGACATCCACTTAGGACCCACCGATATATCTCCTTTGGGTCATTCACAATCCACATGCCCTGTCATCTATGAGCCACTCTCTACGGCTTGTTTGTCCATCTCATAAACCAAGTCATTTTCTTCATGATAAACATTTGTCAGCTTAAATTCTTTGAATCTCTTGATGAAGTCACAAATTGACTTCAACCATATTTGACCTAGCTGCCAGTTTAAAGTCGAGTTTTGTATGATGGAACTGATAGTAATTAGGGAGTATCCTTCAACATGCAGTCACCTCGCATTTAATTCCTTTCCCTAGATTTAGGACAAAAAGAGCCACTTTGAACTCTGCAAGACCATTGGAGGTTTCTCTCAGTTGCCTTGATCTTTCCGCATGAATAATTCCATTGCGGTCATGTTTAATGCATCCAATGCTTCCATGTCTCGAGTTCTCCTTCAATGCTCCATCAAAATCGATCTTGATCTTCCACTTTTCATCCAAAGCAATCCATGTCAACTGGCTCCAATGTTCTGGGGAAGATCATTCTTGATGGCCCTGTTAATGAAGGAAATTTTTTTATTCTATTGATTTAACAAGAAATTTGTTATTTTTATTTTGACTTAAGAGATTGTAAATTTTTTGGAATAATTTGGAGTATATATATGTTTTCATCTCTATCTTTATATAGCATATTGCAACAATATGAGGTAGGCAGTGTATATCTAAACCACAAGTTGCCTTCGACTAAGTAGCTATATGTAGAGGGGTCTAACATTTTTAATTGTTTTTAAATCAATTTAATTAAAATTAAGATTAAAATTAATTTTATATAGAAATATTTAAAATTATTGATTTAAAAAGAAATTAAATTATTTTGTTTTGATTAAAGAAATTTAATTTTTTTGTGAAACAATTAAAGTACATAGATAATAACATCTCTATCTTTATATAACAAAATTAACAATATTAGGTGGATATCATACGTCTAAACCGCAAGTTCCATTCGGTTGATTAGTCACATGTAGGGAGCTCACATGTCATCATGGTCACCAATTGTACTCAACCAATTGAAGTGCAACCTTTTGACAAAATAATATATTTGATTTATATAATTTTTAATAAAAATATACTGAAGTCTTTAATATTTATATTCTATATTTATAAAAAATCATCAAAATGTTTATTATATTGAATATATATATTTACATGTATACATATGTTTAAATTAGTTTTTATAGATTTGACAATCTCTATTAAATAATCAATTTTTTTATTAAATTATTTTTATAAAAATGTTTGAATATATTTCATTTTTCTAATAAAAGGGTACCACAAAGTATAATCCATTCTCCTCTTTAATATTAATAATCTAAATTGACAGTAAGATAAAACTATGACTAATAAAGGGTAAATAAAATAATATTAAAACACTAATAGATTTAACAATCTCTATTATATAATCAAAATTTTTATTAAATTATTTTTATAGAAACTATGGAATAAATGTTACTTTTTTAATAAAGAAGTCAAAGTATAGTCCATTCTTCTTTGTCAAAATTAGTAATCGAAAATGATCGTAAGGTAAAACTAGGATTAATTAAGGGTAATGAAAATAATAAGAAAACTTTATTCTTGTTGGTTTATAAGTACCAACTTGCGGGTTGCAATGATCCGTTGGACATATAAGGACATTCACTTCCTGCTCTATCCACCTCACTGTCGCCCACCTCTTATCTAGTCCTAGTATAGACCTTAGCAACTTCCTTGGAAAATTCATCTGCAACTTGATATCCTTTTCTATAAATGTGCTAGACTCTAAACTCCTAAGGTCTATTAGAAATTTCCTTAATCAGCCTTAGCCACCTCTTCAATTTCCAATATGGAATTGAATTCCTTTCCTACTTGCATTAATTGTGATGACAGAGCCTCCTTCAAGATGAATTGTGTTGGCCCTAATTTATAACCCAAACTTAAGTCTCGATAGAGAAACTCTAAATTTGGCCTCATTATTGGTCATCACTCTCAAATGTTCAAATGGACCTCATTTAGAGTTTTACCCTCATTGTATATCGCTATACATGTTGTCCCACTTTTAACCTTGAATTCCCATTTAATTCATTTTTATGCATCTAATATCTGAATTGGTTCATTTGACATTATCTGTTGGATTACTAGGAAGATTAGCCTTCCCAACCTCATTAATAAGGGGAGCTTTAAGGTCCATAAATGATTTGGTCATCTCGTCATCCCAATTTGTGAAAATACTCTCTCTCAATGTCTACTTCATGTAGCTAATGTGAGTAGCTTCACCACTAGCCCTTCAATTTTAGCTTTCACCTCAATTTCTACTATTCCTAGGCATTGGAATATCCTCCTATTTTGTTCCTTTTGTATGCAACCAAACAACATTTTCTTTTTACTAGTTTCCCAAATAACTATTATTTTACTAACAATGTCTTCTTTTAAAGTTGTTAGTTGTTCTGACATTGCCTAGGTTCAACCACCTTGGTCTCGTAGAGCCAAAAGTGTACGAGATCTCAGTCATTTGTGATTGAGTCTTGTTCGTTGGCCAAATACTTTCCCGAGATTGTCAATGAGTTAGTCTCTTAGGAATGAGGAGAAATTTGAGGGGAAGTGTAGGTTTCTTATTGAGTCTTTGTGAAGACTTATTTTTACAATGTTGGCATGTAGCTCACTATTATCATGAGGTTTGCTAAGAATAAGTTTGAAAGGCTCATAGATGATGATACCAACAAAGTATACTGTTCTTAGCTTTCCCATGAATACACTTGGGCTACATATAGAGAAGAAAGAACACAATTTGTGAACTCCCTCGAAACCTTTATCAAAGACCTTAATTAAGGTAGGAAGATGGAGGAACAACAATAGCTTCATCAAATAGTAGTGGTAGTGGAACCTATAGTTACTAAACTACTAAATTGTAATAGAAACATTGTATGGATGGAAGGCCCTCTAGGATGGGCAACATGGATGGACGATTGGTCAGGCAAATGAACTAAAGATCTAGTTTTGTAAAAACTTATTAGTTTTTTGTGTATATGAGAAACAAGTATATATTCTAATGTGATAATAATGTATCTATGTAAGTTGTAGATATTGTCTCTTAGTAGGACAAATATAACTATGGCTACTACTAGTCCAATGTATTGAATTGTACTATTTATCTATTATACTCAATATAATAGAAAATTTATACGAAACATGTATAATAATATTTAAATTTGTTATCAGATAAAATGTGTTAAAAATGATAAATTAGAAAGGAATGAGTAAAATAAACCTACATTTATATAAAATTAATGTAAAAAATATAAAATAAGTTACTTGAATTACACAACCACTTATTTATGCTATATAAAAAAATTGTTGTATTAATCCATATGAAATTTTTATATTAATACCAAATATCCGAATGGGGAAACTTGTATAAATCATGTCTATCCTTGAACAAGTTCACTATGCATATTGAGAAGTCTTAGAAGTATAAGGATCAGTTAGAAAGAATATCTCAGTTGGTTGATCCTGTGACAATCTCTTTGAGCAATCATGAAAATCAGGTAATATCATTGCTTGAGAAGTTCCAAAGTCTAAGCCACAATTGAAAAAGGATAATTGGCAAAGTTGGAGAAATTAGGAGCCACATTGTTCCTAGGTTGGATATAATTCTTACTGCCTTGCATGATGCTCATAATGCTCTGACTGCAAGTGAATCGAAATATCTTAAGATTATAGAAGCACAAGCTTATCTTTTCAACGATCTTATAACTATTTTTGATAATCTACATAAGGGTTTGGATAGTTACCTAAATGCATTAAAAAAATCCTATGAAAATATCGTCAAGTTTTTGTGAGTTAAGTTTGTGTGTACATATGGAAATAAGATTTTTGGCTAGAACTTTTGGTTTCCAGAACCCTACCTTTACCATTGATGTCAAAAGGAGAGTGTAGAGAAGTGAAAAATGATGATCTTAGGGGGTGTTCCTTGATTCTTTAATTCTTTGGAATCCAAAGATTAGATTTTTTGTTGCAATGTACAATATTTGGGTTTTGGTCCGACACTTAGTCATTTTTTATTAAGTGTTGCTATGAATAACAAATTGAGAGATTGTTGGCAAGAGACACTACATGAATGTTTATATGTTGTTAGTGATGGAAAATAGAGTCAAATATTCAATCTGGAGTCCATGTTTCGATCATTCTAAAAGATTGATTGAGTATTGGTAAGGTCTGATGAATAAAACAGGACATCCGATAGAGTGTCTAGTGTGTTGGTTAGTGGATCATTTTGCTTGATTATTTAGCTTTGTAGATCTTAGAGAATCATTGTGGCCATTTAAATTGTCTTACTCTAGGTTTTTGGCCTCTAGTGCCGAGTTTTGTGTAAGTTGGAAGATCTAGTAGACATGTTTCTAGTTAGAATAGTGTTCATCAACAGTTATGTGTGGGAACTCATTGTGCGGATCTTGCGGATCGATTTTAGTAGTTGTTTGTGTGTTTGATCCTGATGATGAGCCGATAATGGGGAAGCATGTGGTCAATTTATTTTGGTCTGCATGATTGCTTTTGAACAAATTGAGCTGACTTGTGTATACTCTCCATCACTTGCATATTGTTCTTGAAGTCCAGATGTAGGTGATCTTATTTGATGATGTAGATATATAAGAGCAATTGATATGATCATTTTTGGCATCAATGGTTATGTGCAATTTGCGTATAATTGATTATGCATAGTTTCACATGTGCAAGGTAAAAATTTATGCTTTGGTATAGTCCAAAATATTAGAACAGAGCACTGTTGTAGAGTTTAGTAAGATAAAGAGTTTTGTGCCTAACCAGAATATCATGGTTTTTCCTTTAATTGGGTTTTGTTAGAAATTATGATCTTAGGATACTAATCATTATAAAAAAGAACATAAAGTAAATGAAATGACAAACATACATCCATAAATGTACAGATTATACAAGATATACATGGGGAAAACCCTTTTCGGGCAAAAAAATCCATAAAGAATCATTTAATTAAAACACTTACAAATATAGTCTATCATAAAATAGACATGAACCTGGGGATACTCTAATACTTCCACATGGCCAATAATACATGTTGTGCATAGGGTAGAAACTCACCATAAAGCTCCAAGTTCACACATCCCTCAAATGAGCAAGAATCTCCTTAAATATAGGAGTAAGGGTGGCTTCACTAGTCACACCTTTTCAATAACCCCCACTCATAAATAATTAATAATCTAATAATTATTAGATTATAATTATTTCAAATGGGATATGCTTATAAAGCATATAATATATAAGGTTTTATAACCTTATATTAGAACATTATATATAAATGTTATAAGGATGTGATCCCTAATAACGTTATGTTCTTGCACTCCCCCTTAATGTTAGTAGGGGATCACATGTTAATTTACATAAAAGAAAAAATGAAGTACCCCAGTAACATAGGTCTTCTTTGATAGTGATAAACAGGGGCACAAATAGATGCCAACATGAAGATCATACATTTTGGACTACATGAAAGTCATCTTGTCATAATTTATAATCCTAGTGTTTTGAAAATGATGCTGTGAGGTCTTAAAAAATTATATTGGAGCCGTGATCTCCTCAAATTAGCCTCTCCCTAGGTTCATTACATAGTGCCTGTAGGACTTAATACAATGATTTTACAA
Organism: Cryptomeria japonica; assembly: GCF_030272615.1. Lineage (NCBI taxonomy): Eukaryota > Viridiplantae > Streptophyta > Pinopsida > Cupressales > Cupressaceae > Cryptomeria > Cryptomeria japonica. The sequence continues at coordinate 333,844,931 of NC_081407.1, forward strand.
GTGGAAGATTTACAAGGAGAATAATTTACAATATGCTCATAGGACTTAAGCACAAATGTGCCTATAGGATTTACTAATGTCTACCTACAGTATTTAAACAAAAAATTACTTACATATGCCTATCTGCAGGCTTAAAGGATTTATCCACTAGGTGGTGTCAATGACATGTACACTCCCCCACAATGGTATCACCCAAGGCCAAACATTATTTAAATTTGGAGCAATATAGTGCCTAAAAGTCTTATGCCTATTAGTTCTTACATCTAGGATTTAGCCACCAAGTGGTGTCATGTACACTCCCTCTTAATGGCATCACCTCAAAACCAATCACTACATAGAGTATTTCAAAGTGATGGCTAAAATTATAGTATATAGTATGTCCCCATGATCTTCAAAGTGTTATTATAGAATGATTCCACTTGAGTGAGGTGTTGATGATCTTCAAGGTTCCTTTATTATGGAATACTATCACTTGAGTGAGGTTCCCATGATCTTCAATGTTCATTTTGATCTTGAGAAATGATATTGTTTGGAAAGTGTTAAATATAACTAAGTAAAATGGTACTTTAACATGTATCCAACTATAATTCTTCCATAAATCTACAAAGCTATATTTATTCTTCAAGAGTGACTTCCATACTTCACCCTTTTGATTCAAAGACACATAGAAGATAGCCTTTTTGTTAAGATGTTGAACCATCCATGTAAGAGCACCCGCACCATATGTTTTGAAGGCATAATCTCACCATACAAGAAACAATATAGTTAGTAACATAGTAAACAGTTAAACTTGTTTCATGGTGCAATAAAAACAAAACAAAACAAAAAACATCATATTATGAATTTTTCATTTTCCAAAGATCATATGATATTCCGCATAAATATAAAATATAGTCCAATGATTGGTAGCAAGGGGATCAATAAATATTTTCATGAGAATAAGCATGGATAATTAATTATCTTGTTTTTAAATAGACATACTACTACATATAGTAATGATCCATAAAAAAATTAGGCAACAGGTGAGCTATCCTTTCTATGTTTTTTCCCGATATAGTTTATAAGGGTGATAGGCACCCATTATAAGATCGATATAAGGTGTTTTATTTTTCATAATATAATAATAAAAAATGCATCAAATACAAAATAAAATAACAATTCTCTTTGATCTCCAAAAATTCTAATGATAATTTTGACAAATTTACTTATGCATATTTAATAGCCTTTATATTTCAGAGGTGAATGTTTTATCCTCTATCCATACATGATCATTGTTATAATATAGTAGTAAATCATTTGTTCATCAAACATATTGCAAGTAGGAATATCCTCAATGTTAATATAATTCATATCAAATGCAAATAGCAAATTAATTCGAGATAATTCATGATGTTCCTTCCCTTTTTTCCTACTAGTTCATATGTGACTTTTTAAATTCAACTTAAGTACTAATATAGATAATAATAAGTAATTTAGAAGGGCCACTTGAAGGGCATGGGACACATTGATTCAAAAATGATTCCATGGTTCTTAAATATATATGAAGACATCCTTTTCTTTATTGTATTTTTTTTTAAATATTGATAGTAGATGGGAAATGTCATAGGTAGACAAATTATATGATAATGATAGTGGATACCAAAAATTACCCTATCAAAATGTAGTTTAAGATATTCCCATAATAATAAATTTCCAATTAAAATGACAAAGAGACCTCAAGTATATGGCTTTCATCTACATACCTTTAGGTCAATTTATATGCTTAGAAGGGGTGTAGATTTTGATATATCATTATTTTCGTAGACCTAATTCAATATCTTCTTTAAAAATCTCAAGAAATTTTGAAAGAGACCAGGGCATTATTGAACATGAGATTGAAACTATCATTTAGAATTGTTATGAAACTAATCTCATATTAATAAAAATAACTTAGTTTATACTCCATAATCTTAAAATCACTTCAAAGATATCATATTTATGAAATTAAAAAAGGTTATATGACAACAATGATCCATCATAAACTCTAAAAATCATTATTGGTCATTATTTTTTAGACTAAAATCCTTTTATTAGACACTACCTTCCCAAAATATAGAATCTCCCACGTGGAGACCAATTTATTTAAAAAAAAGATTATACCATCTCATCACTACCATGTAGAATGTCACCTCACCAAGAAGAACCACAAAATGAATGGCAACTTAAGAAATTAACAAATTAAAATAAATATATTATTGAATAACCAATATTAAAACTCCAAGGTTGAAACACCTTATCCAAGCATACCTTACAAATACATTGCACATAACCAATGATACAAATAATGCAATAGACATACCAATGAAATGCCAATTGGAAAAGCGGTTTGCCCAGCATAGGAATTTGCACCATTTAACAATAACATTGACTGATCACTGATAGCGAGAAGATATGTATGAGGTCGACATGAATACAAAACCAATAAGTAAAAGAGCCTATAAAGGCATGAAGCAATAGAGAGATCTGGATCTACCCGAATTCTGCTATAATGTAAAACATCGAGCATTCATAAACCTATCGTCAAGTACATGTAAAGCGATGGAGGGTTGACAAACATATGAGAATCCTTTATGGATAAGGTGTGAAAAATCTATTACAATTATTGACTATCAATCTCCTATCTATATGGATTATTTGACTGCTGAAAAATTAATTCACAGCTAATATCAAAATTAACATAAATGTAATTTCACAAATAAAAACACACGAACAAAAAATATGTAAAATAATAAACACGATATTTTTGGACAAATTGTCCCTAGAAAGACCCCAAAAGGAAAAATAGTTCTATAGGAGAGAAATTATATTTAACTTCAGCAAATCAAGAGATACACATGTTTCTTGCCTCTTACTGGCAGAGCTCCGACAATATTTTCTCCGGAAATTCTTCCCTCAATTTTTATTGCTTTTATTCTATCCTATGCTTACACTATGCCTTTGCTATCACTGCAAATATGTTTCTTATGACTGTAAATCTGTTTACAAAATTATGTTTCCATATACCCTTTGATTCCCTTTTATAATCTTCTCATTGTGCAACCAATGGCCATGATTAATCTTAATCGATGACTAAGATTATTCTGGACTCTAATTAATAATTTTCCAAAAGTCTATAATTAAAAACTTTCTAGAAATTTATAATTAACAACTTTCTTAAAAATTCTAATTAAGAACTTTCTAGAAGTCCGTAGGAAAATCAAATTATTTCTAAATTTAGGTATGGAAAGGACTATCCGAGCTACCCAATCTAACACTTCCTCTTAGCAAAGAAGGTGATTTGCATAACACACAACTTATCTCTAAAAAAGATGAATTTTGCCTTCCCTAATGCCTTTGTCAAGATGTCTGCTACCTATTAATTTGTAGGTAAATATTGTAGCTGAACAATCCTCTATTTTACGCAATCCCTGATGAAGTGATACCTGATGTATATATGCTTAGACTTGTAGTGAAACACTCGATTCTCATATAATTTGATGCAACTCTAATTGTCATAATGTACCACTGTAGTCTCAACCTTCTGACTAGACAAGGCTACTAGAAACTTTCAAACCCAAATAGCCTCACAAGTTTCCATGCTAGATATTATGTATTCTACTTCTATAGAACTTAGAGCCATGGACTTCTACTTCCTATTGCAGCAAGAGACAAGTCTTGATCCCAAACTAAAGCAACACCCTAAACTTCTTTTCCTATCCATTGTACTACCTTCCCACTCTGCGTCAGTAAAGCCTATCAACTTGATTCCATCATCTTGAGCATATCTAGTTCTATACTTGATTTTACTAGGAAAATAGCACAACACATGCTTTGTCAGTATCCAATGCACTCTCTTTGACTCAACCATAAACTGATGAAGAGAGTCTACTACAAAGGATATATCTACCCTAGTGTTGACCAAATACATGAGAGAACCAATCAACTTCTTGTATAAGGTGGGGTCTACATCCTTCTCACTAGATGTGTCTAACTTCTTCTAATTCATGATCATGGGTGTAGACATGGCTCTAAAATTCTCCATCTCAAACTTTGGTCCCTTTTGCACTCCTCTATGAGCCCCAATGAACTTGTTAGAAACAAGTCGTCTACATATAGAACAAGAATGAGAACCTCACCCCAAACCACCAAGTAGTAGAGGTTAGCATCTGCCTAACTCTTCATGAAGCCCATTCCCTACAAGTAACTATCAATGCACTCATATCGCCCCTTGGGAGCCTACTTGAGCCCATACAAATCTCTCTTCAATCTGCACACATGGGTCTTGCTGTTGTATGCTACAAAGCCTTCTGGTTGTTCTATGTATACCTCTTCTTTCAACTCTCCATTAAGAAAAGTCGCCTTGGCATCCATTAGATGGATCTGCCATCCCATCTATGCTACAAGTAAGATCACAACTCATATAGAAATATACCTGGCCACTAGAGTGAATGTCTCCTCATAGTTTATTCCCTCCTTTTGAGAGAATCCCTGAGCCACAAACCTTGCCTTGTATTTCTTGATGATACTATTTGCACCATGCTTGATCTTAAAGATCCAACGTGATCCAACCACCGCCCTATCTATTGGTCTAGGAACAACCTCCCACACATAGTTTTGCATTATTGAGGTATACTCCTCAACCATCACATCTCGCCACACCTATTGTTGTGCAGCCTCTTGATAACTAGAAGGCTTGCCATATACCAAATCGTTGATTAAAGCCATATAGTCTTTAAATCTAGTAGATTGTCTCCATTGTCTATTACTTGTCCTGGGAGCACCCACAAACTCCTGTGTATCCCTATGTGTCTGTTGATCCTCACAGTTCCTGCCGCCAACTGTAGAGGATGAAATATCAACCCCTATGTCTTCCTATTACATCTCTTGGATTCAATGCATCTGTTGCTCCATATTTTTAAACGATCCTTGTAGCTTCTATTGTCTCCTCACTCTCATCATCTAATTGTAAATATTTGGACCTCACAAATGCCTTGTCCTCCATGAATTTGACATCACACCCTACTATAATCCTCCCGATCTCTAGAATAAATATTTGATATGCCTTTGAGGTCTCGCTATACCCCATGAAGTAACCCGTCTCTGTAGTCTTATCTAACTTGGAATTTGTATACACTAGAATATGACAATACACCAAACTCCCAAATATCTTGAAGTGACTGACATTTGGGTTCCTCCAAGTCAACGCTTCTTCTACTATCATCTGATAGTTCTGATACTTAATTATAAGTACAGATGCCAAGCTAATAAGATAAGAGGGGGGGGTAAATCATACAAACTTAATCTTCCATAAAAACAACAGATTCAACCTTGGTAACATATACTTCAGTAATATAACCAAAACTGCTAAACATGCAAACTCAAAAGTATATAAACATCATAACACTCATAACACCAGATTTAACGTGGAAACCCAAATAGGGAAAAACCATTATAGGATTTTGGACCCACTAAGAAATATACTCTTCTAGAGTATGCTTGGTTAAAAGCAAATCCTGTTAAAGATTACAAACACATTGCTAGATGTGACCCAGTTAAGGGATTTTCCTCAGATCTGTTAGGATCTTCACCTTGTTAGAAGTGCCTTTGTTAAAGGATTTCAAACACTCAATCAGAATGTCACCTTGCTAGAGGGTTTTACAAATAAGACTGTTAAGTCCACTCAGTTAAGAGATTTTCAGTCACTTCACAAAATAATAGTAATAAAAATCTATATGCAACTTCACATCTAGAATGCTAAAGCAGATTCTTATTTTCTTAATACAATAGGACTAAACTTATCCATCTGTTGGGCTCTATAGTCTGTTATTCAAACAGGTTTTCAAGCTTCTATGCTTGGTAATCACTATGTAGCATCCCTGTGCATACACTTGCCCACATACATTGTTTATTAACAACTCCTTATTTATAAACAATTCGCCAACCTCTTAATCTCCTTGATCACATTTCCCATGATCAATCATAGCCATCAAATCTTCAAACTTTGACTAGGTTCAATGTATCTTTCAATCTGAAAACATTTTACCCTGCCTTGGAACTTGCATACATTTCTTGGAACTTGTGCTAGGGTATTGTGGTTCAATCTAAGCTATAGATGTTCCTGTTGATTTTCCTTTGCCATAGATTCTTTAACAAACTTCATTCATGACATACCAATCATTTAATCATAGCCAGCTCATCAGCTTCCTTCATTAAATAATGTTTTTATTCATTCAATGCATTCTTTTATTACTCGGTTGCAACTCAGTAAATACTAAACTTCACCTGGTAGACATTCCACCTTCATTAACTGATAGTGATAACCTTAGGGTTTACCGACTAGGTTCCTTAGGGTTTACCAACTAGGTTCCTTGCTTGGTAACATAGTATAGTATTAACCTTACAATCAATAACATATGTATGATATCAAAACAATATAAACATCATGATCTCATCATTGTCTAACTTGGTAATAGTTGCCCATTGAATAACTTATTCCTCCCCTTATTCATCATATTCTTTTTCTGTCTTTTACCGATATCTTTATACTCATCAAATCATACTTCTCAAGATATGGCAACATCATACTAAATTAGAAAATCAATTTCTTGACATCAATGACAAAATAATAATATTAAGAAAGTAAACATCCTTAATCAGTTCTATCCATAATCATCAACAACCTTCTCAAGATCCTTATTGAAATGCCAACAATCTCTCCTTGTCTGTTATAATCCCAACAATCTCCCCCTTTGGCATTGATGGAAAAACTAATTGATTTGACCTAATTGATTCGGATTGCTGTGAGATTATGAAATTCTGAAATGCTCTCCCCCTGTCATACGAATTCTCCCCCATACATTAGTATCCACTCCTTTTCTCCAGTCTTGTCCCCCTTTGACAATAATGCCAAAAAGTAAAGAACTAAAACATAATTTCTTCCTGTATAAAGTGTTTTCCTACTGTTATGTGTCAACTTAGTCTCAGTCAGAGCATTTATGTCTTCAATTCATGTTCCCTATATTGTTTCCTGCACACCTTTAGAAAACATCCTAAAGTGTGTAAATCAGCATCAACTCCTAAAAGATATTCTATAGAGTCATCGAATTGATACTTTCACCGAACTCGGTCAGTGAGTAGAAGATAGGGGTAGGACCGCTAACTTGCTTCTAAGATACTCAAAAGTGTCCCTTGGCAGTAGCTTGGTGAAGATATCTGTTATTTGTTCCTTTGTGCTAACATATTCCAACACCACTTTCTTCTCTTGAGCTTCTTCTCTAAGATAATGATATTTGATAGAGATGCGCTTTGTCTTAGAGTGCATAACTGGATTCTTTGAAATGTTTCTGGCACTAGTATTGTCACAAAATATAGTTACTGGCTCAGTAACTTTCTCATTTATACCTTCCAATAGTTGTTTGATCCATGCTATGTTGGTACAATTCAATGCTACAACAACGTATTCAGCTTCTGCAATTGACTGTGAAACACATTCTTGTTTCTTGCTAAGCCAACTCACTAGTCTTTCTCCTAAAAAGAAAGCTCCTCCACTTGTGCTTTTCCTGTCATCAATGTTGCCTGCCCAATCAGCATCAGTATAAACTTTTAAATCAAAATCATTTCCTTTCTGATATACTAAGCCATAATCTTCAGTGCCTTTCAAGTATCTGAAAAATTCTCTTGATTGCTATCATGTGTGTTTCCTTAGGATCTGCAGAGAATCTTGCAACTATACCTACTGCATGTGTTATGTCTGGCCTGCTATGAACAACATATTGCAACTTTCCAATCATGGATCGGTAAAGTGTCTCATCAACAGATACATATTCATCATTCTTTGATAGTTTATAGTTGGTAGTCATAGGAGTACTTACTGGTTTTGAATCCTCCATTCCAAATTTCTTCAAGATTTCCTTTATGTACTTGGATTGAGTAATGAAAATCTCTTCTTTCATTTGCAGTATCTGTAAACCTATAAAATACTTTATCTCACCGATTAATGACATCTCAAATTCTTTGCTCATTTCATTTCCAAAGTTCTTACATAGAGAGTCATTTCCACAAAATATAATATCATCAACAAATATGGCTGAGATCAATATTCCATTTTCAGCATTCTTCATGTACATATTGTTGTTTTCACTTGTCCTTATAAAACAAATCTTGATTAGATAAGAGTGCAATCTTTCATACCATGCTCTAGGTGCTTGTTTCAGCCCATATAAGGCTTTGTTCAATTTACATACCTGATCTTTAATATTGTCTTCAGCAAATCCTTCAGGTTGTTCAATAAAAACTTCTTCTTCTAATATACCATTCAGAAATGCAAATTTGACTTCCATTTGATATACCTTGAAATTCTTGTAAGCAACATATGCCAACAATGTTCTTACTCCTTCAAGTCTTGCCATAGGTGCAAAAGTCTCACCATAATCAATTCCTTCTTCTTGGGCATAACCTTTGCAAACTAGTCTTGCTTTATTTCGAATGAACTCACATTTTTCATTCAGCTTGTTTCTGAAAATCGACTTTGTACCGATTACATTTTTGTCCTTCGGTCTTGGGACGAGTGTCCATGTGTCATTCTTCTTGATTTGATCAATCTCTTCTATCATGGCATTTATCCAATCTTTACTATTAAATGCCTCTTTCACTATTCTCGGTTCAAATTCAGATATCAGACATGTGTTTTGTCTCAGTTTGGTCCTTGTCATTACTGGATCATACTTATCTCCTATAATCTAACTTGATGCATGATGTCTTTTGACATACTTGGCTAATACACGCTCGGTAGGCTCTGTATGATCTTCTTCATCACTTGGTAACTAAATATTTTCTTCATTTCCTTCTGCAATTTTCTCTATAGGACTTGCCGTTTGACCATAGACAAATTCATCATAATATTCTGCTTCTTTGGAATTTCCTTCATCATTTCTTTCTACAAATTCATCAATTTTCACATTTGCACTTTCTACTATTTTGTTAGATGATTTGATCAGACATTTAAATGCTTTACTTCTAGAAGAATAACCAAGAAATGTTCCTTCTTCACTTTTCTAATCAAACTTGCCATTTCTATCATCTTTGTGTACATAGCATCTACTTCCAAAGATTTTAAAATTACTTACATTGGGTTTCTTGTCATACCAGATTTCATATGGTGTCTTCAAAGTTCCTTTCTTTAGTTGTACTCGATTCAGGATGTAAACTATTGTGCTTATTGCTTCTCTCCAAAATGTTTATGGCACTTTCTTTTCAATCATCAGGGTTCTGGCACAATCCACAATAGATCTATTTCTTCTCTCAGCTATCCCATTTTGTTGTGGAGTTCTCAGTGTAGAGACTTGTCTTTTAATACCATGATCATTGCAGAATAATTTGAACTCATCAGATGTGAACTCTCCTCCTCTATCTAATCTAAGACATTTAAGTTGTCTTCCTGTTTCATTTTCAACTCTTGCCTTGTACCATTTAAACATTTGAAAGGCTTCTGATTTTTCTTTTAAAAACATAACTGACATCATCCTTGAATAGTCATCCACAAATAATATGAAATATTTATCACCATAATAACTCTGAACTTTCATAGGACCACAAGGAATAGTGTGCACAAGATCTAAAATTCCCTTAGAAGTGTAAGACTTACTTGTAAAGCTTGATCTTGTCATTTTACCCATCTGGCATCCTCGGCACATAGCATTCTCAGGTTTTTCCAAACTCGGTAGACCTCTTACAATGTGCTTCTTACTTATTTTGATTAGATTATCAAAATTTATATGACAAAACCTTTTATGCCATAACCAGGTATCATCTATCTTTGCATACAAACATTTATTCCGAGTTGAGTCAAGGTGAAATGTGTCACCTTTTTTTTGTGTCCCGGTATCAGCTAACTTTCCATTCTTGTCATGAACTTTGACAATTCCTTTCTGAAATTATATTCGGTATCCTGTATTGTTTAGTTGTGCTACACTCAACAAATTATATTTCAAACCTTCAACCTAATAAACATCATTGCATCTTGCATTGTCAAGAAGTGTTAAAGATCCTTTACCTTTTACCCGACAAGGTGCATCATTACCAAATCTTACATAGCCACCATCATAATCTCTTAACATAACAAACTTCTGTTTATCACCTGTCATGTGATGTGAACATCCACTATCTATGATCCAAGAATCATTAGTATTTATGTGAGATATTAGGGCTTTTTCTTCATACCTTTCTTCATCTGATCCATCTTTGATAGCCACATAAACTACTTCCTCTGTATCAGTTTCATCTGATTTATCATCATTGGATTCCTCATTGGCTATTAAGCATGACTTTCTATCTCTTCTTCTAAAGTCTCGGTGTCCTCTATAATGATTATCTTTCTTTCTATCATCTCGGTAATATCTCTTTTCAGTAGAATCTTTGTCAGGACAGTTAGAAGCCATATGTCCTATCTTATCACAATTGAAACATTTCAAAGGTAGTTTTCCTTTATACTTACCTTTGCCTCTCGGTAACCTTCTGGCTAAAAGTGCTTCAAACTCTTCTTGCTTTCTAATTTCCTCATACAGTTTGTGTACTTTCTCCATGTTCTTGCGAAATCTTTTACTTGCTCCACTATGATCCCCTTTAGTGTACTTACTCATTCTATCATTGTAATCATCAGTTTCACCAATATGAAAAGAACTAAATGCAGATTCAACTTTATTTACCAAGGACCCACTGTTATCAAAGTTACTTAACTCAAATGCATGTATCTTACCAATAGTAGCATCTAAGGAAACTGGCATATTGGGTACAAACCTCAATTCATTGATTGCAGAGACTCGGCTTGCATAAGCCAGTAGAAGGGTTCTTAATAACTTAAATGTTATATCATTTTCTTCAATTGTACCACCTGCTCCTTTGATTTGTTTGACAATCTCCTTTAGTCTTGTACTATACTGGGTTATGTTCTCACCTTCATTCATCCTCATAGATTCAAGTTGCCCTCTTAGACTATCCACTTTTGCTCTTTTAACATGTTCATCACTGCCATACACAGATATGAGCTTGTTCCACATTGCCTTTGCATCATTGCAACCTTCTAGATCATTAAAATCTGAATCAGTCAATGTAGATGTTATTTCAATCATTGCTTGAATATGCTCTTGCTTTGCCTTTATCTCTTCCATTGTTAATGGATAGGTGCTTGGTGTGATGAAATCATTCTCCAGATAATATACATCATATTCTCCAACTCCTGATAGGTGCAACTTCATCCTTTTCTGCCATGTAGAGAAACTTGACTTGTTCAGCTTTGGTGCATCCGTCTTATACATCTTTGGATCTTTGCCTCAAGTACCTTTAAAATTTCTCTTCCAGAGTCCAAAGCTCTGATACCAATTGATAGTTCTAATACTTAATGTTAAGTATAGATGCCAAGGGGGGTGAATCATACAAACTTAATCTTCCATAAAAACAACAGATTCAACCTCGGTAACATATACTTCAGTTATATAACCAAAACTGCTAAACATGCAAACTCACAAGCATATAAACATCATAACACTCATAACACCAGATTTAACGTGGAAACCCAAATAGGGAAAAACCACTGTGGGATTTCGGACCCACTAAGAAATATACTCTTCTAGAGTATGCTCGGTTAAAAGAAAATCACATTAAAGTTTACAAACACATTGCTAGATGTGACCCGATTAAGGGATTTCCCTCAAATCTGTTAGGATCTTCACCTTGTTAGAAGTGACCTTTTTAAAGGATTTCAAACACTTAATTAGAATGTCACCTTGCTAGAGGGTTTTACAAATAATACTATTAAGTCCACTCGGTTAAGAGATTTTCTATCACTTCACAAAATAACAGTAATAAAAATCTATCCGCAACTTCACATGTAAAATGCTAAAGTGGATTCTTATTTGCTTAATACAATAGGACTAATCTTGTCCATCTGCTGGGCTCTATACTCTATTATTCAAATAGGTCTTCAAGCTTCTATGCTTAGTATTCACTATGTAGCATCCCTATGCATACACTTGCCTGCGTACATTGTTTATCAACAGTTCCTTATTTATAAACAATTCGCCGACTGCATAATCTCCTTGATCACATTTCACATGATCAATCATAGCCATCAGATCTTCAAACTTTGACCATGTTCAATGTATCCTTCGATCTGAACACGTTTTACCCTGCCTTGGAACTTGCATACATTTCTTGGAACTTGTGCTAGGGTATTTTGCTTCAATCTAAGCTGTAGATCTTCCTGCCAATTTTCCTTTGCCATAGATTCTTTAAAAAAGTTCATTCAGGGCATACCAATCATTTAATCATAGCTATCTCATTAGCTTCCTTCATTAAATAATGCTTTTATTCATTCAATGCATTCTATTATTACTCGATTGCAACCCGGTAAATACTAAACTTCACTCGGTAGACATTCTACCATCATTAACCGATAGTGATAACCTTAGGGTTTACCGACTAGGTTCCTTAGGGTTTACCGACTAGGTTCTTTGCTCAGTAACACAGTATAGTATTAACCTTACAATCAATAAAATATGTATGATATCAAAACAATCTAAACATCATGATCTCATCATTGTCTAACTCGGTAATAGTTTCCCATTGAATAACTTATTCCTCGCCTTATTCATCATATTCTTTTTATTTCTTTTACCGATATCTTTATACTCATCAAATCATACTTCTCAAGATATGGCAACATCATACTAAATTAGAAAATCAATTTCTTGACATCAATGACAAAATAATAATATTAAGACAGTAAACATCCTTAATCATTTATATCCATAATCATCAACAACCTTCTCAATATCCTTATTGAAATGCCAACAATCTCTCCTTGTCTGTTATAATGCCAACATCATCTTCCCTAGTACCTTATGTGGAACCATGTTCTGTATGTATATTGTCGTATTGCATGCCTTTACCCATAGGTAATATGACATATCTTGGTCATACAACATATCCCTTGCTGCCTTTGATTTAGAATGATTCTTCCTCTCAACAACCCCATTCTACTACGGTTGTAAGGAATGGTCCACTCTCTCTTGATTCCTTCCTTGGTATAGAATTCTTGGAACTCTTTCCCTTTGTACTCATCTCCATTGTCTGACCAAAGAACCTTCACCTTCATGTTTGCCGAATTCTCCACAAGAGCTTTGAACTCTTGGAAGTGACTGAAGACCTCATCCTTTGTCTTCAAGAAGTATATCTAGGTCTTTCTAGAGAAATAATCAATAAAAGTTACAAAGTATTCATATCCTATGAGAGATTTCATCAACATCAGTCCCCACATGTCTGAATGTACTAAATCAAGAACACCCTTGGATGTGGTGTCGCTCCTTGGAAAAGCTGCTTTCACAAACTTCCCCAACACACATCCCTTACATACATCATCATTATCTGTGCTCACCTCTGGAATTCCTATCATTGTTTCATGAAGCAATTTAAGTGATCCATGATATATATGGCTGATACTCCTATGCCATAGCTCTCCTTGAGCTCTAGGATTACAGCTACTCATAAGTTCCTTAGGAGTGTCAGATGGCAACCTGTAAAGTTGACAACTCCTAACTCCAATAACTATGGGTGATTTACAATCCTTATCCTTGATTAACACATGCACCCCTCTAAAGTACATTGTAACCTTTATCTTGAAGGGAAAATACAAAAATCAAAATCATACCCAATCCTAACACATACAACACATCATGAATGGGAATCGACTTGCCATTCTCCCTTTGAAATAAAATAGTCACTTTCGCAGCCGGATTATGTTTGGAGTTGTTCCTTATAGAAATCTAAATTCTGATGTCCTCCTTATATATGGAGAAGTACTCTCTAACTCCTATCATATGAAATGATGCCCCACTATCTATATACCAAACACCTTCTAAGGTTGAGCTAGTCAGACAAGCTATGAGAGAAACCTCATCCTCCATTCTACTAGAAATATCATCTACACTTATTGAAGTTGTCGTCTGCTTATTTTGTTTCTTTTCATTTTTCTTCCTTTTTTGGCAATCGTTGATATAGTGGCCAAATTCATGAAAACCATAGCATTTGATCTTAAACAAATCCTTTCTCTTCTTCTCATGTTTTGGATTCTATCCTTTGTTATAGCCCTTCTTCGCTTTCCCTTTTCCTACTAGGGCCACATTTTCCTGTTCCACCTCACTTTTCTGACTTTTACTGCTGGTTCTATTGACAAGACTTAGTCTAAGCTCCTTCTAAGTGAAATCACTCCAAGGTAGATAAAACTACCATTGATAACTACCCTGATGCAAACAATAATACAATCTAGGAAATATTAAATACAACTAAAATATGACTTCTATCTAAATTAAACTTAATCTAATTAACTATTTACTCCAACATCTCGTACACCCAAAATAATATTGAAATCTACTACAACAAGAAACCTTGTCTATTCAATAAGAAACCTCTTTATAAGGCAATCCATAGATGTCTTTCCCCATGTCTTCCTTTTATCTTTTGTTTGTATGAAATTTGTATGATTGTTTCTATTGCTAGTTGTTTCGAACTAACCACTGAACAAATGAATTCCCATCCCTTAAGTGAATTGAGAAATTTATTAAAAATTGAATAATGATTAGTAAAGCTAGCAAGGGTCGCGTGTTACCCAAAGAAGGAATAGTGTTTTATCAATTTATATATGAGAGCAGTGGAACGGTAATAATCATCTTGTTCCACTACTCTCACTAGGCATTTTAGAAACCATGGCATTGTCTCGAATCTCAACCTTTCTTCACAAGATGAACAATACAGTCACTGATGGCACATTTGAACTAAGAGCCCGAATGGATTATAATAACAACACTACCACAAGAAAATCCAAAACCATAGTCTTGGACATGGAAAAAATAGCTATAAACGTAAGCTTTAGTCCTCTCCCACACTATGACTTCACACTGCCACTCCAACAGAATCCCAACATCACATGCTACATCCAGAAAAGGCCTGGGTTGGACCAACCTCTACAAAAACTAACAGAAAGCAATTTCGAAATAGTTATCTTCACTTCAACCACCAAGGAATTTGCAGACCCAATTCTAGACAAAATAGACATTAATAATTCAATAGATCTGAGACTCCTGCAATATAGAAGCCCAAGGAGTAGCTGTCAAAGATCTTTCTAAGCTCAGAAGAGATCTAAAAAAAAATTTCATGGTGGACGACGAGCCAGAAAGCTATAAATTGCAACCAAAAAATGCTTTTTCGGTGAAGCCATTTTATGGCGAACTTATCGACATATATCTTTCCAGGGTCATAGATTTGTGTAAAATAGTGGTTATGTGTAGCGATGTGAGGGATACCATACGGACATATGAGGCTTTGAATAGGAGCTATAATATTAAGGAATTAGCTCCCCATTGCAGTGGGAAGAAAATAATCATGTTGGAATTGTTTCATGTTTTGGTAAAGGCAAGCCATGAGCCTTTGCAATATTATGACTTTATTATTTCATTCATTCATGATATTACAACTGGATTGGGAGAAATAGTCCCTTATTATGTCTTGAAAAGGCCTGATGTGGAAAGTTTCTTAGCTGAATTGGCTAAAAATTATAAAATTATTATTTTTACAGATGCACAGGAAAATTATTGAGATCTTATACTAGACAAACTTGATATTGATTTCATTATAGAGGGTCGTTTGTATAGGGATTCATGCACTCACCTAGATGATGTTTATGTGAAAGATTTGACCAAGATCAATCCTTCTCATAGGATTACGGATTTGCATTTGAAGGATGTTTTCATGGTTGACGTTAATCCAAGGTGCAAATTTCAACTAGAGAATGGCATTTTGGTAAAGCCATTTGATGGTGATGTAAATAATAGAGAATTATTTGAGCTTGCAAACTTCTGTGAAAGTGCAGTTGAATGTAATGATGTGAGAGATGCTATAAGAGTTCATACATACTCTCCAAGTCCAAAGTGTTTGGCTACCCATAAGTTGCAGAACTTTGCTAGAATTGCACAGCTGGTTTTGCACCTCCATCGCCATCCTCATCTTCCCCACTCCTCTCACCATGATCACCAGTAAATATATTACTGTCATCACTTTGATTACATAAATGTAATAGCACTGCAAGTTTTATATCCAAAAAATTATTGCTTCACATGGATGTTTACGAGTTTTCCATGCTTTGAATGACTAAACAGAAATACAAGCCGACCTTGTGAATTTTTAGAAATTCAAACAGTTCTAAATTTGTATTGCTATCTATACCTATATATTGTTGTAGATGAATTCTTTTAAAAGATTAGATAAGTACATTGATATAATTGAAAGCACGAGGAATGATAATTTTCTCCTTAACATGAAGCTTCTTTTAAATAGATCCCATGCATAGTACAAAAGTTTGAGAATATATATTAAGTGATATTTCTGAATTACCATGGATCGCACACAGATGGATTCATTGTCATTATGATTTACTACCATTTTCTGCTATTAACAATAAAGATGAATTTATGCTAAATTGTTCAATATCGTGTTGATTGGATTTAATAATGCAAGATGAAAGAGAACTTTCAAAATTAGTAACATATTTATATTAAATAAATTTGAGAATATTTTAATTATTTATATGACGAAGACATTTTCTATATGAAATAAACTATCTATTTTTTAAAACTATAATATATATCCTGATTATATTTATTTAAAGAAAGGTCAATATATTAATTGAAACTATTTTATTTAATTTAAAACTATTTTAGTTTGCTCTAAATTATATTTATTATATTAAAAAATATATAAATTGTATTGTGTCTACATTAATTTTTTTTCTAATACAATTTTTTTATTTGATAATTGACATCTAAT
This sequence comes from Cryptomeria japonica, assembly GCF_030272615.1. Classification (NCBI taxonomy): domain Eukaryota; kingdom Viridiplantae; phylum Streptophyta; class Pinopsida; order Cupressales; family Cupressaceae; genus Cryptomeria; species Cryptomeria japonica. The sequence continues at coordinate 333,861,821 of NC_081407.1, forward strand.
TTTTATACTATAATTTTAAGCTTATTATTATTCATAAACCTCATTAAACAAATATATATATAAATATGTATGTATGTATATGTACACACACACAACTTATTATTTTGATGAGGGTATATTTTATTTAATATGATGTTTATTTTAAAGATATTAAATTTGTAATTAATATTAATATTTTGACATGTGAATAGCTGTCAAATTTAAGCTAGAAGGTAAAAGTTAATATTTACATGCTCACACCATTACACTCCACCCTTTGCTGCCATTGTAGGATGCCTCTCAACATAAATCAATTGTTCAAAAATGATATATATATATGGAAAAATCTACCTTTTATTATTATTCTTTTGATAAAAATTTCTTTTAATATTATTTCTTTTTTGTTGTTGTTAAAGGGTATCCCGCAACCCAACACGATGCCCATTTTGAGGCAAGCTAAGGTGAGACTAATTGGCTTGGGTGTGGGTAAGGGCTCATGCATTACACACACCAGATAAACACTGGATTTGTGGAGTCGAAGTCGAGATCAGTAGGGAGCAAATTAATATTATTTCTTTTATTATCTTATTTTTTAATGTATTTTAATTCTTCTACTTCTTATTTTAAGGATTGATTTTTATTATAATTATTTATGTCTTCTTATGAAATCAAAAATAATAATTAAATATACTAAAATTAAATATATTTAAGAATTATTTTATTTACATAAGAAATCATTTATATTCTTAAGATTTATTTCACTTATATAAGTTAAGGTGCGCCATCATGTTATTTACATGCTCATGATATAAAATTACATGATTACGCCATGAGACATTTTTGTGTCATTGCCAAATCCCTGTTATCCTTTTAAAACCTAAACAAAATTAACTTAACTTTTTTTTAATAATTTAATAATGTGAATTTTTTATTAGGATAAAACAAGTTTTGATGGGACCCCAAAACCCATACAACCAAAAAGATGCCAACCAGAAATGGAGTAGGCTAATTGACAAAAAACAACAGGTTTTAAAAAACCCTGAAACCTTATGGACTTATGGGTATCTAGATTTCAAAACCAGAGACTACACAAAACAAAATAAAAAAAAACTAGAACATCCACATGTAGTTGAACACCAGCTAGATCATACAAATAGGACATTACAACACAAGCTAGCATGACCAAATGGTGTCATTCAATAGACACTAGACCACAAAATACAAGGAACAAGGGTTTTAACAGGAACCTTCAACCAACAAGAAGGGTTTTCCCAGGCTCCCATAACCTATAATAGAAGCTCCTAATGACAAAAGACCACACAACCCATACGTACCTAAAAACAAACAATGGCCAGACTAGGCCCTTAAAAATTGCTAGCACCAAAAAGAAACTAAAAACATAGGCTTTTTCTAGGCTCCCTCAACCTTGAAAGTGGGTTTGACAAGGGTCCCACAACCTTCTAAGGTCTAGAAAACAATAACACTACTTGTATGCACAATTTGGCCAAGAGGATTTTTATAGGCTCCCATAACCAACAAACCATTCTGGGAAATAATGAAAAGACTGTGAACCTAAAACCATTTCTGAATAACACCATACTGGTTAAGACCATCTCCCTCAACCAACAACATGAATTGCAGTAGCCAATAGGCTCCCCCACACCTATTCTCCACCTCAATAGGAGAAAGGGCCACCTCAATAGGACAAGAAGGAAAAGAAGTCAACATGAAAGTGGGTTTTACGAGGCTCCCACAACCTACTAAGGCAAAGAAGACAACATCCTGTCCTGAAAGTGCAATCTGGCCTAGAGGGTTTTTACAGGCTCCCACAACTAGCAAACTATTCTGGGAAACAATAATAAAATTATAAACCCAAAACCATCTACGAAGAATAATGTGAAGGTTTTGTCCGACTCCCTCAACCAGAAACATGAACAACAACCAAGAAAATCCCCCACACCTACTCTCCACCTCAATAAGAGAAAGGGCCACCTCAATAGGACAAGAAAGATAGCAACTCGATTGCCCTGATAGTCCAAACTCAGCCCGAAACCCATCCTGCCACTCTACCTCCATAGAAGTAAAAAACACCTCATATAGAGATCCATGAGAACAAACAAGAATAGCATAAAAAACCCTCACTAAGGAATTAACCGGGAGCGAATAGAGGGTCCACATACAAAAACCAACAAACAAAAGTTGCAGGACATCAAAAATAGCCAAACCACCCACAAGAGTGGAAACCCCACAAAACTTGAGAAGAGAAAAATCTACAACAAGCCAACTATAGAAACATAAAACCCCAACCCCAAGAGACTGGGACTTCCATATCCAAAGGTGCAAATTTTTTTTTTAACACCAAAGCTAAGAGAACTCACCAACGTAGTCGCACCTACCTGTAACTAGACTTAACCCTGCCTCCAACATCCAAAAAAAGCTTGTAGTCCCCAATCCCTTCCAAGGAGATCAGAGGAAAACTGGATGAAAATATCACCTCCTTCCTCACCACACTCAGCCAAGATGTTTAGAAAATGGCATCCAAGAGAAAAAATGACGTGCAAGGATAAGAAGCAAGCACACCCTAAAGAGAAATAACCTTCTCCCAGCCCATCTGGATCATCATCATCATCCTCTTCACCTGAGTCTTCACCCACAAAAACCCTAGCTCACCTATTCCCAGTAGCTTGCCCATTTCTGCCCATCATTGTAATTTGTAATAAGGTTGTTTAATAATAAAGTGTAAGTTTATGCTAATCTCATATTCAAATTGATTGTCAGATATAGTATTTTTTAATGGTTAAATTTGTAATAGTGAAATTGGCATACCTATGCTAATTAAAATTTCAATTTTTAGTCTATTTTAAAATGTTTTAAAACAATTATATGTGATATGTACTATATTCTTTAGTAAGTTTTAACACTTATCTACTCTTATTTACTTTTCACTCACACATGTATTTCCTATGAACTTATCCTTGTGCTTAAATTGTTCACATTTTGCAAATACATTTCAATCATTTATCACCTAAATTTCTATATATTCATCTTGTATTCCTATATTTTGAATCAATTACCACTGGTCATTGAACAATAACATGCCATTTTTGTATGTAACATATATTTGACCCAAAATTTCAACACCTCATTATCATTTGAGTTCTTATATAATTTAAGGAGAATCTTAAGGAGAATTTCAATAAAATCAATAAAAGTAATTAAAGTATTATATTAAAAAATAACATGTAAATCACTTACATGTTTTATTGTTATTGTCAATCATTTTTATATGCACAAAGCTAGTCCAATTAAAGTGGTTGACTTAAGATAACTTAACTCTGCTGATATGATGATCTACTAAGTATATGTTTTTTAAAAATTCATCCTTAAAAATGATTGAAGGTATACTTTGAGGCATGAGTTAGCATCAAAAGACATCTAGGTAAACCAAATCTAAGGGTCATAGAATAGATCCACATTATTTCTAATTTATTGATGCAAGGGACTCCCCTAACACACCCAAAATACATGTTCTTTTACACTATATGAGGGTTACTCAGACCAATATTCATGGATAGAATAACAAATAAATTGCAAGAATATAAATAAATAATTTTTTATTACTTCACTATAAATAAATACAAATATTGAGAAATTATAACATTTTCTTAGCCTCATGGGATTTATCAATCTTGTAAGAAAAACTACAAATCAAATTTAAAATAAAGGATAATTCTTCTCAACTTCAGATCATCACTCCAATTTGAATTGTCCACACCACTCTAGATGATCCACACAAATTTGAATCAACTCCCAATGATCCACTTAACTCAAGATCAACTCTTAATGATCCACCCACTTTTGGATGCTTAAAATTCTATCCTGAGCCATTATTTATAGTTCTCTTATGCCTCTTGCAATTCACATGCCCTCTCTAAGAGAACAACACATAACAATTGAGACATGCAAGACATAGTCAATATATGATATTTCAACTTTCCTAGGGGCCACCTACAAAGGCGTCTTTTCAACTTTCCCAAGTGAGTTCCTTAAAAGGTGTCTTTTCCATTTTTAATGTAGCCATTTAATAAATATGAGTGCATGACTCTTCCTCTTCCTTGTTCCCATGTCTAAAAGAGTATTTTTATGATTTTGAAATTATAAATGATAGAAAAAGGTGTCCCAAATCTTGAAAATTACACTTTCCTTTACACATAGGCCACAAATATTGAATATTTTCAACCCCGTACACCGCCTTGGACACTTTCCTAAGTGCCTAGAGACCCATAGATGGTTGAATTTATTTTTATTCACATAACATTGAGCAAAATTTAAAATTAAATTTTTTTTTTTTGGACGATGTAGGATTTCCCTACACCCCTAGATGCTCCTACATCATTTATCTAGATCCTCATTGTTAATAATATTACAAATTGATAAACTAATTTATATTAAATAAGAAGTTAGATTCATTTCCCCTAGCCTTCATCTATCCTCATTTACACAGATTATCACACTTTTCACCTTATCTCATTTGTACCTAGATAGTTATACATTATTCTAAATTTATTATGCATAACATTTCCCTAATGTTTGAACATTTTCTCGCTACATATAATTTTTTGTTTCATCAACTTGCTAGTTCATTCTCATGGGCACATGACTGATCATCTGTCTAAAAATCTATCTCCTAAAATTCTAAAATTTAAATTTAAATGTGGTTGACTTTCTACCATTTTTATAGTTTATATGAGCCAATGAAACATGCATTTGAGTTATATATAGCTATGCATATGTTGTCAAAGACATTCAATTGCATTCATTTCACACCCTACCTCATCCTAGATGATTCAAGTTTATAAAGGACTCAAGGTGCATTTATTAGAATAACACTTTGATTGGTGGAGTTAAAAAAACAACATTTACCTCAACATTATCAACTATGCTACTTGCATGATTTCTTGTTGCCTTCCAATCTTTTACACAACTACAAAGTTAGTCCTTGTTAAGGTTTGACCTAGGAGAAAATTTCCCTAGTGAATTGACAACCCTTTAAAGGTATTTTTAAGTATTCGATGACCTAAAGAGTAGAAGAGCAAAAGTTACAAGATTAAATTAAACACCAACATATTTGATCCAAACCACTAGATTTAACATTTTAAGATATCTATATACAATCAAATGTGAAACATAAACAAAATAAATTTGAATTCTAATATATAGATAGACAAATTCGTAAACCATGTCAAAATCACCTACCTTTAAACCTAGAACTAAATACACTTTATTCGTAAATCTTATTGGATTAATATCCATACCCTTGATTGAATTTCAAAGAGGTTACTAGAATACAAAAGTCATTGTATCATTTGTTGTTTAGGTTTCTTTCCTTTATCTATCTCGTACACCCAAAATAATATTGAAATCTACTTCAACATGAAATCTTATATCATTGAATTTGTGAAATGAAAAGAAATAAGGGTTTCTAAATATTTATATATTTATTTAATCAATATAGATAAATAAGGTTTTTTTTGGTTTTTTGTTTTAATCTTAATCTGTAATATTTTATTTTAATTTTGTGTTTTCTTGTTTCATTGTCTCTATTGTAACTGGTGACTTTATAATAATTATTTACAAGTATAATGATATTTATGTATAGTACAATGTCTCACAAAAAACTTAATAATAAAAAATTTAAGATAGAATATTATATCAAAATCTTGAAGGACATAAGTAAAATTTTGCTTATCTTAAAGTAATCAATTTTACTTATATAAAAGCATCAGTTATCTTAAAATAATTTTTGGGACTAAATTAGCATCTATTTTCTTACAAGTTATTTTACTTAATTAGAAATATTTTTATTTAATAAAAAAATGTTCCATTTATTCAGGATATACTATATAGAAACATTATATATACTTAAAATTATATTAATATATTGAGAAAATATATAAAAAAAATTAAGTTTAATTAACTTCACAAAAAGTTCAATTATGTGCTAGTCCTACATTCAAAATGATTGCCAAATATTGAATTATGAATTAAACAAGATTTTATATTTATTTGCAATGGTGAAATTGGCATAGACATGTTAATTCCTATTTAATTTTTGTACTATTTTGAAAGGATGTTTTAATACAAGGAGAAACAAATAAATCCCCAATTCAAAGACAACCAATTTTGTTTTCTTATCTATAAAATAAAGGAGAAGGAGTTGTTCCTATGATTTTAACAAAAAAATCCCTAGTTAAGGTAGTTCCCAGATGGTAGGATGATTATGTTAACCAATCAAATGCTTTCAAATCAGCTCTTTCATTTGATAAATTGATAGAGATTCATGAAAGAGATCCAAATAAGACAATAATTGAAGAAGCATTTGTTATTACTTATCAAGTTTCCATTAGTTTTATGTCAAAGTTATTCCATATACTCTAGTCGGTTACTACTACCAAGATATTTAGTCGGTATGCACAGTCTAGTCGGTTATAGAAGAAAGTAGTCTCAGAGAGTAGTATACACCGAGCTGTCTACCGAGTATCATTCCATGTCTACCGAGCAGCAAAGATGACACACCAAGTTGATATACACTGAGTGAAACGTGTTACCAGATTCATTGAACTTGGACATACATATGAAAACGTGTTACAAGATTGAGGAACATCTAACCGTTATCACATTGGAAATTGCACTTAAAGATTGTGTATGATTTTGAGGTCATCTAACCAATGAATAATTTTACATGGTTATTCATTTGATAAAACATGTTTGTAAGATCGAAGCAATGAAAGGATCACCATCATAAGAGATCTATTTATTCAACATGGATTAAGATCAGAAATACACATGTAACATGACAGAAAGAAGGATATAGAGATATATGAAGCAAGACATGTGAAAAAGCACTAAGTTTTATGACTGTTAGAGAGACACAGAGGTCACCGAGAAGGATTTCAGAGAACAATCAAAGAACAGAGTAAACAGAAGGGTTTACCAGGTTACTATATGGGTTATCGAGGTATGCTATAAGCAAGATAATTTATTCTTAGCACATAGAATCTGCTATAACATTCTAGATGTAAAGTTGTAGATAATTGTAATGATTTTATTGTAATATTGTGAAGTTGTAAGAGAAACCTTTAATAGGGTAAAAGACTATAATCAAGTCCATAAATTGTAAAGCCTCTAACTAAGTGCAACATTTTGATTAAGTGTTGTAAAATCATTTAGCAAGGTAGATCTAACAGATCTTTTTACTCCTAACAGGGTAAGCTATTAAAAATAGCTAAACATGTAGCTCTAACCGAGCACTGTTTATTATTGCAATAGTGAAGTTGTGGGTGCCATCTCCACCACAGTTTTTCTCTCTAACCAAGAGTTTCTGCGTAACCAAAATATGTGTTATGGAGTAAATCATGTATGATTGTTATCTATTTGTTTTAGCTTTATATTATGTTACTTCACTATTCGGTTTATGCATAATAGTAAATTTATTATTGAAGAAAAGTTTTGAAGTACTGATTCACCCCTCCCCTCTTAGTACATTAGCTTTCCATATTGGGCCTAACAATTGGTATCAGAGCTTGAATCTTGGAAAAGGGTTTAACTACCTAAAGAGAAAGATCTTATCAATGGAAGGCTATAAACAATCATGGAGGATTATGTATTTGCAAGAAGAGCTGGATCATGCCAATCAAGTAATTACAGACATGCAAAGACAAATGCAAAAATCTCTGAAAGTGAGAAGAAGATTATTTGATGATTTGCAGGACTCTCAAGAGTTAGTGGAACAAATTGAGACATCATCTGAGAATAGTATATCTGAAGAAACTGAAGAAATGATTGGAGTATTGAGAGAAAAGAACAAAGCATTGGCTGATCAACTAAAAGCAATGAAAAGAGAACATGAACATTTCAACACACAGATGACTAAAAATCTTGATGCATTAAGGACAACCGAGGATAAAGTAAGAGATCTACAAAGAGAGAAACAACAACTTGAAGTCTTAGTATCTGATAAGAATGATGAAATCACAAGGTTGCCTGGAATTCAACAAAATTTGTCAAATCAACGAGGTTATGCATGTCATGAAGCAAATCTGAAGGATGATGATAATCAAGCATTGAAACTTGAAGTATAAAGGTTGACCGATGAACTTGAAACAAAGAAGAAATCCAAAGAAACGCTGAAGAAGAGTTATGAAGCATCAAAGATGTTGGATGAGCAACTGAATACAAGAAGACCCAACAAAGATGCAGGACTCGGTTACAAAGGAAAAGACTCTACCGAGAAGGGAATTCATACTATCAAGAGAGGAGAATCATCAAAGAAAGTTGGATTCAAGAAGAACATCAAAGGAAAGAAGCCTATTTGAAACTATTGTGGAAATCAAGGTCATACTGCCAACATGTGCCAAATCAGAAAAGGTAAGCAACCGAATGTAACTAAGTCCAATGGTTATTCTTACAATTGCAATAAATATGGTCATACATCTAATCAATGTAGGAAAAAGTCATTTAACAATTATCAGAAGGCAAAATTCAAAGGGTTTTGTAAAAACTACAATAGATATGGACATAGTGTTGGTTTAAGCAAAAGAACTATATGTGGTCTGCACACCGAGCAAATGCTAGAGGTTACTGAACTCACACAAATCCTTACCGACAGTATTTTGTAGTACCATGGGATTACAATACAAGGATATTGTGTGAATATTGTGGAAGATATGGACATATAAGTGCCAAATATTTTATAAGGTTTGGGATGTACAACCGAAGATCATGGAGAAATTCTGGTATGGCATGTTTTCATTGTCACAAAGTTGGACACTTAGCTGGACATTGCAAAGATCAACCTAGAAAAGACACTGAGGAAATAAAAGACAAATTAAAGATGATTTGGAAAAAGAAGGAAATTGTGTCAAATGAAGAAAGCACCTTACCTACCGAGTTAGGTGCTCTTATTCCAAATTAATCGGTAAAGGTATGAAGGGACTGCATTATCTCAAAGTTAAATCTTAACAGTTCTTATTTTCTTATCTACTTAATTCAAAATCTGCATAATTAAGATGTAATAGTAAGTTTGAAATTCTATCAAAGTCTTTTGAAGCACTTTACAGGAAACCTGTCAAGTCAGTGAATACAGGAAGTCTGTCAAGTCGGTAAATGAAGTTTGTTTGGTTACTCGATTAAAACAAAAAAGGAGAGTAAATCGATTAAATGGAACCGAGTGCATTTAATGTTTTTGACCTAACTTGCATGGAGCCTAATAAGGCATATTGTGTACTTAAAAGCATTTTCATGGTCATTTTCAACTCACGAAGTTTTCAAGAGAGTAGAGCAAAGAGAATCTAAGGCAATCAAACCTCCTATAAAGCAAATTCAAGGTATTTACATCAATCTCAATGCATTGTTAAGCTGGTTTACCGATCTTATCAAGTTATATTATTTGCTAAGTTTGAAGCATCTGTCGTTTGAAATCCTAAAACCCTAAGGATCCTTTGTTAGCTTTTATCTGAAATCTAAAATGGTGCCTAAGATCCAAGATCCCATTGTTGTCAAGAATGTAGAGAAGCCCTCACTAAAATACTCTTTGACTCCCAATGTTGCATCTGAACTGGATGACAAAACCACATTTTCACTCATCCCGGATAGAGTGTTATTAGTCGACGATGTGAGATTCTTCACCAAATGTCATGTTGAAGAACTCGATCATGTTGAAATTAAAGACACCTATGATGAATTATGCACAGATGGTAAATTAAATAGCAAGTATGAGCATATTAAGATCAAGGGATTAACTGAAGCCCTAACCTATCCCCGTGTGTTCAAACACCAGTGGGTCAAGTTTGTTCTGAGTAGAGTTCATGATGATTTCATGTGGCTAGAAGAGCAACCATTTAAGATTACCAAGGAAATCATTCATCTAATTACCGGTTACCCTATTTATGATCATGCCCGAGCCCAAAAGATGATATCACATAAGTAATTGATCAGTTTAACCGGAGTGGAATCAGATTGTAGAGGATTGAAATTGAACAATGTCACAGATGAAGAACTAAAATTTGCCATAAGAGTAATAGGTTACTGTTTCTTCCAATTAGCAAGGGAAAACAAAGTACCTTGTGCAGCAGTAGACCTAGCATACAAAATTGTGAAAAAGGGAATGAAAATTGATCTATGTGAGGTGTTGCTGAAGAACCTATTTGAGAATCTGAACACCATCAGGAAGCCAAAGAAGAACAACTCGGCTAATACACTAAAGTTTGGATCATTACTTGTATGCATGTTTTTCTATTTTGAAAAATTCTTTCCATCAATTGGTAAAGTTGATTGGGAACTACACTGACCAATCACCCATCATATCAATGACTTCATAAAGAAGTTAGGTGATAATTTCAATGATATTATGGATGATTACTTCAGTAAATTTCAAGAAAAAATGCATAATAGGTACCGGATTCCACCCCAGCTAGTGGAGAAATACAAAAATGACATATGTTTTGAAGTTGACACTAATTACTGTTATGTGAATGCTGTGGAACCAAGAACACAATCTTTGTCGCTGATGGGTTACGAGATTGATTTTGACATCACACAATAGCAAATTAATGCACTTCTTACATTGCCAAGACATGCTACTGAGCTGAGGTATGGAACCTATGAAGAAGTTAAGGAAAAAGTTAAAATGAGCATTGTAGTACCCAAAGCTACAAGAAAGGCAACAAAGATGATAAAGGCATTATAAGAGAAATTCAGAGAAGACTCTTCCTCTACACCTCTCAAAGGCACCATTGCCATTACCGAAGAGGAATATGAAGCCCAAGAGGCAGCTATAACATTGAGAACTGAATTGCCTAAGGGAAAACTGTTGAAGAGAAAGAAATAGGACACATCAAAGGCCTCACCGACTCCACCTCCAAAGCAACCTAACAATAGAGCATCTGTAGCTTCACCGAGTAAGAAAACAAAGAGTGTTACTATTCCCAAGGTAACAAAGACCTACAAGAAATCTACTCGGAGACTCATTTTGGCAAAAGAGTCTAGTGATACCGAATCAGAGGATGCAAGCAAATTTCAGATTGTCAAATGCAAGAAGGTAAATGTACATAGTGTTGAAAACTTCTGTGCTAATCTGAAAGAATATGGAGGATTTGGATCATTCAGATATGTAAAGTATGAAACCAAAAATAATGATGAGAAGCGACAAATTGAAGAAGTTGTCATCTGCACACTTCTAAAATTCTGGCTGGCTCCATTGGAACTAGCTAAGTCACTTCTGAATGAACTTTATTTCCATATTGATAATAGGTGGAAGTATGTAATGGACTCAGAGAAATAGATCTGTAGCATCCTAAAATTGCGACACTTGCAATTTTGACTGCATTTCGGTCTTCACGATGGCGACGCAACACGCAACCTGAATGGAGACCCCGAAACCTGATTATGACACCAAAAACTGCATTTTCTTGCACCCTGCCCTGAACCTCCTTTGCACCCTACTATCCCGGGAGGTGGGACCAGAGCGCCCAGCACCCTGGTCCCCCAAGACCAGGGTGCCCAGCGCCCTGGTCCCTGGGTCCCATTTTGGGCCCGGTCTCTTTTGGACTTCGGGTCTTTATGTTTGCAAATTGGAAAATTATCTTTCCTGGTCGGCCTAAGGTCGGGAAAATCAGTCTATCAACCCTAATGGGAAAGTATATAAATGACATTTTCCTCTTTCATTCGATATGATGGAAAAAGCGTGGAAATTATACTCAAGCATTCAAGCATTCAAGCATTCCTTCAAGCAATTGATCATTTCAAGTCTCCATTCAAGGCTAAGTGTTGCATTCAAGACAAGGATTCAACCATTGAAGAGGAGATCACTTACTACATACTACTACAACATACAACATACAACATCTATACCTTCGCACATAAGGATACAAACATCCTTACAACAAGGTATTAGTACTTGTTTTACATTACAGACATTTACATTTACAACATTGCTCATTTCTTGGTTAATTCCAAAACTGGGGTTTGACCTAAAGGTAAACCCCTAATCCCTAACCCCCCAATCGTCTTCACTTTTCTGTGTGTAGGTTGCAGGTACGCGGCTGAAATTGAAGATCTGGAATCCTTGTGTAGAGACGAACAGATCCCCCTTCGTTTCGCGGATTTTTCGGAGGACCGTGGCGCTCGGGCACCATCGTCCTGACAACTTTTGCTCAAATTTGTAGGACAGCGCCGTATCGACATTTTACTGCTAATTCCAGGTCCGCAGCTTCATCCTACATCCCTATCTCAGTTTATAAGCGAATCTTTGTCACTTTCTATGCATTCCTAGCTTAATTCTTCTATCAACATTCTTTACAAAAGAGGGTAGCCTTGCTTTCTTAACCCTTGAAACACATTTAGCATCCAATCTTGCATTGTGTGGGATTGGATCTTGTGGGTTTCAACCCCTCTTTTGAATGTAAAGTCTCTCCCCTAAGTGAAAACCATCAACCCTAGTGAATCTCCCTTCTCTCTCCTTGGAGTTGGAAGAGGGGAGAGCAACTAGGGTTCGATTGCGATTTTCCGCTTTACATTTTGGTGAACCCGACGTGAACATCCTTTCTGATTATTCATAGTTAGATCTGAAAATTGGATTCCTTGATTACATTTCCATGTTTGATCTTTTGCAAAATTTTAGAGGTTAATTGCATAAAAACCCTAAATTTCCTTTTTAAGTAATTAAACTTGTGAAATGTTTAATTATTAATGCTTGTTTCAGATCTGCCCTTCTATTACAAATTATCAATTCATATTTGTGCTTTAATTTTGAAAATTAAGTTGTTAAGTGTCAAAACCCTAAGTTTTGAAACCCTCTTGATTCAACCTTTGTCCGACAATTTCACTGATCAAAACATCTCCAAATCAGCTGTAACTTTGGATTCCGCAATAAAATCACATTATCTTTCATCCCTGAAAATTTGGAAAAAAGTTGCGAGGACCGTGTGCACTCCGAGCGCCATCGTCCCCGACATTTTTTCCAAAATTTCGGGAGCTAGATCTTACTGTATTTTCCTGCTAAAATCCAGAATTTTGGCTGATTTTATCAATTTTAACACCTTCAAAATTACAGTCAAAGTTGGTCTTGTGATTGCTTGGATTAAGGCTTCTAAACATTCAAAAATCATCGAAATTGAAATTTTGTATCAAAATTGTGTTCTTACTGTCCTAAATCTGAAAAGTGTGTTTGCATTCATTCGAAATTTCAATGCTTTATTCAAATTCTTACAATTTGTGACTTTTGAAATTAAGTGCTTAATTACAACAACTTTAATTTCCGCTTTCAAAATTGAATTTTGCGTGAAATTGAGTCAATTTTTAAATTTCAAAATTTGCATTGCTCTTGACATTCCCTCTAAAATCATAACATTCAAAATTTCAGTTTCCCTCTCTTTTTCAAAATTCAAATTTTTGCATTTTTCGACAATCTTGGTAGGGTTCAATTTCGAGATTGCAACTTTAATTTGGCCTATCTACAGATCGTAAAATCACTCAATTTTTTCAGATTAGCTCTAAAATCATTATAACTTTAATCCCTGCGAATTTTGAAAAAAGTTGCTGGGACCGTGTGCACTCCGAAGCGCCACGGTCCCTGACATTTTTTCTAAAATTTCGGGAGATTGTCCTGATTGTATTTAACAGCTTAAATCCAGAAGATTGGCTGATTTTACTGAAAATTGCTACCACTAAATTCAAAACTTTCTCTCTCTCTCTAGTGCATGAGTTTTACAACAATAAGCCCTACTTACACTATTCCCGTTAGACGAAGCCGTAGAGTTAAGTCTTTCCGAGGTTTAACTACTGAGGAGATGGAACCTAATTTGAATAGCCTTTTTAACGAGGACATGGGTAATTCCTCTAATCCTCCTAATGATGAAGAAGCTCTCCATGAGGTTTCTGAAGAACAACTTTCGAAATTGGATAACCAATTTGACGATTTTCAACAATGGATGTCTCAAGAATACCCTGATAGTCAAGCTCTTCCTTTAATTGAGGGTCTAAAATGTATGCTTCAAAGTGATAAGAATGGAATTGATATTTTGCGTGGTATTGCACACATTGTGGATTCGAATGTGATGCCTATGAAGAGTTGTGCTGAAAATTTGGGTTATACACAACCTCCTACTCAAGTCAATCATTCTATTCCTTTGATGACTTCTGTTGCTAGCGTACCTACCTTTACATCAAACATAATGGCTACTTGTACACAAGACATTCCTCCTGTGATCACTAGTCATGGGGGCAACCCTTCTTCTTCAATTAACCCTCTTCCTTCATTTAATCCGACTTCTTCATTCATTCCTTCAATGAGTGTCCCTATTATATCTCCACAAATGAACATGATGCAAGGGGGCAATTCGTTTAACCATTCCATTCCTCCTTGTAGTGTTCCTCCTGTCCAATCATCTCCTATGACTAATTATCATAGAGTCCCACCACCTTACTCTTTACCTTCTTTCAATAACATAACACCTCCATCTCAATCTAACACATCTAATATGAATTCTTCGACTGAAGCGACCATTAACAATCTTGCACAAACTGTCTCTTCTTTACAGCAACAAATTGCCTCTATGAATCAATCTAAGTTTAGTGTGCCCACATTTGATGTTACGAGCCCACTTTCTCTTGACATTGTTCGAGCTATCCCTCCTAAACATGTTGAAATCCCGCATTTGGAGCTTTATAATGGTAAAGGTGATCCTCTAACACATGTTAAGACTTTTCAAATAATATGTACTGATTTTGCTTATGACCAAAGGTTGCTTGTAAAACTGTTCACTAGAACATTAAGAGACAAAGCCCTACAATGGTATTGCTCGTTGCCTTCTTATTCTATTACTTCTTTCGAACAACTTGCAAATGCTTTCATTCAACAATTTCAAAACAATATAAGTCCTAAAGTTACTTTGATTGATTTAATGCATTGTAAACAAGGTGTTAAAGAAAAAGTGACTGATTTCATTGGTAGATATAAGCATTTGTATGCTCAAATTTCTTTTCCAATGCCTGACAATGATATTCAAAGAATCTTTATTTCTAATTTACAAAAAGATATTCGAGACAAACTTTTGTTTTCTGAGTTTACTTCTTTCCAACAGTTGTGTGCAACTCTTCACAATTATCAACTGACTGTGAGTCAAATGGAACAATCACATCCTATGGCTCCGAGTGATAAGGGTGATAGCAGTCAACAACCATTTGGGAAGTTTAAACCGAACAGAGATTCCATTAAATTCAATGAAAACATCATCAACAACAATGTGAATGCAGCATCAGGTGTGCCTCCTATTTCTAAATTTTTCAAGAAAGAAAGAAAGTATACTCCTTTGAATGAATCATTGCATAGTATTATGAATAAGTTATTGGAACAAAATGTGCTTACTCTTCCTCCTATAAGGCAAATTGATCCTGCAAAGATTACTTCACCTTATTTTGATAACAAAGCTTTTTGTCAATTTCATCGTCAGCCTGGGCATGATACTGAAAAATGTTTTTCTTTAAAGGGTAAAATTCAAGATTTGATTGATAATAATACTATTTCTGTTTCTGGAGTGAATGATAAAGGCAATACATCTGTAGCTCCTCCTAATCAAAATCTTCAGATTTTCACTGATCCATTACCTTCTCATACCTCTAATGCAATTGAGGCTAATGATTCCTCTCTCTCATCTGATGGTCTTGTGTCTATGACTCCGAATGTGATTAACTTTGTAGAGCAGCAAGAAAACCCTAAAGAACCTTCCATCACATTTGATTCCAATGAAACCATTAGGGCACCTAATGGTCCTTTATACATAGTTGCAAAAGTCAAGAATACACCTTGCCGTGGAGTGCTTATTGATCCTTCGTGCATGATTAATGTTATTACTGAAGAATTTCTTTTTACTTTGCAATTGAATCATGTGATATATGACAAAATAGATGTGATTGTGAAACTATTTGATGCATTTTCTTCTCCTGCAATTGGTTCTATTACATTGCCTATTGAGGTCCATAACAAATCCCTTGATGTGAACTTTGCTATTATTCCTTCATCCGAACAATTTCATGTGAAGCTTGGCTATCCTTGGCTATCTTCCATGAAAGCTATTGCTTCTCCTATTCATAAGTGTTTGAAATTTCCCCATAATGGTGTTGTTACTGTCAATCATAGTCTCTTTAAACCAGCTGAAAGAACTTCTAGCGTTCCTATTGATTACTTTTGGCCTAAACAATTCCAATCTCTTCCTCCGTGAAGTGATCATCTTTTCAAATCTTATCAAAAGTGGAAAACAGATATGATCCTATCTCTAAGTGAACCTATAACACCTAAACTTGATATTCCTATCATTCTTGAGAAGGAAGTTCTTCCTTTGAAAGATAAAACTAATGTCTTTCCTCAAGAAGATTCCCAACCCCTTCCCATGGATGTGATTATGTCTATGCCTAATAAACCTTCTAAGAGTAGACCTATACCTCCTCTTCATGATGGACTTGGTCTTCTTCCTAAACCAAATATTCCTCCTTTGTATGGAGCAGTCCCTCCTCCTTCTTTTTTTAGAGAGAAGAGACCTTCTTCTTCTCCTATTATCCAGCCTAAGAGACCACAACCTAAACACCCAAGTGATAAGGATGAGAACATTCCTCCTCCTCAATCTTCTCCACTTCCTACTAAGACTAGACGAAATCGTTCTGCACGTGAATGCCGACGAAAGCATCGTCTTAGAGCTCAAGTAGCTGCTTCTCAAACTTTGCAATCTCCAAAAACACCTTCAACAAGCATTATTCCATTTTCTCCAAAATCTCCAAAACATAAGATGCATGATGGTCTTGATCCTGTGTGAATTAAAGACCCTATTTTTATAAATCTTGATGATGCTATAGATGAAAATGTTATTCATGATGAAAATGTTACTTCTCTTGCTTCTGATAGTGAATATGAACTTGTTGATATTGATAACCATTTATCTAACGAATTTTCTAAAGCACTTATCCTAGCTCCTAGACAAGAACAGCGTGGCTTGGAACATGAACATAGCCCTTGTTTGGATCTTGTGATAGCTCCATCTGCTGTGTTGAATGTTCCTCCTCTAGCATGTTCCCTACCTTCCTGAAACATTGATCAGCAAGATCGAGGGGTAGATGACGTGCTAGACTAGTTACATTAGCATAGCAGATTCTGTCCTCCTCTCTTGTGTTACTTCTTCTATATGTTATTCTCATTCTTCTATTTGTTGTCCTTAGTGTTGTCTACTTGAGGACGATGCAAAGCATTGAGATCTCTCGGTCTCTCTCATGTTGACTCAAAAGACACATGTGTTCCCTTCTTCTAGGTGACCTTCCTTGATTGGGGAATGAAGAACAATTATGCATACATACATATGATATACATGAATTATCATATAGCATACTGACCCCGAGGAAAGCGAAGTCACCTTGTGCTTTGTGTTTTGTGTCTATTATCCTTGGGCTTATCTCACACTTGGGGGCTAAATCCTTGTGATAACGTGCTCCTTTCTCATTTCTTATATGTATCACTACCTTAAAGCAATCACCCCTGGTGAGGCGTGTGCGATCGCTTTAACGTAGGGGGGCATACATCCCGTTCATATCTTTTCAAGATACTTGAAAATTTCTTGGCAAATTTAACCTTGCCTTGAAAATTTTTGATATCTTTCTTGCATGACTCATAGTGAGGGAACCTTACTACTGATAGTCATGGTTCTCCCTCGTGATCTTCCCTTTTACTTTTTCAATCGAAGTCATAAGATCCTTAGTCCACTGGGGGCTTGGTGTATCTTGCCTCCTTGACGTGGTGAAAGTCTTTCAATGTTGTTTCCTTGTACTTTACCGGAAGTATGAGCGTACGCCTATACTCTCGCTAAAGTGGGGGCTAAATGTAGCGTCCTAAAATTGTGACACTTGCAATTTCGATTGCATTTCGGTCCTCACAATGGTGACGCAACACGCAACCTAAATGGAAACCCCGAAACCTGATTATGACACCAAAAACTGCATTTTCTTGCACCCTGGCCTGAACTCCTTTGCACCCTACTGTCCCGGGAGGTGGGACCAGAGTGCCCAGCGCCCTGGTCCTTCGAGACCAGGGCGCCCAGCGCCTTGGTCCCCCAGGACCATGGCGCCCAATGCCCTAGTCCCTGGGTCCTATTTTTTCAGGAGTGCCCAGCGCCCTGGTCCCTGGGTCCTATTTTGGGCCCGGTCTCTTTTGGACTTCGGGTCTTTATGTTTGCAAATTGGAAAATTATCTTTCCTGGTCGGCCTAAGGTCGAGAAAATCAGTCTATCAACCCTAATGGGCAAGTATATAAATGACATTTTCCTCTTTCATTCGATATGATGGAAAAAGCGTGGAAATTATACTCAAGCATTCAAGCATTCAAGCATTCCTTCAAGCAATTGATCATTTCAAGTCTCCATTCAAGGCTAAGTGTTGCATTCAAGACAAGGATTCAACCATTGAAGAGGAGATCACTTACTACATACTACTACAACATACAACATACAACATCTATACCTTCGCACATAAGGATACAAACATCCTTACAACAAGGTATTAGTACTTGTTTTACATTACAGACATTTACATTTACAGCATTGCTCATTTCTTGGTTAATTCCAAAACCAGGGTTTGACCTAAAGGTAAACCCCTAATCCCTAACCCCCCAATCGTCTTCGCTTTTCTGTGTGTAGGTTGCAGGTACGCGGCTGAAATTGAAGATCTGGAATCCTTGTGCAAAGACGAATAGATCCCCCTTCGTTTCGCGGATTTTTCGGAGGACCGTGGCGCTCGGGTGCCATCATCCTGACAAATTTTGCTCAAATTTGCAGGACAGCACCGTATCGACATTTTACTGCTAATTCCAGGTCCGCAGCTTCATCCTATATCCCTATCTCAGTTTATAAGCGAATCTTTGTCACTTTCTATGCATTCCTAGCTTAATTCTTCTATCAACATTCTTTACAAAAGAGGGTAGCCTTGCTTTCTTAACCCTTGAAACACATTTAGCATCTAATCTTGCATTGTGTGGGATTGGATCTTGTGGGTTTCAACCCCTCTTTTGAATGTAAAGTCTCTCCCCTAAGTGAAAACCATCAACCCTAGTGAATCTCCCTTCTCTCTCCTTGGAGTTGGAAGAGGGGAGAGCAACTAGGGTTCGATCGCGATTTTCCGCTTTACAAGATCAAAGAAAGAAGTCTGGTACATCTCTTTCTTGACATGTTAGTAGCTGAAATAAAAGAACATCTAACAACCTACAACTCAAAGTTTCTTGTCAAACAAAGAGCCTTAAAATTGATGAATGGGCTGTATATTGAAGTTGAAAATGAGACAAAAGAAAAGTGGTAGGAAATCTTTAAAATCAAGGATGCCAGTGAGCAAGCTATAGTTTGAATTGTTGATGTCACCGAGCGAGATCCTGATGTTACCAACCAAGACCCTGCTGACACCATTCAAATAGATGAAGATGTCATGGATATAGAGGCACCAGAATAGGAAATGATAGAAGGCAATGCATATGCAAAACTTGAATCTAGTGAATCAGTCTTGGAACAAGTTCAGCCTTATCCATCGGTCAAACAACCTATCTCAACCAAAACCCCTCAGGATACGAATCAAGGCACTAAAGGTCACAAGTCTACAGCAGAAGAAGGTACTACTCAAGAACAGACATCTCAAGCACCTTCTAGCACTACAAATGTTGCAACTGAGACACCGAGTACCAAGACACCAAAGGACTCTATAGAGGCTAAAGAAACTGATCAAAGTGTTGCCTCTACCGAGCCACCTACCGAGGGTCATCAAGCCTCACAAGCCATTGTCTTAGTTCCATCGGTAAAAGGTAAAGAAAAGAAGACGAAAAAGAAAAGTTTTAAACTTGATTTGTCAAAACCAATAGTGTTGCCCAATATAGATATATCAAAATTAAAGGGGCAAGAACTCATTTATTTCGGTGAACTATGCAAAGAAAAGGCCAAACAAGAAAAGAAAATGGCAATTCAAAAGAAAAATAAGGTACTTCAGAAGGTGAAAGCACTCTTAATAGATATGCTACCTGAAGCTACAATGTCAACAGATGCAATGAACTCCTAACAAAGATAGAGACATCTGGAGTAGATGCATTGGAATATTTGAGCAAGCTAAAAGACAAGGAAATCACTGCAAAAATGATAGAAGAGGTACATAAAGCTGTAGCTAATGGCAAAGTTAAACTTGTCAAATTTTTTGGTGAGTTGACTCCTCAACTCAAGCACATTCTTTATTTATTTCAGAAACTCTACACATTTTCTTTATTCATTAAAGACATTAAGAATAAAACAGAGGCAATTGAGAAAGAGATCACCGATCTCTCAAATAAGTTGACCACATAGCCAAATTTAGTTCAGAATTTCTATACAAGGTTACAACAGCTTATGGCTCAACAATTGGACCTAAGAAATGAAGAACACAAGATCAAGATGGACATAATGACAATTCAGACATTATTCCTTCCTCATCTTTCATCCGTCCAAGAACAGATCAACCGATCCACCTCCTTATCTACTACACAAGAGGGAAGCACTCTAGATGGCTTAATATTATTATTGGCTAATATTCAAGCACATAATTCTTTAATGGACAGTGTAAAGATTTCACTCTCTGTCGCTCTCACCGAAGCACAAACCAAGTACAAATCCATTTTTGACCAGTTACCTCCCTCGAATGGTAATTAAGTTTTGATGTTTGTTAAAAAGGGGGAGTGATATAGTATTGGGGGAGTGTAGTATTCAAAGTATCAAACAAAAGGAGTATAGTATACAGGGGGAGTATACTGAGTAGAGTAAGTAGAGTAAGTAGAGTATCCAAGAGTAGTGAACCGAGCAGTAAACAAAACAGTAAGCAAAGAATGAGAACAGATCACCAAGCATGCAAAATCAGAGTTTTGTACAGTATATTGATAAGGGGAGTATATCTGGATATGTTATTTTATTGACTATTGTATATATTGTTAGTATAGTCAAATTTTGCAAGTATATAGATTATTGAGTTATAACTTTGAAAGTAGTTTTTTCTCAAACATCTCAACTAATGTCAAAAGGGGAGATTGTTACTACTTATCAAGTTGCCATTAGTTTTATGTCAAAGTTATTCTATATACTCTAGTCGGTTACAACTACCGAGATATTTAGTCGGTATGCACAGTCTAGTCGATTATAGAAGAAAGTAGTCTCAGTGCGTAGTATACACCAAGCTATCTACCGAGTATCATTCCATGTCTATCGAGCAGCAAAGATGACACACCAAGTTGATATACACCGAGTGAAACATGTTACTAGATTCATTGAACCTAGACATACATATGAAAACGTGTTACAAGATCGAGGAACATCTAACCGTTATCACATTGGAAATTGCACTTAAAGATTGTGTATGATTTTGAGGTCATCTAACCAATGAAATATTTTGCATGGTTATTCATTTGATAAAACATGTTTGTAAGATTGAAGCAATGGAAGGATCACCGTCATAAGAGATCTATTTATTCAACATGGATTAAGATCAGAAATACACATGTACCATGACAGAAAGAAAGATATAGAGATATATGAAGCAAGACATGTGAAAAAGCACTAAGTGTTATTACTGTTACAGAGACACAGAGGTCACCGAGAAGGATTTTAGAGAACAGTCAAAGAATAGAGTAAACAGAAGGGTTTACCGAGTTACTAAATGGGTTACCAAGGTATGCTATAAGCAAGGTAATTTATTTCTGAGCACATAGAATCTGCTATAACATTCCAAATGTAAAGTTGTAGATAATTGTAATGATTTTATTGTAATATTGTGAAGTTGTAAGAGAAACCTTTAATAGGGTAAAAGACTCTAATAAAGTCTATAAATTGTAAAGCCTCTAACCACGTGCATCATTTCAATTAAGTGTTGTAAAATCCTTTAGCAAGGTAGATCTAACAGATCTTGTTACTCCTAAGAGGGTAAGCTATCCAAAATAGCTAAACATGTAGCTCTAACTGAGCATTCTTTATTATTGCAATAGTGAAGTTGTGGGTTCCATCCCCACCGTAGTTTTTCTCTCTAACCAAGAGTTTCTGCATAACCAAAATATATGTGTTATGGAGTGAATCATGTATGATTTTTATCTATTTGTTTTAGCTTTATATTATGTTACTGTACTATTCAGTTTATGCATAACAGTAAAGTTATTATTGAAGAAAATTTTTGAAGTACTGATTCACCCCTCCCCTCTCAGTACATTAGTTTTCCATATTGGGGCTAACAGCATTATCATGCAACATAGCATGCACAAACCAATACAAGTCCAAATATTACAAAGATGAAGGAATACACTAGAAGTGAACTCAAAAGAAAAACACTTTATTTTACATGCAAGGAACATTGGAAACCAAGTCATAGATGTGAGAGCAATGAATGGGAAAAGGAACCATGCACAAATGAGATGGTTAAACTATAAAGGCTTATGGATACACTGTTTCAAGTTCAATATCATGTAGAAGAATATAAAACAAAGCCACAGGTTGAAGATAATGTATTTTTGATTAAGAAAGATACTTTAGTGAATGAGATTTCACAACAAGAATGTGCTTTATTTGATGATGTTAATTCAGGGTCAATATTGCATGTTTAATATGAAGTACCCAAAAATGGAAAGGTGAGTCCCATGAATTTTAATGGTTATCGAGGAATAACCATTGAGATTATAGGAAATGAAAATAAGAAGTTAGCAAAAGAAGACTTTAAAGCTAAATTTTCAAAGGTTTCAAAAGAGGAGCATGCGAATTTTTGGAACAAAGTGAAGGAGGATTTGGATGAATCTATCTCCATTAACAAATTTAAATTCAAGGATGAAGTATTGCTACAAATATTTTGAGGATGTTCACATCAACAATGTAAGATAAAATAATCAATTGTTTCTTTAATTATAGTTCAAGGAATACAAGAGATAATAATGGATAAGAGTTATTACATCAACTTAGTTTCACATCATTGCATATGTTTAATCATCATGAGAAGCATAATAATAATAATAAAGATAAGTTGAAGGGTACAAAGTGGAAGAGAAATTCTTTTTCTCAATATCAAAACATCTCATGGATGAGGTTGTGGGATCTGGGTGCATTAAACAAAACTAAAAGACAAATTCTAGATAAGCAAGTGGGTTGCAATCCCAGAGTAGCACAATGGAAGCATGATGGTATCTCCCTAAATGTTAGTTTTGCAAAGGAGGATCAAATCTTGGTGTGCATCCTAAGGTATGGAAAATATTTCCCATTTACAAGTTTATTTTTTCCTTCTATACCAATACAAAATTATTTTCACCAAAGCGGGCATATTAAAAATGAGTTTAGAATTTGTACAATTGAGCACGTGGATTCCTTGTTTCAAATTCAATATTATTTTTGCATATTTGTTCCAAATGACACTTTAATAGAAATAATATATAGAGGATTTAATATCACTACTAAGTTATACATTTATTTCAAGTGTATATGGTTTTTCATTTATTTAAACCATACTATGAATAATTAATGCCTACAATACATAAACCACTCCTTGAAGCTATACCTTACAATTGGATACAAGATTATTGGTAGTAGCCAAAGGGAGATATTCATACTGAGATTCTTATTGTGGAAAATTGAGATTCTACTAGATGGTTTCATTTGTCATGGTATCAAGAGAGTTGCAATTTTTTCATACTTGGGTCATATAGATAGTACTCAATATTTACAAAACAATGCAACACATGAACCATTTGATGAGCTTAAGAAGGTAACCCACTGATGTTTTACCCTTTTCATTTCAAATATCTCATATCTATATGTAGTGGAATGTGTTATTTTAGGAGAAGGTAATTAGAATCTATTACTACAAAGATGGGGCCCCATTCAAATTAAGAGAAAAAGTAAATATACAAAAAAAAAGGGTTTTCTTTAAAATAAAAAGATTTTGATATTCCCCAAAAGTTGCAATGCGTTGGAAATCCAAATTGATCCTACACAAGCACGAGGAAACGATACAATGGTTGCAGCTTATGAGTTATATGCAGGGAGTCAAATGACGTCCCTTCTTATTTGATTGTGATGGAAGAATCTAAAACACAAACGGAATTTTAAAAGTTGATGAAGTGACTTGGGAAGTATTTGTAGACAAAGACTTTCAAAGTAAAATTAAAATGAGAGATTATGATAATAATGCACTTGCCACTATCTCTTTGCAAAGTGTTTTGTGTATTTAATTTTTGTTTGTAATAATTCACATTATTCTATATTTTATACCTATACACAATATTTTCTATCATAGATCATCTAATAAACGTGGATAAATGATATCTCAAGTTGGCATAAAGCATGATCCTACTACTATTCTTTTTCAACTATGTATGTTTTGATAGTTTCAAGCTCAAAGTAGCTATTGTTTTAAAAATAGGTACTTGCTATTATAAGGATTATATTGGATATTGTCATAATATTTTATGCTACGCAAATCAAATTTATATCATCATCAAAGACCTCAAAAGAGTCAAGTTCAAGTTTTCTAATATGAGTATAGTAATAGCTAGAGACCCAACATATATTATGAATTGCAAGAAAAATGACAAAGAGTTTATTTGGGGAATTATTCAAGAAAGGAACTCATAAGTATGGTAATGAGTTATCTAATATGTTAAAAAATCACATAACTGTATTTTTTACTATCATGTATGTTGATGATCGGTATGTCCTAGTAAATGGATACAAAAGGTGCATAATCTTCTACTAGAATGGACTGTTTCTTGTAGATACAATAGTTGGAAAATGGTGGCATATTTTCTATTGTTACATGATGATAATTATTTTTCTTCAAAAGTTCCATTTTTATTCAATATAAAATCCTAAAGTTGTATCTAACATCATTCAAGATGAAGAAAATTATGACATAATCAATTATAATTTCCATTAGGTGCATCTTCACAGTTCAAAGGTAAAAGAGATATTTTCTTTAAAAATATATGATTTAAGTTATGAAGGATGCATGGAACACTATAAAAATCAAAGATATATGATTGTAGTAGGTCACATGAGTTCTAGATTTAACCTATCTTGTTATAGTGTGCATTCACTTTGGGAAGGACAAGCTAAAAGAAACTGGTTGTTGATTAGGGAAGGTGCAAGGCATAATATAAACACACAATTCATATGGTATTTAAGGTTGCACATTAATTTTTTTGTCATGTAATAGTAATCAGCACAAGTACACTTTCCAAATATTTTTACAGAATGCTTGAGAGGAAGGTGCAATATCATGCAAGTACAAGATAAAGGCTTGGTATGCAACTTCATATGATTGATCATCTTGGCAACATAATCATGGAGCCACATGTTCATAATTTATTGAGGAAAAGAAATTTTAAAAAGGGAGGATTTTTCATGTCCCATTTCTATTTTTAGCACTTACTATGTATAGTAAGCTTGGTTATCTATAAATAGTAACTCGGGACTTGCAAATAAACTAGAACATTCAAATTAAAAAAAAATGAACTAAATTAGAATTAATGGAGATTAGTAAATGCTATTTTAAATGTTCCTAGAATCCAATTTAGATGGTGTGACTTTTTAATTAGCAACTTTATCCTCCGAAACTCAGAATGGAAGTTGTCTATTTAAGAGATAAAATTGGCAGTTTTGAATAGAATGTTGGAAGGTGGTTGTCAAAACGAAAGTGCATGTCCCTGACATTTTTTTAAAACATCTTTCCCTCCTAAGAATTGGACTTTGACACCCATGTTTAATTTTGAACAAGATTCTATTTAGTTGGTTGGAGTTGTCAACATTCATTCACTCTATCTCATTTGTGCTAACAAGCTTATGTTTTTTTATTTGGTGGCTAATAAACCAATGAAGAATTGATCTCCAAGGCTGATAAAGCAAGGATTTAAGAGAGTCAAGGGAAGAGGTTCTAAGGGTTCTCCTGGGCAATCTTACTATAGGGTTGCATTTGTATTTCATGCTCTACAATTGTAGATTGTTGTAATAGCTTGCATGTATTTGTTTTCATATTGTGAAAGTTATTTTTAGTTTGTTTTTCTGATTGTAATAGAATATGCTACTAATATTTTTATTTTGGAATACAATTTAGTACTTAACATTGCAATAATATCTCATTTTTTTTGTTTGATAAACTTTTTAGTTTACTTGATTTGTTGTTTTTCTTAAATTTATAAATTTGAAATAAAATATTAAAAAGTTATTTAAATATAATTTAATACAGGATATTAAAACATGCACACTTAAGCATAAACCATACACACTTAAGCATTCAAACTCACCATGACATTAGTAGGATACAAACTGAGATATTAAATAGAATAATCCTATAGACCAAATGATTCAAACACCAAATCAACATCAGATTTGATTTTCTAAACATGTCTACATACAATTACCATAGTCAAGAAACAAAATAAGTATATAAGAGATAAGATACAACTTGCTAACATCGAACCCAATGACCACCAAACCACGTATGCTCATTTTCCTTGACCTTACATTATTATGTTGTCTTTAGGATTTTTGGGAATACAACCTTGGGAACAAAAAAAAGATACCATTTTGAGGGATTGATTATTGAGCTCTAATTTTTATTTTACAAATAATTTTATTTGCAATACTACTATGTCATTTTTCCTTGTGTATGGATTTCCAAAGCCATTCAATTTTAACACTAATTTGGAATCCTTGAAAAGTCCATAAATAATATTTTAATCATTTAAATTTTCCATGATACATCCATATTAGAATCTTGCTTGTTTTTATTACTGTGAGGGTTGAATTTTCTTTGCCACTAGGAAGTAGCAAATAAATTCAAATGACTCAAAATTATTTAGATATAAATTTAAAAGAAATAAACTATATGAAGATAAAATTATACTTACAATGAGAAAAAAAGTAATGTTCCTAGGTAGTGGGTTTTCTCCCCAATGTTGGGAAAATGGTGTCTCAGCCTTGCATTTACATGAGGTTACAATTTATAGTAAGTTTTTGTTTTATCATGAAATAGTGTGAAATTATCCCCAGAGCTTCTCGTTGGCTAGATGAGGATGCCGATAAATTTTCATCGCAAGATCATAGCTAGCTTTGAAGATATTAAAGTTTCTATTTTTTGAGGGTGCAATGAAAAGTTTAGAATTAATATTGAGCACTTTAGGGTCTCTGAAACAACCCAAAAACTGAGCATAAATGGTATATTGGTTTACAAGTTGATAGAGAACTTTGTGTGATTTCCGGTGCTTCAAACAGTTCGTCAATTAGACACACGGTTCGCAAGTTATTTCCTGCAGAAGTTTGGACTCTTGAAATAGGAAATATAAATTAGACTAGGCACATAAATGAGATGTAAAAGGGAGGAACATGTGTTGATGTGTGTTTTGATATGTCATAGTGCATCTAGAATGGAGATAAGGTTGACTCTACTTTATTGGGTGGTTTTAGCCCATGGTTTTGTAATAACATTCGACGGTTTCTTATATTGCATCTCGTATATATGAGGTGCATGAGATAGAGGTTGTGTGTAAGAGTCTTATGGATATTGAGTTATCTATGAGTCTCTGATTAGTTGTACTCTTGTGAAGATATTTCTTTGTAAGTATATTATAATATGTTATTGATTGCTAAATAATATATTGAGCTACTTTTGGAGTGGGGTTTTTCTCCTGAAAGTGTTTTCCCCAAGTAAATCACTTTGTTGCTGTGTTGTGGCATGCATGATATTTTCTTTATTTCTGTTAAGTTTATGTAACTATTGTAATGATCTATAAATTTTTTTATATTACCCTCCTCTCAAGGCTAGTGTAGGAAGTTGTTCCACTACTTAACTTCCTTACAAGTGGTATCAGAGCTAGAGTAACTATGTGAATTATATATTACAGAGATTCAACATGCAAGATTGTATACCATTATGTGTTCCCTTCATAGTTGGAATAAAATTATCTATTTTAGATTGTCCTAAAGCTCCCTCGGAGATGGAAGACATGACCAGAGTACCTTGCTAGAGCACAATTGGAAGTTTGATGTATGCTATGGTCTTTACTAGACCAGCCATTGCCCAAGCAATGGGAGTTTTTTCTAGATTTATGTCTAATCCTAATAGAGTTCATTGGGATGTAGTCAAAAGATCTTCAGATATTTGAAGGGTACCTAAGAGTATTCTCTATGTTATTATGGTAATTTGGTTGGAGATGTGATTTCCCTTGATATTCATGGTTATGTGGATTCACGCTGGGTAGATCATATTGATAGTAGAAGATCCACTAGTACTTATGTGTTTATTTTGTTTGGTGATGTAATAAGTTGGATGAGTAAGTGACAGGTTGTGGTTGCTTTGTCCACTACAAAAGAAAACTATATGGTAGCTTCTCTTGCTTGTAAATAATCCATTTGTCATAAAAGACTGTCTTCAGATATTAGAATAAGTCAAGGTGCAGTGACACTTTATTGTGAGCATAGAGAATTTTAGATGGTGTTCAGAGTCTATGGGCCTCATGGCCCCTAGCAATTAAATTATTGTGTTGATACTCTCTTTTCTCTTGCAAGGTATTTGAAAAGTGGGTGAAAGCTGGGAAAATGGTGTCTCAACCTTGTACTTACATGACGTTACTATTTATAGTAAGTTTTTATTTGAGCACAAAATGGTGTGAAATTCTCCTTGAAGCTTCTAGTTGGCTTGATGAGCATGTCGATAAATTTTTATCGCAAGATCATAGCTAGTTTTGAATATATTAAACTTTTTCATTTTTGGAGGGTGTAGTGAAAGGTTTAAACTTAGTTAGGATTTTAGAGGCTTTGAAACACCCTCAAAAGTGGGTATAAATAAATTAGCAATTTACGAGATGATAGAGAACTTTGTGATCTTTCTGGTGCTTCAAATGGTTTGTCAATCAAACACATGTTTCACAAGTTATGGCCTCCAGAAGTTTGGACTCCTGAATTAGGAAATATAAATTGCATCGAACATATAAATGAGCTATAAAAGGGAGGAACACATGTTTATGTGTTTTTTGATATGTCATAGGGTATAAAAGGGATATAAGGTCAACTCTACTTTATTGGGTGGTTTTAGCTAATGGTTTTGTAATACTGTTTGACGGTTTCTTGTATTATATCTCCTATATACGAGTTGCGTGAGATAGAGGTTGTGTGTAGGAGCATTATGACTATAATTTATTTACCTCCTTGTCTCTAATTAGTGGTACTCTTGTGAAGAGATTTCTCTACAAGTATATTGTAATCAGTTATTGATTGTTGAATAATATATTGAGCTTCTTTGGGAGTGTGGTGTTTTTTTCGAAAGGGTTTTCCCCACGTAAATCGTCATGTTGCTGCATTGTGGTATGAATGATATTTTGTTTATTTATGTTAATTTTTTATAACTATTGTAATGATTTGCAAAAAAATTTGCATTACCCTTCTCTCAAGGTTAGTGTAGGAAGTTATTCCGCTACTTAACTTCCTTACACCCATTGGTTTCATGTTCAACTCCAAAAATAGGCATCGTCGATGATTATGGCTTGTAGGTGATTGCATATATCCCTAAGAAATTAGTCTTTCCTAGTTTTCTCCTTCCAGATTCCAACTTAGTAGTAAGCAAGACCAAGGCAAGGCAAGTTGGGCATTGGACTAGGTTGCAGGAATACCCCTAGCACAACCAAAAAAATGTCAATAGCTAAAGAAATAGATCAATTAGTAGAAATGTTATTTTATGAAATAAAACTGATACATCTTGAAAAATGAAGCTATTTTTTAGATTGGAGAGATTAATACATTATTAGAGGTAGGAGTAGTGGAAGATATCAAAGACTTGATAATAATGTTTGAAGAAAAATACGTATACAAGGGAGAAATAGGGAGAAATTTGGGATTAGAAAGATAAACATGAATATTATGGAATCCCCAATCACCCAAAACCAAGGCCTAATGAGATTAAGAGAAAATTTCCAAAACTCTAATGTAGTAATGCAATATTACGTGAGGAACAGTATAGGATTTTTTTTGTATTAAGTATCATAGAATCACAAAGTTCATTTTTTTCTCATTCGAACATCCACGTTACAAACTTATTACATACTAGCTCCTTTCGAGCACCAAACTAGAAACAACAATTGGAAGACCAAGGGTCACAACTTAGAAATCCACTTTAAACAACCAATGGAAGACCAAGATTTACAACTTAGAATTCTACACAAAGGTGTCCCTCATGGGAGTTGAACTTGGGTCTCCACATTGAGAACTCAATGCTTTAACCAACTAAGCTCAACCCCTTGGATGGAACATTATAGGAATTCCAAAAAATGATTATAAAATTGATGATTTATGTGCCATTAAAAAGATGTTTTTTAAGTTACTAAAATAAATTGTAAGAGAGTAGGAAACATATAGATAATCTATTTTTGCATGACACCTATAAATAGGTTTCCATAATAATTATACTTGCCCAAGGCACAATGAGAATGGTTTTCTCCATTGGGCACAAATTTTTATTACTCTTTTAATTTTTGGTATTTTTCTTTCTATTTACCCTTTTTTCCTGTATTTTTTTTTCCATTTATTTTATAATTTATTTTATTGTTTTATTTTTCTTTTTTTCTTGTTGGGTTTCTTGAGTTGATATCAAGTGAATCCTAACCAATCTCATGAGAAGGTAATTAAAAGGATATTTAGATGTTTTAAGGGCACTCTGGATTATGTTTTGCGGTATAAAAAGGATAATGACTTCTCTTTGAAGGCATATACTAATGCTAATTGGGTTGAGTGCATTTTTTAAAAAGAAGTACAAGTGGAAGTTCATTTTTCTTTGTGGATAGATTGGTCTCTTGATGTAGTAAGAAGCAAGATTCAATATCTTTATCAATAGTAGAAGATGAGTATATTGCTATAATATCTTTCTACACCCAAGTGCTATGAAAGAATCAGACTTTGAAGGATATCAAGGTGATATATAGTGAGCCTATTCCTATAATACATCTGAAAATACAAGTGCTATAAAAATTTCAATTAAATTGGTGATGCATTCAAGGACTAAACATATCTTTATCCGATATAATTTCCTAAGAGGGAAGGTTGTAGAGTAGGAAGTTAGAGTGGAGTATGCTCTTAAAAAGGATTAAATTGTAGATATTTTCATATAGGTTGTATTAAAAGATACATTTGTATGTCTCAAGTAGAAGCTAGAAGGTACTTTCTCTCCTTCTTTAGTCTAGATACATAGGTTGGTGAATCTATCCAGATGGAGATTCAAGGTACATATTTTGTCTCCTAGATTGATAGGGTTTACCCTCAGGGGAGTGGGTAGTTGGATAGTTGTTGGTCATAAAAGAAGCAGGTGTAAGGGGGAGTGGGTATGACTATTTTGGGAAAGTTCATACAAATGAGTGAGTCTAGAGGAATGCTAGGAAAGGAAAGATAAAAGTTTTAAATGTAGAAGACTATTCTACTAGTGGAGAGAATGTGTATAGGTTAGTGTGGACCGTTACCCTTTGTCCTTTATGTCAAAGGGGGAGAGAAAGTACAAAAAGTTAAAAATAATGAGGAAGAAAAATTATTATGTTGTGTGGGTATTATCGTCAATGACAAAGGGGAAGATTATTGGAAGTTATTCACATTGATGACTTGGTGTATTCATTGACGTCATACCTCACCTTGTATGGTGTCATTGATGAAATGGTGATTGTTGTCACATGATGTAATTGTGTGCATTTTTATGACACAGATTGTTGGAATTGTTGCCATTGATCACTAGGATTAATGCTAAAGATAGAAGTGTATTTTGTTCATATACTATGATTGTTGGATGGTATATACTAATCTCTTAGGTGCGGATAGAGAGTTATATATTTATATGAATGTGTAGATGGTTGATGGTCGTGGATGTCCACCTTCTTGGTATTCATGTCTTTACTTGGTATGATGTTGATGGACATGTTGCAGAATAGTGATAGTGTTGATGCTCATGTTTGGATGGTAGAGATGCTACCATGATGATATCATATTCAAATTAGAAGCATTGAAATGAGGATTAGAAGCATGATGATTAAGTAGATTTTTTTTTGATGGTGTTGATGGTCTTATGCTCACTACAAGTTGTTGTGATTTCTTTCTTGTTGCTCCTGAGTAATAGTGATACAAGGCGAACTCTAGTCTCTAGAAGTCAATGAAGTGTGTGAATGTATGTTGAAGACTATCTGGATCCCTATTTGGTTCTATGTTCTTCTTGTTTTGGATGTATGCTCTATTAATGTTGCACTCCTATCATTTCAAGTCTCCAATTGTGCAGTTGATGTTTCTAGTTAAGGTAGTATGCTAGCAGTTTGATGGATTGTTAGGTCTACCTTGGAGAACGCTCCACATTGATTTGCATTGATTTTTTTGTTACTACAACTTATAGGACATGCTTAAAATGTTTGAGCAATATCTTAGGGTAGATTTTAGGTGATGAAGTGTTTTGCAAGTGTGCCTGTCATTGTCTTATCTCATGATTTCGTTTCCTAGTATTTTGGCAATGAAGAACTCTATATTATATTAGTTTTCCTAGCTTGTCTTGGCTTGACTATATAAAAGATGCATGTAAAGGCGTTGATGGATGTTATATGAGCTTCTTTATGCGGCATTGATCTATTGGTGTTGTATTGTGTTTGGATTTGGTTTTTAGAGTAATTTGTAGTTCTGTCACCGACATGACTTATTCTATTTCTTGTGATATATCTTTTTTGGTCCATTCTAGTATTGGATATTGTGTTGAGTTGTACTTGGCTCCAATTTTGCCTTGGGGGGATCCACATTAAGTAATTTCATTTGGAAGATGTGTTTTGATCCAATGGGTTATATGTGCTACACAAGTTTATCTACCTATTACCTTGTTGCTAACTTGGAGGATGTGCACCAAGCATGTGTGATGTTTGAGATTGCATTCCAAGATATAATAAGAAATTTTTAGGTCCTCTCTATCTCTTGTATTGGACCACTTTCACCATGATCTGTATTTGTGGTTGACTTAGTGGGATCATTCCTTGTCAACCCTAAATAAAGCTAATTTGGTACACATTTTGTATATTTTTTCTATGATATTTAAAGATGTTCATTTGGATCATTATTTCATCATCCTAGAATCATTTAACCTCGTAGAGAATTCAATGAGCATTTACTCTAGAGGAACACTTTGATTGATGCACTAAAGGAATATCATTTACTAGTGAATCAACATCTAAGATATTTATTATATTGTATGTTGATCTACCACAATTGCAAAGTCACTATCTAAGGGGTTGACCTAGGAGAACTTTCCCCTAGGATCCAGAACATCTTTATGGTATTTTTAAATAGGTCAATCCTTAGTGACCAAAAAGAAGCAATGAGGCTAAAGTGTCAAACGTTAAAAGTAAGTACACCCATCCTTCACAAGTACTTTCCTAAAATAACATTTGATAGCTTGATGCCATCACTCTCATAACTAATAATATTTAATCTAAACTACTTTATACTTATATGTGCATCTTATTAAATTAGTATATGTTGAACACAATAAAACATTATTTTTCTTTCCAATTATGGAAAAATATTATTTCATTCTCTATTTTAGCAGTCTAGAAATGAATGGTTAACTTGTATTTCTCTCTTATTCTCTCTTGTTAGTTGACAATCTTGACATATATGATGGTGCATGGGGACTCTACTTAAATATCACTTTCTTTAACTATCAAATAAATAATCAATAGAATTTTAAACATCATTTCTATCAAAAAATGATAAATAATATACTATTTTTATGGACCAAAATTTACCTCTAACCATTGAAGTGAGTGTGATTTAAAAATAAGAATACATGGGAACAATAGAAAATATAAAAATTCTAATATTTGTAGTATTAATTAATAATATATTTTTTAATAATGAAAAAATAAAAAAATTTATACATCAACGATTGAAACATAAGGAATGATGATTTAACAATAGTATTGAAGAGAAGAAGAACATTATTAGCTGTACTATGTGACCCACAACATCAATTTTTAAAAAAAAAAATTCTCGAAAGGAGAGAACAATTTTTTTTTAAACGTGTATAATTTCACATTACAGGCGAGTTGAATCATTGCACTGTACAACTCGAAGCTCTTTTCTGAGGCCTATTCTCGCTTCTAAATCTGATGGGCACTCCCCTTCTAAATTCCCTCACATCTTCATACCCAGCCGCAGCCTTACATATCTCCAAAACCTCATACAACTCTCCATCCTCCACATCTCCCTCAAATCTCTTCACCAAAAACCCATTTTCTTTCTCAAACTTATACCCAACTCCCTCATGATCAACAACAATAACGTCCTTCAAATCCACATCCAAAACACACTTGAGAGTCCCCTTACTCAAACTCTTCACATGATCTTTACCTGTCCAAGGCGAGTCTCTGTACAGCCGCCGGTCAATATACCTGTTAACATCAAACTTATCCAGAAAAACATCAGCATCCTTTTTGGGTGCCTCAGTAAAGACCACAACTTCATAAATCTTTGCCAATTCGGACAAAAAGTTATCCACACCAGGCCTTTTCATGACATAGTAAGGCCGATTCTGGGCACAAATTATGAAGTCATTGCGCTGAAGAGGCTCAAGGCTTGCCTTGATCAAAACATCAAACAATCCTAAAACAATTGTTTTGGCTTTTGTTTTCTGTTTTCTTCTTCCCAAAGATCTCATATTTAGATTCCAGTTAAGCCCGAATAAACTCACAGGCCTTTCTCTTTCCCTCTCACGTTCACGTAAGCTCTGTATTTCTGTATCAGCAGTCTTACTCACATCATAATGTATAGTAATGGCTTGCCTCACGTCTTCACATTTTGCCGCCATGTTACAAAACTCCATGACTTTCCAAAGCTCTCTGTCGGATAAATCCCCATAAAAAGGTCTAATGGGAAATGCATTTTCTGGCTGCATTTTATAGTTTTGAGGATTATCATCAACTAGTATTACGTTCTTGAGGTCTCTTCCCAACTTACTGAGATCTTTATAAACTATGCCTCTGTTTCGACTACATGAATCTCTGTACAAGCGGTGTTTTATGCTGTTGTGGACGTCGAGTTTGTTTAGAAGGTCATCTGCGTATTCTTTTGCAGCAGAAGTGAAAATTATGATTTCGAAGTTGGTTTTGGCCAGTTGGAGTAATAAGTTATCAACTGCGGGTCTTTTTTGTACGTAACAGAGAGCTGGTTGTTCTTGAAGTTCTTCGACCAGGACCGTGAAGTCGTAGTGGGATGGTGTGGCAGAGAATGTTGCATTGATCAGAGTGTTATCCAAGTCCAATACGATTGTTTTGGCTGTCTGAGATTGTGCCGGAGGAAGTATCATTTCTCTGTTGATCTCATCGACGTTTGTCCTTGTGTTAATTTTCTCCAGGATTGACTCCATTTTTTCTCTTTTAACTTTCGTTCCTTCAAATTGAATACGGGTAGGAATGGCAATGGGAATAGGAGTGGCCGACCTAAGGTTTGATATAACTCCTCCAAAGGTTACCATTATTTGATTTGAAAGGAGGCATCTATTTTATTTGGCCCATAAAAACCAACTATATTTTGAAATAATTTACTGATATTTTTGAAAAACATTTGTTGATTTAATAATAATAAAGATTAAAAATATTTTTATAAGCAATTTTTTTTTTTTTTGTTGGGGGTAAATTAATAATTGCTATTGGACAGCATTATATACATCTTCATTTTCATGTTGTCTATATGTCCTGCTACCAAAGACCGAGCTTTGCATTACTATAATGTCCAAAATTGGTGCTCGTGCTGCAACTAAACTCCTATCTATCCATACATAGCCAAAATGGTGTCACTCCAAAGTGGTGACACTAGTTCATTTGATTTTAATAGTTTCAGACCAGGGCATTACCACCATCGCTATCCTGTTAATAGGGTCTTTATGGTTTCTTCATCCTCCTCCTTTTCTCGGCACGGGCTTTGATTGGGCATTCTGGGCTACAGCCTTAATGGGCTAACAGTTCTGCAATGCGAGAGGGATCATCTTCTTCGTTACCCTTCGCCATCTCCTCTTTTATCACAATGCCGAATTCCATCTCTCCCTCCTTATCGCACTCTGTACTCTCACTTCATAAATAGCTCTTTTATTCATTTGCCCTTATTCAGCATAATTACCATTAATTTCTTTAGAAAGCCATATTTCTAGGAATGGTTAGCTTCTTTCCTTCGATCAATTATGACTCTATAGTGTTGACTAGAGGTAGATTTTTCACCTTCCTATTGACCACATAACAGTCTTGAAGGATAGGGATCCTCTTCTCCTCATCCATGTTGTCTAGGATGTCATCAATTTTCCCTAGATAAGGGTTCTTAAACACGTTCTAGCATATAATTTTTTTCCCCGCATTCGTTTCCCCCATTTCTACCTGACTATCACTAGTAACATGGGGGATATATCAGTGTTGACCATGTGCCTATGACACGCCCTCAAAAAATCACCCCGCAAGATTTTCTCCACTGCATGGATGACCAGATAGTGAGAGGAGTTAAGGATGCTTATGAGTCTTATCTCAGAGACTTCCCCCAAAAATGACATTTTACGTTTATTGTAGACAAGCCTAATGAGTGTGTCTATAGTTGATGACATACTCTGTATCACTCAATTCGATATGCATGAGTCACTAGTAGAGCTGCAGAGGGGTAGAAATAGCATTGAGCTCTATGTCATCAAAGTTTGATAGCCACATTTTCACATGTTCTTGCTATAATGTCACCTTCGTTTGGTCATCATAGTGTAAATCTACTCATATCTGCAGATGAGACGAGTGATTAATGTTTACCTACTGCATCACATGCATCACATCATAATATTAAATAACCAATATTAAAAGTCCAAGGTTGAAACACCTTATCCTAGCATACCTTACAAATACATTGCACATAACCAATGATACAAATGATGCAATAGACATACCAATCAAATGCCAATTGGAAATGTGGTTTGTCCAGCATAGGAATTTGTACCATTTAACAATAACATTGACTGATCACTAACAACGAGAAGATATGTATGAGGCTGACATGAATACAAAACCAATAAGTAAAAGAGCCTATAAAGGCATGAAGCACGTAGAGAGATCTGGATCTGCACAAATTCTGCTATAATGTAAAACATCGAGCATTCATAAACCAATCATCAAGTACATGTAAAGCGATGGAGGGTTGACAAATATCTGAGAATCCTTGATGGATAAGGTGTGAAAAACCGATTACAATTACTGACTATCAATCTCCTATCTATATGGATTATTTGACTGCTGAAAAATTAATTCACAGCTAATATCAAAATTAACATAATTGCAATTTCACAAATAAAACCACCCAAAGGGAAAACTAGTTCTAGAGGAGAGAAATTATATTTAACTTCAGCAAATCAAGAGATACATATGTTGCTTGCCTCTTACTAGAAGAGCTCCGACAATATTTTATCTCTGGAAATTATTCCCTCAATTTTTACTGCTGCAATTTGTCTATTATTCTGTCCTATGATTTCACTATGCCTTTGCTATCACTGCAAATTTGTTTCCTATCACTGCAAATCTGTTTACAAAATTATGTTTCTATATACCCTTTGATCCCCTTTTATAATCTTCTTATTGTGCAATCAATGGCCATGATTAATCTTAATCAACGACTAAGATTATTCTGGACACTAATTAATAATTTTCCAAAAGTCTATAATTAACTTTCTAGAAATTTATAATTAACAACTTTCTTAAAAATTCTAATTAAGAACTTTCTAGAAGTCCCTAGGAAAATCAAATTATTTCTAAATCTGGGTATGGAAAGAACTGTCCGAGCTACCCAATCTAGCACTTCCTCTTAGAGAAGAAGGTGTTTTGCATAACACCCAACTTATCTCTAAAGAAGATGAATTTTGCCTTCCATAATGCTTTTGTCAAGATGTCTACTACCTATTAATCTGTAGGTATATATTGTAGCTGAACAATCCTCTGTTTTACGCAATCCCTGATGAAGTGATGCCTAATGTATATATGCTTAGACTTGTCGTGAAACACCCGATTCTCAGATAATTTGATGCAACTCTGATTGTCATAATGTATCACCGTAGTCTCAACCTTCTGACCAAACAAGGCTACCAGAAACTTTCAAAGCCAAATAGCCTCACAAGTTTCCATGCTAGCTATTATGTATTCTACTTCTACAGAACTCAAAGCCATGGACTTCTACTTCCTATTGCACCAAGAGACAACTCTTGATCCCAAACTAAAGCAACACCCTAAACTTCTTTTCCTATCCATTGTACTACCTACCCAGTCTACGTCAGTAAAGCCTATCAACTTGATTCCATCACCTCAAGCATATCTAGTTCTATACTCAATTGTACTTGGAAAATAGCACAACACATGCTTTTCCAGTGTCCAATGCACTCTCTTTGGCTCAACCATAAACTGACTAAGAGATTTTACTGCAAAGGATTTATCTAGCCTAGTGTTGACCAAGTACATGAGAAAACCAATAAACTTCTTGTATAAGGTAGGGTCTACATCCTTCTCACTAGATGTGTCTACCTTCTTCCAATTCATGATCATGGGTGTAGACATGGCTCTAAAATCCTCCATCTCAAACTTCCTTGAGATTTCAATGCAGTATCTCCCTTGCCCAAGGAAAATCTCTCCATCTATCTACCACACCTCCATGCCTAGAAATTAGTGTGTAAGTCCCAAATCCTTCATCTCAAACTCTGCTACAAGGTCCCATTTGCACTCCTCTATGAGCCCCAATGAACTTTTTAGAAACAAGTCATCTACATATAGAACAAGAATGAGAACCTCACCCCGAACTACCAAGTAGTAGAGGTTAGCATCTGCCTCACTCTTCATGAAGCCCATTCCCTACAAGTAACTATCAATGCACTCATACCGCGTCTTGGGAGCCTACTTGAGTCCGTATGAATCTCTCTTTAATCTACACACATGGGTCTTGTTGTTGTATGCTACAAAGCCTTCCGGTTGTTCTATGTATACCTCTTCTTTCAACTCTCCATTAAGAAAAGTTGCCTTGACATCCATTAGATGTTTCTGCCATCCCATCTATGCTGCAAGTGAGATCATAGCTCGTATAGAAGTACACCTGGCCACTGGAGTGAATGTCTCCTCGTAGTCTATTCCCTCCTTTTGAGAGAACCCCTTAGCCACAAACCTTGCCTTGTATTTCTTGATGATACCATTTGCACCATTCTTGATCTTATAGATCAAAAATCATCCAACCACCACCCTATCTATTGGTCTAGGAACAACCTCCCACAAATGGTTTTGCATTATTGAGGTATACTCCTGTAAAGCGGAAAATCGCGATCGAACCCTAGTTGTTCTCCCCTCTTCCAACTCCGAGGAGAGAGAAGGGAGGTTCACTAGGATTCGATGGTTTTCACTTAGGGGAGAGACTTTACATTCAAAAGAGGGGTTGAAACCCACAAGATCCAATCCCACGCAATGCAAGATTGGATGCTAAATGTGTTTCAAGGGTTAAGACAGCAAGGCTACCCTCTTTTGTAAAGAATGTTGATAGAAGAATTAAGCTAAGCATGCATAGAAAGTGATAAAGATTCGCTTATAAACTGAGATAGGAATACAGTATGAAGCTGCGGACCTGGAATTAGCAGTAAAATGTCGATATGGTGTTGTCCTGCAAATTTGAGCAAAAGTTGTCAGGACGATGGCGCCCGGCGCCACGGTCCTCCGAAAAATCCGCGAAACGAAGGGGGATCTGTTCGTCTCTGCACAAGTATTCTAGATCTTCAATTTCAGCCGTGTACCTGCAACCTACACACAGAAAAGTGAATATGATTGGGGGGTTAGGGATTAGGGGTTTGCCTTTACGTCAAACCCCGGTTTTGGAATTAGCCAAGAAATGAGCAAGAGCTGTAAATGTAAATGACTGTAAAACAAGTACTAATACCTTGTTCTAAGGATGTTTGTATCCTTATGTGCGAAGGTATAGATGTTGTATGTTGTATGTTGTAGCATGTAGTATGTGATCTCCTCTTCAATGGTTGAATCCTTGATTTGAATGCAACACTTAGCCTTGAATGGAGACTTGAAATGATCAATTGCTTGAAGGAATGCTTGAATGCTTGAATGCTTGAGTATAATTTCCACGCTTTTTCCATCATGTCGAATGAAAGAGGAAAATGTAGTTTATATACTTGTCATTAGGGCTGATAGACTGATTTTCCCGACCTTAGGCCGACCAGGAAAGTTAATTTCCAATTTGCAAACAAAAAGTCTCGAGACCCCTTAGGAGACCGGGCCCAAAATAGGACCCAGGGACCAGGGCGCTGGGCGCCCTAGTCCTGAAGGACCAGGGCGTTGGACGCTCTGGTCCCACCTCCCGGGACAGCAGGGTGCAAGGAGGTTCAGGCCAGGGTGCTTGAAAAATGCAGTTTTCAGTGTCGTGAGCAAGTTTCGGGGTCTCCATTCAGGTTGCGTGGTGCGTCGCCATCGTGAAGACCGAAATGCAGTCGAAATTGCAAGTGTCACAATTTTAGGACGCTACATTTAGCCCCCACTTTAGTGGGAGTATGTATGCTCATACTTCCGGTAAAGTACAAGGAAACAATATTGAAAGACTTTCACCACATCAAGGAGGCAAGATACACCAAGCCCCCAGTGGACTAAGGATCTTACGACTTCGATTGACAAAGTAAAAGGGAAGATCATGAGGGAGAACCATGACTGTCAGTAGTAAGGTTCCCTCACTATGAGTCATGCAAGAAAGATATCAAAAATTTTCAAGGCAAGGCTAAATTTGCCAAGAAATTTTCAAGTATCTTTTAAAGATATGAACGGGATGTATGCCCCCCTACATTAAAGCGATCGCACACGCCTCACCGGGGGTGATTGTTTTAACGTAGTGATACACATAAGAAAGGAGAAAGGAAAGGAGCACGTTATCGCCAGGATTTAGCCCCCCAGTGTGAGATAAACCCAAGGATAATAGACAGAAAACACAAAGCACGAGGTGACTTCGCTTTCCTCGGGGTCAGTATGCTGTATGATAATTCATGTATATATATCATATGTATGTATGCATAATTGTTCTTCATTCCCCAATCAAGGAAGGTCACCTAGAAGAAGGGAACACATGTGTCTTTTGAGTCAACATGAGAGAGACCAAGAGATCTCAATGCTTTGCATCGTCCTCAAGTAGACAACACTAAGGACAACAAATAGAAGAATGAGAATAACATATAGAAGAAGTAACGAAAGAGAGGAGGAAAGAATCTGCTATGCTAATGAAACTAGTCTAGCACGTCATCCACCCCCCGATCTTGCTGATCAATATTTCAGGAAGGCAGGAAACATGCTAGAGGAGGAACATCCAACATAGCAGATGGAGCTATCACAAGATCCAAACAAGGGCTATGTTCATGTTCCAAGCCACGTTGTTCTTGTCTAGGAGCTAGGATAAGTGCTTTAGAAAATGCGTTAAATAAATGGTTATCAACATCAACATATTCATATTCACTATCAGAAGAAAGAGGAGTAACATTTTCATCATGAATAACATTTTCATCCATATCATCATCAAGATTTATAAAAATAGGATCTTTAACTCGCACCGGATCAAGACCATCATGCATCTTATGTTTAGGAGATTTAGGCTCAATGTCCGGCTGAGGAGAAAATGGAATAATGCTTGTTGAAGGTGTTTTTGGAGATTGCAAAGTTTGAGCTCTAAGACGACGCTTTCACCGAAGTTCACGTGCAGAACGATTTCATCTAGTCTTAGTAGGAAGTGGAGAAGATTGAGGAGGAGGAATGTTCTCATCCTTAGCACTTGGGTGTTTAGGTTGTGGTCTCTTAGGCTGGATAATAGGAGAAGAAGAAGGTCTCTTCTCTCTATAAAAAGGAGGAGGAACTGCTCCATATAAAGGAGGAATATTTGGTTTAGGGAGAAGCCCAAGTCCATCATGACGAGGAGGGATAGGTCTACTTTTAGGAAGTTTATTAGATATAGACATAGTCACATCCATAGGGATGGGTTGGGAATCTTCTTGAGGAAAGACATTAGTTTTATCTTTCAAAGGAAGAACTTCCTTCTCAAGAATGATAGGAATATCAAGTTTAGGTGTTCTAGGTTCACTTAGAGATAGGATCATATCTGTTTTCCACTTTTGATAAGATTTGAAAAGATGATCACTTCGCGGAGGAAGAGATTGGAATTGTTTAGGCCAAAAGTAATCAATAGGAACGCTAGAAGTTCTTTCAGCTGGTTTAAAGAGACTATGATTGACAGTAACAACTTCACCATTATGGGGAAATTTCAAACACTTATGAATAGGAGAAGCAATAGCTTTCATGGAAGATAGCCAAAGATAGCCAAGCTTCACACGAAATTGTTCGGCAGATGGAATAATAGCAAAGTTCACATCAAGAGATTTGTTATAGACCTCAATAGGCAATGTAATAGAACCAATTGCAGGAGAAGAAAATGCATCAAATAATTTCACAATCACATCTATTTTGTCATATATCACTTGATTCAATTGCAAAGTAAAAAGGAATTCTTCAGTAATAACATTAATCATGCACGAAGGATCAATAAGCACTCCACGGCAAGGTGTATTCTTAACTTTTGCAACTATGTATAAAGGACCATCAGGTGCCCTAATGGTTTCACTGGAATCAAATGTGATGGAAGGTTCTTTAGGGTTTTCTTGCTACTCTACAAAGTTAATCACATTCGGAGTCATAGACACAAGACCATTAGATGAGAGAGAGGAATCATTAGCCTCAATCGCATTAGAGGTATGAGAAGGTAATGGATCAGTAAAAATCTGAAGATTTTGGTTAGGAGGAGCTACAGATGTGTTGCCTTTATCATTCACTCCAGAAACAGAGATAGTATTGTTATCAATCAAATCTTGAATTTTACCCTTTAAAGAAAAACATTTTTCAGTATCATGCCCAGGCTGACGGTGAAATTGACAAAAAGATTTGTTATCAAAATAAGGTGAAGTAATCTTTGCAGGATCAATTTGTCTTATAGGAGGAAGAGTAAGCACATTTTTTTCCAATAACTTATTCATAATACTATGCAATGATTCATTCAAAGGAGTGTACTTTCTTTCTTTCTTGAAAAATTTAGAAATAGGAGGCACACCTGATGCTGCATTCACATTGTTGTTGATGATGTTTTCATTGAATTTGATGGAATCTCTGTTCGGTTTAAACTTCCCAAATGGTTGTTGACTGCTATCACCCTTATCACTCAGAGCCATAGGATGTGATTGTTCCATTTGACTCACAATCAGTTGATAATTGTGAAGAGTTGCACACAACTGTTGGAAAGAAGTAAACTCAGAAAACAGAAGTTTGTCTCGAATATCTTTTTGTAAATTAGAAATAAAGATTCTTTGAATATCATTGTCAGGCACTGGAAAGGAAATTTGAGCATACAAATGCTTATATCTACCAATGAAATCAGTCACTTTTTCTTTAACACCTTGTTTACAATGCATTAAATCAATCAAAGTAACTTTAGGACTTATATTGTTTTGAAATTGTTGAATGAAAGCATTTGCAAGTTGTTCGAAAGAAGTAATAGAATAGGAAGGCAACGAACAATACCATTGTAGGGCTTTGTCTCTTAATGTTCTAGTAAACAATTTTGCAAGCAACCTTTGGTCATAAGCAAAATCGGTACATATTGTTTGAAAAGTCTTAACATGTGTTAGAGGATCTCCTTTACCATTATAAAGTTCCAAATGCGGGATTTCAACATGTTTAGGAGGGATAGCTCGAACAATGTCAAGAGAAAGTGGGCTCGCAACGTCAAATGTGGGCACACTAAACTTAGATTGATTCATAGAGGCAATTTGTTGCTGTAAAGAAGAGACAGTTTGTGCTAGATTGTTAATGGTCGCTTCAGTCGAAGAATTCATATTGGATGTGTTAGATTGAGATGGAGGTGTTATGTTATTGAAAGAAGGTAAAGAGTAAGGTGGTGGGACTCTATGATAATTAGTCATAGGAGATGATTGGGCAGGAGGAACACTACAAGGAGGAATGGAATGGTTAAACGAATTGCCCCCTTGCGTCATGTTCATTTGTGGTGATATAATAGGCACACTCATTGAAGGAATGAATGAAGAAGTTGGATTGAATGAAGGAAGAGGGTTAATTGAAGAAGAAGGGTTGCCCCCATGACTGGTGATCATAGGAGGAATGTCTTGTGTAGAAGTAGACATTATGTTTGATGTAAAAGTAGGTATGCTAGCAATAGAAGTTGTCAAAGGAATAGAATGATTGACTTGAATAGGAGGTTGTGTATAACCCAAATTTTCAGCACAACTCTTCATAGGCATCACATTCGAATCCACAATGTGTGCTATACCATGCAAAATATCAATTCCATTCTTATCATTTTGAAGCATATGTTTTAGACCCTCAATTAAAGGAAGAGCTTGACTATCGGGATACTCATGAGACATCCATTGGTGAAAATCATCAAATTGGTTATCCAATTTCGAAAGTTGTTCTACAGAAACCTCATGGAGAACTTCTTCATCATTAGGAGGATTAGAGGAATTACCCATGTCCTCGTTAAAAAGGCTATTCAAATTAGGTTCCAACTCTTCGGTAGTTAAACCTCGGAAAGACTTAATTCTACGGCTTCGTCTAACGGGAATAGTTTAAGTAGGGCTTATTGTTGTAAAACTCATGCACTAGAAAGAGAGAGAAGATTTTGAATTTAGAGGTAGCAATTTTCAGTAAAATCAACCAATCTTCTGGATTTAAGCTATTAAATGCAATCACGACAGTCTCCCGAAATTTCGGAAAAAATGTCCGGGACCG
This sequence comes from Cryptomeria japonica, assembly GCF_030272615.1. NCBI lineage: Eukaryota > Viridiplantae > Streptophyta > Pinopsida > Cupressales > Cupressaceae > Cryptomeria > Cryptomeria japonica. The sequence continues at coordinate 333,906,741 of NC_081407.1, forward strand.
TGGCGCCCGAAGTGCAACACGGTCCTTGCAACTTTTTTCGAAATTTGCAGGGATGAAAGGTATGATGATTTTAGAGCTAATCTGAAAAAATTGAATGATTTTACGATCTGTAGATAGGCCAAATTAAAGTTACAATCTCGAAATTGAACCCTACCAAGATTGTCGAAAAATGCAAAATTTGAATTTTGAAAAAGAGAGGGAAACTGAAATTTTGAATTTTATGATTTTAGAGGGAATATCAAGAGCAATGCAAATTTTGAAATTTGAAAATTGACTCAATTTCACGCAAAATTCAATTTTGAAAGCGGAAATCAAAGTTGTTGTAATTAAGCACTTAATTTCAAAAGTCACAAATTGTAAGAATTTGAATAAAGCACTGAAATTTTTAATGAATGATAACACACTTTTCAGATTTAGGACAGTAAGAACACAATTTTGACACAAAATTTCAATTTCAATGATTTTTAAATGTTTAGAAGCCTTAATCCAAGCAATCACAAGACCAACTTTGACTGTAATTTTAAAGGTGTTATAATTGATAAAATCAGCCAAAATTCTGAATTTTAGCAGAAAAACACAGTAAGATCTTGCTCCCGAAATTTTGGAAAAAATGTCGGGGACGATGGCACTCGGCGCCACGGTCCTCGCAACTTTTTTCCAAATTTTCAGGGATGAAAGATATTGTGATTTTATTGCGGAATCGAAAGTTACAGCTGATTTGGAGATGTTTTGATCAGTGAAATTATCGGACAAAGGTTGAATCAAGAGGGTTTCAAAAATTAGGGTTTTGACACTTAACCACTTAATTTTCAGAATTAAAGCACAAATATGAATTCAAAATTTGTAATAGAAGGGCGGATCTGAAACAGGCATTAACATTTAGACATTTCGCAAGTTCAATTACTAAAAAGAAAATTTAGGGTTTTTATGCAATCACCTCTAAAATTTTACAAAAGATCAAACATGGAAATGTAATCAATTTTTTCAGATCTAAGCATGAAAAATCAGAAAGGATGTTCACATCGGGTTCACCAAAATGTAAAGCGGAAAATCGCGATCGAACCCTAGTTGTTCTCCCCTCTTCCAACTCCGAGGAGAGAGAAGGGAGGTTCGGTAGGATTCGATGGTTTTCACTTAGGGGAGAGACTTTACATTCAAAAGAGAGGTTGAAACCCACAAGATCCAATCCCACGCAATGCAAGATTGGATGCTAAATGTGTTTCAAGGGTTAAGACAGCAAGGCTACCCTCTTTTGTAAAAAATGTTGATAGAAGAATTAAGCTAAGCATGCATAGAAAGTGATAAAGATTTGCTTATAAACTGAGATAGGAATACAGTATGAAGCTGCGGACCTGGAATTAGCAGTAAAATGTCGATACGGTGCTGTCCTGCAAATTTGAGCAAAAGTTGTTAGGACGATGGTGCCCGGCGCCACGGTCCTCCGAAAAATCTGCGAAACGAAGGGGGATCTGTTCGTCTCTGCACAAGGATTCCAGATCTTCAATTTCAGCCGCGTACCTGCAACCTACACACAGAAAAGCGAAGACGATTGGGGGGTTAGGGATTAGGGGTTTGCCTTTAGGTCAAACCCTGGTTTTGGAATTAACCAAGAAATGAGCAAGAGCTGTAAATGTAAATGACTGTAAAACAAGTACTAATACCTTGTTCTAAGGATGTTTGTATCCTTATGTGCGAAGGTATAGATGTTGTATGTTGTATGTTGTAGCATGTAGTATGTGATCTCCTCTTCAATGGTTGAATCCTTGATTTGAATGCAACACTTAGCCTTGAATGGAGACTTGAAATGATCAATTGCTTGAAGGAATGCTTGAATGCTTGAATGCTTGAGTATAATTTCCACGCTTTTTCCATCATGTCGAATGAAAGAGGAAAATGTAGTTTATATACTTGTAATTTAGGGCTGATAGACTGATTTTCCCGACCTTAGGCCGACCAGAAAAGTTAATTTCCAATTTGCAAACAAAAAGACCTGAGACCCCTTAGGAGACCGGGCCCAAAATAGGACCCAGGGACCAGGGCGCTGGGCGCCCTGGTCCTGAAGGACCAGGGCGCTGGGCGCTTTGGTCCCACCTCCCGGGACAGCAGGGTGCAAGGAGGTTCAGGCCAGGGTGCTTGAAAAATGTAGTTTTCAGTGTCGTGAGCAAGTTTTGGGGTCTCCATTCAGGTTGCGTGTTGCGTCGCCATCGTGAAGACCGAAATGCAGTCGAAATTGCAAGTGTCGCAATTTTAGGATGCTACAACTCCTCAACCATCACATCTCGGCACACCTATTGTTGTGCAACCTCCAAATAACTAGAAGGCTTGCCATCTACCAAATCATTGATTAAAGCCATATAGTCATTAAATCTAGCAGGTTGTCTCCGTTGTCTATTGCTTGTCCTAGGAGCACCCACAAACTCCTGGGTATCCCTATGTGTTTTTTGAACCTCACGGTTCCTACTGCCAACTGTAGAGCATGAAATATCAACCCCCATGTCTTCCTATTGCATCTCTTGGATTTGCTGCATCTGTTGCTCCATATTTTTGGAACTCAACACCAGAGCCTGTGCTTATGCTAGTAACTATACTTGTGCTTTGTTTCCACTGAGCCTATTGAACGATCCTTGTAGCTTCTGTTGGCTACTCAGTCTCATCATCTATTGGTAAATATTTGGACCTCACAAATGCCTTGACCTCCATGAATTTGACATCACACCCTACTATAATTCTCCTGATCTCTAGAATAAATATTTGATATGCCTTTGAGGTCTTGCTATACCCCACAAAGTACCCCGTCTCTATAGTCTTATCTAACTTGAAACTTGTATCCACTAGAATGTGACAATACGCCAAACTCCCAAATATCTTGAAGTGACTGACATCTGGGTTCTTCCAAGTCAACACTTCCTCTAGTGTCATCTTCCCTAGTACCTTATGTGGAACCATGTTCTGTATGTATATTATCATATTGCATGCCTGTACCCATAGGTAACATGACATATCTTGGTCATACAACATAGCCCTTGCTACCTTTGATATAGAATGATTCTTCCTCTCAACAACCCCATTCTACTGTGGGTTGTAAGGAATGGTCCACTCTCTCTTGATTACTTCCTTGGTATAGAATTCCTAGAACTCTTTCCCTTTGTACTCATCTCCATTGTCTGACCAAAGAACCTTCACCTTCCTTCTTGCTGAATTCTCCACAAGAGCTTTGAACTCTTGGAAGTGACTGAAGACTGCATACTTTGTATTCAAGAAGTATATCCAGGTCTTTCTAGAGAAATCATCAATAAAAGTAACAAAGTATTCATATCCTATGAGAGATTTCATCAACATCAGTCCACATATGTCTGAATGTACTAGATCAATAACACCCTTCGATGTGGTGTCACTCCTTGGAAAAGATGCTTTCACAAACTTCCCCAACACACATCACTTACATAAGTCATCATTATCTGCGCTCACCTCTGGAACTCCTATCATTGTTTCATGAAGCAATTTAAGTGATCCATGATATATATGGCTGATACTCCTATTTCATAGCCTTCCTTGAGCTCTAGGATTACTACTGCTCATGAGTGCCTTAGGAGTGTCAGACGACAACCTGTAAAGTTGACAGCTCCTAACTCCAATAACTATGGGTGATTTACAATCCTTATCCTTGATTAACACATGCGTCCCTCTAAAAAGTACATTGTACCCTTTATCTTGAAGGGAAAATACAAAAATCAGATTCATACCCAAGCCTAACAGATACAACACATCATGAATAGGAATTGACTTGCCATTCTCCCTTTGAAATAAAATAGTCACTTTCGCAACTGGATTAAGTTTGGAGTTGTTCCTCATAGAAATCTAAATTTTGATGTCCTCCTCCTTATAAATGGAGAAGTAATCTCTAATTCCTGTCATATGAAATGATGCCCCACTGTCTATATACCAAACACCTTCTGAGGTTGAGCTAGTCAGGCAAGCTATGAGAGAAACCTCATCCTCCATTCTACTAGAAATATCATCTACACTTATTGAAGTTGTCATTTTCTTATTTCGTTTCTTTTCATTTTTCTTCCCTTTTTGGCAATGATTGACATAGTGGCCAAATTCGTGAAAACCAGAGTATTTGATCTTAGACAAATACTTTCTCTTCTTCTAATCTTTTGTATTCTATCCTTCATTATACCCCTTCTTCGCTTTCCCTTTTCCTGCTAGGGCCACATTTTCCTGTTCCACCTCACTTTTCTAACTTTTACTGTTGGTTCTGCTGACAAGACTTAATCTAAGCTCCTCCTAAGTGAAATCACTCCAAGGTTGATCCTAACTCAGTAAGGTGTCTCATCCATTAATAAATTGAACAAAGACATCCCACTTCGTAGTAAACCCATTTAGGGCTATGCATAGTATCTCATCAGCATTTGGTTTATCTCCGACAACTGCTAGCTCATCCTTGACAAGTATAAGTCTAGTGAGGTAACTTGTGACATCTTCTCCCTTATTCATCTAGGTATTCCTCAACTTCTTCCTAAGAATCAGTTTTCAGTTAGTGGTAGCATTCTAGTATAGATTAAGAATGGTGTCCCACATCTTCTTCATTGTATCTAACTCTGTGATATGCGAAACTATATGATCCTTAACACCATCAAGGATTAGCCTCCTCGCCTTGGCATCATCCTTCTTGTATGCTGAGAGCTATGTTGAATCTGAATGTACAGGGATAGCACTGGTAACATATTCCTTGATACCATTCTCTTCTTGTAATTAATTTTTTTTGGCTTTCCAAACACCAAAATTTGAGGCTCGATCCAATTTGTCCAAACCTCTTAAACCTGCTAAGGCCATCTCAAAAAGAGTAAAACCCAGAATAATTCAGAAGAGGCTGAATTGGGTTGTATAAACCCTCAATTTTATCTTCCTGTGCCTGTGCTAAACTTTTTTTCCCCTTAGGTATGCTTTGATAACATGTAAAAAATCTATTGCAATTACTGATTATCAGCCTCCTATCTATATAGATTATTTGACTACTAAAAAATTAATTCACAGCTAATATTGAAAATAACACAATTGCAATTTCACAAATAAAAGCACAAGAATAAAAAATCTTCAAAATAATAAACATGATATTTTTGGACAAATTGTCCCTATAAAATCCTCGAAAGGAAAAGCAGTTCAGTAGGAGAGAAATTAGATTAAACTTCAATAAATGAAGAGATACATATACCACTTGCCTTATACTGGTAGAGCTTTGACAATATTTTGTCTCCAAAAATTCTTCCCTCAATTTTTACCGTTGTAATTCCTCTAAATTGTTGTATCCTACACTCTCACTGTGCCTTTGCTATTAGTGCAAATCTTTTTACAAAATTATGTTTTCCAAATACCCTTTGATCCCGTTTTATAACCTTCTCATTGTGAAACCAATGGACATGATTAATATTACGGCTAAGTTTATTTTGGACTTTAATTAACAACTTTCCAAAAGTCTATAATTAATGAATTTCTAGAAATTTCTAATTAACAAATTTTTTGGAAAATTTTTGGAAAATTTTAGTTAAGAACTTTCTAGAAGTCCCTAGGGAAATCAAATTATATCTAAATCTGGGTATGGAAATAACTGTCCAAGATACCCAATCTAAAACAAGGCACGAGAACAATGTAGTATTGACTAGTTTGACCAAAGCCTTAAAGTAATTAAATAACTGATATACCATCAGATCTGCCAACGAAAGATGTAGCCAGTCGAACAAGCCACCAAGGATAATCACTACTTGCAATAAGAAAACACTCCAACCACAATAGGAGCTTGATTGCATGTGATGATTAGAGCCTAAATAAAATTGTTTAAAAAATAATGCTTTGAATATAAAAATGAAAACCCTCAATGCTAAAGCACTTTGCCCAACCATGAAGCTAGCTAAGGAGCCTGGACAAGGCTACACCTGACTCAGGCTCGGTCTACACAGATCATCCACCAGGTGAGGTTTACACGATAGGTCATCAACTTTAGAGAAGCACCAACAGTGGAGTGTTGGAATGTGAAGTTCAAATTGGGCTCTCATCTAGCAATGGTTGAGTCATCATGGCCTTCTTAGCTAGTTGTGCGATTGATCACGACCTTCTAAGTTTTGTTAGGAAACATATTATAAATAGTAATTTTGACATGTTTTTTACATGTAGTTGTGCGAGTGATACTTACTATATTTAGTAAGTTGTCTTAAAGTAAGACTCTGCAACGCGATTGTTTTAAGTTGTTCGAAGGCATGTTTTGATATCCAATTTTTAAAAATTGTTGTAACTCTGTAATTCCTAAAAATGAATACAAAAGATAATTTACCCATTTAGTATGCAATTTTCTGCAATTGTTATTTTTGTCAGAGTGAGATACCCACAGCAAGAAATGAGAAGAGTCGATCACCCAAGAATAATGCTTGCGGGCCCAGAAAATGTAGTGACCATTGCCTTAAAGACAAGAAATATGAGTATAAGTCAACTATCAAGGATGCCCTCACCATGCCAAGTGGATGAGATCTTTTGATGGTACAATGGAATTTGGGCCTTTGATATGGGCATGTGACCAAAAAATTTGTAGAGGCCCCCCGAAGGACTACGATAGCATGTTGTAGATGCTACTTAGTCAAGATCACAATTTGCAGAAATCTTTATAGGAGAACCAATTATATCATCAAATAAGATGAAATATATTAAATTTATATAAACAATAGAATGAGAGCACCAGTAAAGTGCAATAGAAGATAAGGTAGATATAACTACCATTGATAACTACCCTGATGCAAACAATAATACAACCTAGGAAATATTAAATACAACTAAAATATGACTTCTATCTAAATTAAACTTAATATAATTAACTATTTACTCCAACATCTCGTACACCCAAAATAATATTGAAATCTACTACAGCAAGAAACCTTGTATATTCAATAGGAAACCTCTCTATAAGGCAATCCATAGATTTCTTTCCCCACGTCTTCCTTTTATCTTTTGTTTGTAAGAAATTTGTATGATTGAAATCTACTATAGTAAGAAATTTGTCTCGAATCTCAACTCTTCTTCACAAGATGAACAATACAGTCACCGATGGTGCATTTGAACTAAGAGCCCGAATGGATGATAATAACAACACTACCACAAGAAAAGCCAAAACCATAGTCTTGGACATGGAGAAAACACCTATAAACGTAAGCTTCAGTCCTCTCCCACACTATGACTTCACACTGCCACTCCAAGAGAATCCCAACATCACATGCTACATCCAGAAAAGGCCAGGGTTTGACCAACTTCTACAACAACTAACAGAAAGCAATTTCAAAATAGTTATCTTCACTTCAACCACCAAGGAATTCACAAACCCAATTCTAGACAGAATAGACATTAATAATTCAATAGATCTGAGACTCCTGTGATATAGAAGCCCAAGGAGTAGCTATCAAAGATCTTTCTAAGCTTGGAAGAGATCTAAAGAAACTTTTCATGGTGGACGACAAACCAGAAAGCTATAAACTGCAACCGGAAAATACTTTTCCGGTGAAGCCATTTTATGGTGAACTTATAGACAGATATCTTTTTAGGGTCATAGATTTTTGTAAAATATTGGTTATGTGTAGTGAAGTGATGGATACCATACGAACATATGAGGCTTTGAATGGGAGCTATAATGTTAAGGAATTAGCTCCCCATTGCAGTGGGAAGAAAATAATCATGTTGGAATTGTTTCATGTTCTGGTAAAGGCAAGCCATGAGCCTCTGCAATATTATGACTTTGTTATTTCATTCATTCATGATACTGCAATTGGATTGGGAGAAATAGTCCCTTATTATGTCTTGAAAAGGCCTGGTGTGGAAAGTTTCTTGGCTAAATTGGCTAAAAAATATAAAATTGTTATTTTTATAGATGCATAGAAAAAATATGCAGATCTATACTAGACAAACTTGATATTGATTTCATTATAGAGGGTCGTTTGTATAGGGATTCATGCACTCACCTAGATGATGTTTATGTGAAAGATTTGACCAAGATCAATCGTTCTCATAGGATTAGGGATTTTCATTTGAAGGATGTTTTCATGGTTGACGTTAATCCAAGGTGTGAATTTCAACCAGAGAATGGCATTTTGGTAAAGCCATTTGATGGTGATGTAAATGATAGAGAATTGTTTGAGCTTGCTCCCAGTTTAGAGTCAAGTTTTGTATGATGGAACTGATAGTAATTAGGGAGTATCCTTCAACATGCAGTCACCTCACATTTAATTCCTTTCCCTAGATTTAGGACAAAAAGAGCCACTTTGAACTCTGCAAGATTATTGGAGGTTTCTCTCAGGTGCCTTGATCTTTCCGCGTGAATAATTCCATTGCGGTCATGTTTAATTCATCCAATGGTTCCATGTATCAAGTTCTCCTTCAATGCTCCATGAAAATCGATCTTGATCTTCCACTTTTGATCCAGAGCAATCCATGTCAACTGGCTCCAATGATTCTAGGGAAGATCATTCTTGATGGCCCTGTTAATGAAGGAAATTTTTTTATTTTATTGATTTAACAAGAAATTTGTTACTTTTATTTTGATTGAAGAGATTGTAAATTTTTTGGAATAATTTGGAGTATATATATATTTGCATCTCTATCTTTATATAGCATATTACAACAATATGAGGTAGGCAGTGTATATCTAAACCACAAGTTGCCTTCGACTAAGTAGCTATATGTAGAGGGGTCTAACATTTTTAATTTTCTTTTAATCAATTTAATAAAAATTAAGATTAAAAATAATTTTATATAGAAATATTTAAATTTATTGATTTAAAAAGAAATTAAGTTATCTTATTTTGATTAAAGAAATTTAATTTTTTTGAGAAACAATTAAAGTACATAGATATTAACATCTCTATATTTATATAACAAAATTAACAATATTAGGTGGATATCATACGTCTAAACCACAAGTTCCATTCGGTTGATTAGTCACATGTAGGGGGCTCACATGTCATCATGGTCACCAATTGTACTCAACCAATTGAAGTGCAACCTTTTGACAAAATAATATATTTGATTTATATAATTTTCAATAAAAATATACCGAAGTCTTTAATATTTATATTTTATATTTATAAAAAATCATCAAAATGTTTATTATATTGAAGATATATATTTACATGTATACATATGTTTAAATTAGTTTTTATAGATTTGACAATCTCTATTAAATAATCAATTTTTTTATTAAATTATTTTTATAAAAATGTTTGAATATATTTCATTTTTCTAATAAAAAGGTACCACAAAGTATAATCCATTCTCCTCTTTAATATTAATAATCTAAATTGACAGTAAGATAAAACTAGGACTAATAAAGGGTAAATAAAATAATATTAAAACACTATTAGATTTAACAATCTCTATTATATAATCAAAAATTTTATTAAATTATTTTTATAGAAATTATGGAATAAATGTTACTTTTTTAATAAAGAAGTCAAAGTATAGTCCATTCTTATTTGTCAACATTACTAATCGAAAATGGCCGTAAGGTAAAACTGGGATTAATTAAGGGTAATGAAAATAATAAGAAAAGTTTATTCTTGTTGGTTTATAAGGACCAACTTGCGGGTTGCATTGATCCATTGGACATATAAGGACATTCACTTCCTACTCTATCCACCTCACTGTTGCCCACCTCTTATCTAGTCCTAGTATAGACCTTAGGAACTTCCTTGGAAAATTCATCTGCAACTTGATATCCTTCCCTATAAATTTGCTAGACTCTAAACTCCTAAGGTCTATTAGAAATTTTCTTAATCAGCCTTAGCCACCTCTTCAATTTCCAATATGGAATTGAATTCCTTGCCTACTTGCATTAATCATGATGATGGAGCCTCCTTCAAGATGAATTGTGTTGGCCCTAATTTCTAACCCAAACTTAAGTCTCGATAGAGAAACTCTAAATTTGGCCTCATTATTGGTCATCACTCTCAGATGTTCAAATGGACCTCATTTAGAGTTTTACCCTCATTGTATCTCGCTATACATGTCCCACTTTTAACCTTGAATTCCTATTTTTATGCATCTAATATCTGACTCAGTTCATATGACATTATCTGTTGGATTACTAGGAAGATTAGCCTTCCCAACCTCATTAATAAGGGGAGCTTTAAGGTCCATAAATGATTTGGTCATCTCGTCATCCCAATTTGTGAAAATACTCTCTCTCAATTTCTACTTCATGTAGCTATTGTGAGTAGCTTCACCACTAGCCCTTCAATTTTAACTTTCACCTCAACTTCTACTACTCCTAGGCATTGGAATATCCTCCTATTTTGTTCCTTTTGTATGTAGCCAAACAACGTCTTCTTTTTACTAGTTTCCCAAATAACTATTATTTTACTAATAATGTCTTCTTTTAAAGTTGTTAGTTGTTCTGACATTGCCTAGGTTCATCCACCTTGGTCTCGCAGAGCCAAAAGTGTACGAGATCTCAATCATTTGTGACTGAGTCTTGTTTGTTGGCCAAATCCTTCCCTGAGTTTGTCAATCAGTTAGTCTCTTAGGAATGATGAGAAATTTGAGGGGAAGTGAAGGTTTCTTATTGAGTCTTTGTGAAGACTTATTTTTACAATGTTGGCATGTAGCTCACTATTATCATGAGGTTGGCTAAGAAGAAGTTTGAAAGGTTCATAGATGATGATACCAACAAAGTATACTTTTGTTAGCTTTCCCATGAATACACTTGGGCTACATATAGAGAAGAAAGAACACCATTTGTGAACTCCCCGGAAACCTTTATCAAAGAGCTTAATTAAGACAGGAAGATGGAGGAACAATAATAGCTTCATCAAATAGTAGTGGCAGTGGAACCTATATTTACTAAACTACTAAATTGGAATAGAAACATTGTATGGATGGAAGGCCCTCTAGGATGGGCAACATGGATGGACGATTGGTTAGGCAAATTACCTAAAGACTAATTTTGTAAAGATTTTATTAGTTTTTTGTGTATATGAGAAACAAGTATATACTCTAATGTGATAATAATGTATCTATGTAAGTTGTAGATATTGTCTCTTAGTAGGACAAATATAACTATTGCTACTACTGGTCCAATGTATTGAATTGTACTATTTATCTATTATACTCAATATAATAAAAAATCTATATGAAACATGTATAATAATATTTAAACTTGTTATTAGATAAAATGTGTTAAAAATGATAAATTAGAAAGGAATGAGTAAAATAAACCTACAGTTATAAAAAATTAATGTAAAAAATATAAAATAAGTTACTTGAATAACACAACCACTTATTTATGCTATATAAAAAAACTGTTGTATTAATCCATATGAAATTTTTATATTAATACCAAATATCCAAGTGGAGTAACTTGTATAAATCATGTCTATCCTTGAACAAGTTCACTATGGATATTGAGAAGTCTTAGGAGTATAAGGATCAGTTAGAGAGAATATCTCAGTTGGTTGATCCTGTGACAATCTCTTTGAGCCATCATGAAAATCAGGTAATATCATTGCTTGAGAAGTTTCAGAGTCTAAGCCACAATTGAGAAAGGATAATTGGCAAAGTTGGAGAAATTAGGAGCCACATTATTCCTAGGTTGGATATAATTCTTACTACCTTGCATGATGCTCATAATGCTCTGACTGCAAGTGAATCGAAATATCTTAAGATTATAGAAGCACAAGCTTATCTTTTCAACGATCTTATAACTATTTTTTATAATCTACATAAGGGTTTGGATAGTTACCTAAATGCATTAAAAAAATCCTATGCAAATATCGTCATGTTTTTGTGAGTTAAGTTTGTGTGTACATATGGAAATAAGATTTTTGGCTAGAACTTTTGGTTTCCAAAACCCTACCTTTACCATTGATGTCAAAAGGAGAGTTTAGAGAAGTGAGAAATGATGATCTGAGGGGGAGTTCCTTGAATCTTTAATTCTTTGGAATCCGAAGATTAGATTTTTTGTTGCAATGTACAATATTTGGGTTTTTGTCCAACACTTAGTCATTTTTTATTAAGTGTTGTTATCAATACCAAAGGGAGAGATTGTTGGCAAGATACACTACATTAATGTTTAGATGCTCTTAGTGATGGAAAATAGAGTCAAATATTCAATCTGGAGTCCATGTTTCGATCATTCTGAAAGATTGATTGAGTATTGGTAAGGTCTGATGGATAAAACAGGACATCTGACAGAGTGTATAGTGTGTTGGTTGGTGGATCATTTTGGTTCATTATTTAGTGTTGTATATCTTCGAAAATCATTGTGGTCATTTAAATTGTCTTACTCTAGGTTTTTGGCCTGTAGTGCTGAGTTTTGTGTAAGTTGGAAGATCTGGTAGACATGTTTCTGGTTAGAATAGTGTTCATCAATAGTTATGTGTGGGAACTCATTGTGCGGATCTTGTGGATTGATTTTAGCAGTTGTTTGTGTGTTTGATCCTGATGATGAGAGGATAATGGGGAAGCATGTGGTCAATTTATTCTGGTCTACATGATTGCTTTTGAACAAATTGAGCAGACTTGTGTATACGCTCCATCACTTGCATATTGTTCTTGGAGTCCAGATGTAGGTGATCTTATTTGATGATGCAGATATATAAGACCAATTGATATGATCATTTTTGACATCAATGGTTATGTGAAAGGTGTATATAATCGATTATGCATAGTTTCACATGTGCAAGGTAAAAATTTATGCTCTGGTACAGTCTAGAATATCGAAACAGAGCACTGTTGTAGAGTTTAGTAAGATAAAGAGTTTTGTGCCTAACCAAAGCTATTTTTGGTATTTGTAGATTTTTTTTACTAGTCCAAACACTCAAATTATCTTATGTAATCATTTTTAAGGTAGTGAGTCTTTAAGGGTTGTATCCCTTATTGTAATTGAGTAGTGAGTTCTAGGCAGTGTGCCTGAATGCATGCACATTCCCCTTATGTAATATTTGTATACTTCTAGAAGCATATATTAATATTGTGGGTTTGAATCCCATCATGGTTTCTCCTTTAATCGGGTTTTTTTAGAAATTATGATCTTAGGATACTAATCATTATAAAAAAGATCATAAAGTAAATGAAATGAGAAACATACATCCATAAATGTCTATATTACACAAGATATATATGGGGAAAACCCTTTTGGGTGAAAAACCCCATAAAGAATCATTTAATTAAAACACTTACAAATATAGTCTATCATAAAATACACATTAACCTGGGGATACTCTAATACTTCCACGTGGCCAATAATACCTATTGTGCATAGGGATGCAACTCACCATAAAGCTCATAGTTCACACATCTCTCAAATGAGAGAGAACCTCCTTAAATATAGGAGGAAGGGTGGCTTCACTAGTCACACATTTTCAATAACCCCCACTCATAAATAATTAATAATCTAATAATTATTAGATTATAATTATTTCAAATAGGATATGCCTATAAAGCATATAATATATAAGGTTTTATAACCTTATATTAGAACATTATATATAAATGTTATAAGGATGTGATCCCTAATAACATTATGTTCTTGCACTCCCCCTTAATGCTAGTAGGGGATCACATGTCAATTTCCATAAAAGAAAAATTGAAGTACCCCAGTAACATAGGTCTTCTTTGATAGTGATAAACAGGGACACAAATAGATGCCAACATGAAGATCATACATTTCAGACTACATGAAAGTCATCTTGTCATCATTTATAATCCTAGTGTTTTGAAAATGATGCTGTGAGGTCTTAAAAAATTATATTGGAGCCACAATCTCCTCAAATTAGCCTCTCCCCAGGATCATTACATAGTGCCCATAGGACATAATACAATGATTTTACAAGTGAAAGATTTATAAGGAGAAGAATTTACAATATGCCCGTAGGACTTAAGCATAAATGTGCCTATATGATTTACTAATGTCTACCTGCAGTATTTAAATAGAAAAGGACTTACATATGCCTATCTACAGGCTTAAAGGATTTATCCACTAGGTGGTGTCAATGACATGTACACTCCCCCACAATGGTATCACCGAAGGCCAAACATTATTTAAATTTGGAGCAATATAGTGCCTAAAGGTCTTATGCCTATTATGTCTTACATCTAGAATTTAGCCACTAGGTTGTGTCATGTACACTCCCTCTTAATGGCATCACCTCAAAGCCAATCACTACATAGAGTATTTCAAAGTGATGGCTAAAATTATAGTATATAGTATGTCCCCATGATCTTCAAAGCATCATTATAGAATGATTCCACTTGAGTGAGGTGTTGATGATCTTCAAGGTTCCTTTATGATGGAATACTATCACTTGAGTGAGGTTCCCATGATCTTCAATGTTCATTTTGATCTTGAGAAATGATATTGTTTGGAAAGTGTTAAATATAACTAAGTAAAATGGTAATTTAACATGTATCCAACTATAATTCTTCCATAAATATACAAAGCTATATTTATTCTTCAAGAGCTACTCCCATATTTCACCTTTTTGATTCAAAGACACATAGAAGATAGCCTTTTTTGTTAAGATGTTGCACCATCCATTTAAGAGCACCCGCACCATATGTTTTGAAGGCATAATCTCACCATACAAGAAACAATATAGTTAGTAACATGGTAAATAGTTAAACTTGTTTCATGGTGCAATAAAAACAAAACAAAACAAAAAACATAATATTATGAATTTTTCATTTTCCAAAGATCATATAATATTCCGCATAAATATAAAATATAGTCCAATGATTGGTAGCAAGGGGATCAATAAATCTTCTCATGAGAATAGGCATGGATAACTAATTATCTTGTTTGTAAATAGACATACTACTACATATATTAATGATCCATAAAAAAATTAAGCGACGGGTGAGCTATCCTTTCTATATTTTTTCCCGATATAGTTTATAAGGGTGATAGCCACCCATTATAAGATCGATATAAGGTGTTTCATTTTTCATAATATAATAATTAAAAAATGCACCAAATACAAAATAAAATAACAATTCTCTTTGATCTGCAAAAATTCTAATGATAATGTTTACAAATTTACTTATGCATATTTAATAGCCTTTATATTTCATAGGTGAATATTTTATCCTCTATCCATAGATGATAATTGTTATAATATAATAGTTAATCATTTATTCATCAAACATAGTGCAAGTAGGAATATCCTTAATGTTAAAATAATCCATATCAAATGGAAATAGCAAATTAATTTGAGATAATTCATGATGTTCGTTCCCTTTTTTCCTAGTAGTTCATATGTGACTTTTAAAATTCAACTTAAGAACTAATATAGATAATAAAAAGTAATTTAGAAGGGCCACTTGAAGGGCATGGGACACATTGATTCAACAATGATTCCATGGGTCTTAAATATATATGAAGACATCCTTTTCTTTATTGTTTTTTTTTTAAATACTGAAAGTAGATGGGAAATGTCATTGGTAGACAAATTATATGATAATGAAAATGGATACGAAAAATTACCCTATCAAAATGTAGTTTAAGATATTCCCTTAATAATAACTATCCAATTAAAATGACAGAGAGACCTCAAGTATATGGCTTGCTTCTACATACCATTAGGTCAATTTATATTCTTAGAAGGGGTGTAGATTTTGATATATCATTATTTTGGTAGACCTAATTCAATATCTTCTATAAAAAGCTCAAGAAATTTTGAAAGAGAGTAGGGCATTATTGAACATGAGATTAAAACTATCATTTAGAATTGTTATGAAATTAATCTCATATTAATAAAAATAATGTAGATTATACTCCATAATCTTAAAATCACTTCAAAGATATCATTTTTATGAAATTAAAAGTGGTTATATGACAACAATGATCCATCATAAACTCAAAAAAGCATTATTGGTCATTATTTTTCAGACTAAAATTCTTTGATTAGATACTACCTTCCCAAAATATAGAACCTTCCACATAGACACCAATTTATTTAAAACAAAGATTATGCCATCTCATCACTACCATGTAGAATGCCACCTCACCAAGAAGAACCACAAAATCAATGGCTACTTAGGAAATTAACAAATTAAAATAAATATATTATTAAATAACCAATATTAAAACTCCAAGGTTAAAACACGTTATCCAAGCATACCTTACAAATACATTGCATGTAACCAATGATACAAATGATGCAATAGACATACCAATCAAATGCCAATTGGAAACACGTTTTGTCCAGCATAGGAATTTGCACCATTTAACAATAAAATTGACTGATCACTGACAACGAGAAGATATGTATAAGGCCGACATGAATAAACCTATCGTCAAGTACATGTAAAGCGATGGAGGGTTGACAAATATATGAGAATCCTTGATGGATAAGGTGTGAAAAATCTATTACAATTACTGACTATCAGTCTCCTATATATATGGATTATTTGACTGCAGAAAAATTAATTCACAGCTAATATCAAAATTAACAAAATTGCAATTTCAAAAATAAAAACACAGGAACAAAAAATCTATAAAACAATAAACACAATATATTTGAATAAATTATCCCTAGAAAGACCCCAAAGCGAAAACCAGTTCTGCAGGAGAGAAATTATATTTAACTTCAACAAATCAAGAGATACATATATTGCTTGCCTCTTACTGGCAAAGCTCCGACAATATTTTATCTCCGAAAGTTCTTCCCTCAATTTTTACTTCTGCAATTCATCTATTATTGTATCCTATGCTTTCAGTACGCCTTGGCTATCATTCCAAATATGTTTCCTATTACTGCAAATCTATTTACAAAATTATGTTATCATATACCCTTTGATCCCCTTTTATAATCTTCCCATTGTGCAACCAATGGCCATGATTAATCTTAATCAATGACTAAGATTATTCTGGACTCTAGTTAATAATTTTCCAAAAGTCTATAATTAATAACTTTCTAGAAATTTATAATTAACAACTTTCTTAAAAATTCTAATTAAGAACATTCTAGATGTCCCTAGGAAAACCAAATTATTTCTAAATGGGATATGCTTATAAATCATATAATATATAAGGCTTTATAACATTATATTAGAACATTATATATAAATGTTATAAGGATGTGATCCCTAATAACATTATGTTCTTGCACTCCCCCTTAATGTTAGTAAGGGATCACATGTCAATTTCCATAAAAGAAAAAATGAAGTACCCCAGTAACATAGGTCTTCTTTGATAGTGATAAACAGGGGCACAAATAGATGCCAACATGAAGATCATACATTTTGGACTACATGAAAGTCATCTTGTCATAATTTATAATCCTAGTGTTTTGAAAATGATGCTGTGAGGTCTTAAAAATTTATATTGGAGCCGTGATCTCCTCAAATTAGCCTCTCCCTAGGTTCATTACATAGTGCCTGTAGGACTTAATACAATGATTTTACAAGTGGAAGATTTACAAGGAGAATAATATACAATATGCTCATAGGACTTAAGCACAAATGTGCCTATAGGATTTACTAATGTCTACCTATAGTATTTAAACAAAAAAGTACTTACATATGCCTATCTGCAGGCTTAAAGGATTTATCCACTAGGTGGTGTCAATGACATGTACACTCCCCCACAATGGTATCACCCAAGGCCAAACATTATTTAAATTTGGAGCAATATAGTGCCTAAAGGTCTTATGCCTATTAGGTCTGACATCTAGGATTTAGCCACTAGGTGGTGTCATGTACACTCCCTCTTATTGGCATCGCCTCAAAGCCAATCACTGCATAGAGTATTTCAAAGTGATGGCTAAAATTATAGTATATAGTATGTCCACATGATCTTCAAAGTGTCATTATAGAATGATTCCACTTGAGTGAGGTGTTGATGATCTTCACGGTTCCTTTGTTATGGAATACTATCACTTGAGTGAGGTGCCCATGATCTTCAATGTTCATTTTGATCTTGAGAAATGATATTGTTTGGAAACTAAGTAAGATGGTACTTTAACATGTATCCAACTATAATTCTTCAAGAAATCTACAAAGCTATATTTATTCTTCAAGAGCTACTTCCATATTTCACCCTTTTGATTCAAAGACACATAGAATATAGCCTTTTTGTTAAGATGTTGCACCACCCATGTAACATCACCCACACCATATGTTTTGAAGGAATAATCTCACCATACAAGAAACAATATAGTTAGTAACATAGTAAATAGTTAAACTTGATTCGTGGTGCAATAAAAACAAAACAAAACAAAAAACATAATATTATGAATTTTTCATTTGCCAAAGATCATATAATATTCTCCATAAATATAAAATGTAGTCCAATGATTGGTAGCAAGGGGATCAATAAATTTTTTCATGAGAATAGGCATGGATAATTAATTATCATTTTTGTAAATAGACATACTACTACATATAGTAATGATCCATAAAAAAATTAGCCAACGGATGAGCTATCCTTTCTATGTTTTTTCCCCATATAGTTTATAAGGGTGATATCCACCCATTATAAGATCGATATAAGGTGTTTCATTTTTTATAATATAATAATTAAACAATGCATCAACTATAAAATAAAATAAAATTTCTCTTTGATCTCCAAAAATTCTAATGATAATGTTTACAAATTTACTTATGCATATTTAATAGCCATTATATTTCATAGGTCAATATTTTATCCTCTATCCATAGATGGTCATTGTTACAATATAATAGTAAATCATTTGTTCATCAAACATTGTGCAAGTACGAATATCCTCAATGTTAATATAATCCATATCAAATGGAAATAGAAAATTAATTCGAGATAATTCATGATGTTCCTTCCCTTTTCTCCTACTAGTTCATATGTGACTTTTTAAATTCAACTTAAGAACTAATATAGATAATAATAAGTAATTTAGAAGGGCCACTTGAAGGGCATGGGACACATTGATTCAACAATGATTCCATGGGTCTTTAATATATATCAAGACATCCTTTTCTTTATTGTTTTTTTTTTAAATATTGAAAGTAGATGGGAAATTTTATAGGTAGACAAATTATATGATAATGACAATGGATACCAAAAATTACCCTATCAAAATGTAGTTTAAGATATTCTCATTATAATAACTTTCCAATTAAAATGACAACGACACCTCAAGTGTATGGCTTGCTTCTACATACCATTAGGTCAATTTATATTCTTAGATGGGGTGTAGATTTTGATATATCATTATTTTGGTAGACCTAATTCAATATCTTCTATAAAAAGCTCAAGAAATTTTGAAAGAGAACAGTGCATTATTGAACATGAGATTGAAATTTTCATTTAGAATTGTTATGAAATTAATCTCATATTAAAAAAAATAACGTAGATTATAATCCATAATCTTAAAATCACTTCAAGATATCATATTTATGAAATTAAAAGTGGTTATATGAGAACAATGATCCATCATAAACTCTAAAAATCATTATTGGTCATTATTTTTCAGACTAAAATTCTTTGACTAGACACTACCTTCCCAAAATATAGAACCTTCCACATGGACACCAATTTATTTTAAAAAAAGATTATTCCATCTCATCACTACCATGTAGAATGCCACCTCACCAAGAAGAACCACAAAATGAATTCCAACTTAAGAAATTAACAAATTAAAATAAATATATTATTAAATAACCAATATTAAAAATCCAAGGTTAAAACACCTTATCCCAGCATGCCTTACAAATACAATGCACATAACCAATGATATAAATGATGGAATAGACATACCAATCAAATGCCAATTGGAAACATGGTTTGGCTAGCATAGGAATGTGCACTATTTAACAGTACCATTGACTGATCACTGACAGCGAGAAGATATGTATGAGGCCGAGATGAATACAATACCAATAAGTAAAAGAGCATATAAAGGCATGAAGCCATAGAGAGATGTGGATCTGCCCGAATTCTGCTATAATGTAAAACCCCGAGCATTCATAAACCTATCGTCAAGTACATGTAAAGTGATGGAGGGTTGACAAATATCTGAGAATCCTTCATGGATAAGGTTTGAAAAATCTATTACAATTACTAACTATCAATCTCCTATCTATATGGATTATTTGACTACTGAAAAATTAATTCATAACTAATATCAAAATTAACATAATTACAATTTCACAAATAAAAATCCAGGAACAAAAAATCTGTAAAATAATAAACACGATATTTTTGGACAAATTATCCCTAGAAAGACCCCAAAGGGAAAACTAGTTCTGCAGGAGAGAAATTATATTTAACTTCAACAAATCAAGAGATACATATGTTGCTTGCCTCTTACTAGCAGAGCTTCGACAATATTTTATCTCCAAAAATTCTTCCCTCGATTTTTACTGCTACAATTCCTCTATTATTATATCCTATTCTTTCACTACGCCTTTTCTATCACTGCAAATATGTTTTCTATCACTGCAAATTTGTTTAAAAAATTATGTTTCCATATACCCTTTGATCCCCTTTTATAATCTTATCATTGTGCAACCAACAACCATGATTAATCTTAATCAATGACTCAGATTATTCTGGACTATAATAAATAATTTTCCAAAAATCTATAATTAATAACTTTCTAGAAATTTATAATTAACAACTTTCTTAAAAATTCTAATTATGAACTTTCTAGACTTCCCTAGGAAAATCAAATTATTTCTAAATGGGATATGCTTATAAAGCATATAATATATATGGTTTTATAACCTTATATTACAACATTATATATAAATGTTATAAGGATGTGATTCCTAATAACATTATGTTCTTGCAATTCCCCTTAATGTTAGTAGGGGATCACATGTAATTATCCATAAAAGAAAAATTCAAGTACCCCAGTAACATAGGTCTTCTTTGATAGTGATAAACAGGGACACAAATAGATGCCAACATGAAGATCATACATTTCAGACTACATGAAAGTCATCTTGTCATAATTTATAAGCCCAGTGTTTTGAAAATGATGTTGTGAGGTCTTAAAAAATTATATTGGAGCCGTGATCTCCTCAAATTAGCCTCTCCCCAAGTTAATTACATAGTGCCCGTAGGAATTAAAACAATGATTTTACAAGTGGAAGATTTACAAGGAGAAGAATTTACAATATGCCCATAGGACTTAAGCACAAATGTGCCCATAGGATTTACTAAGGTCTACTTGTAGTATTTAAACAAAAAAGGACTTACATATGCCTATCTACAGGCTTAAAGGATTTATACACTAGGTGGTGTCAATGACATGTACACTCCCCTGCCATGGTATCACCCAAGGCCAAACATTATTTAAATTTGGAGCAATATAGTGCCTAAAGGTCTTATGCCTATTAGGTCTGACATCTAGGATTTAGCAACTAGGTGGTGTCATGTACACTCCCTCTTAATGGCATCACCTCAAAGCCAATCACTACATAGAGTATTTCAAAGTGATGGCTAAAATTATAGTATATAGTATGTCCCCATGATCTTCAAAGTGTCATTATAAAATGATTCCACTTGAGTGAGGTGTTGATGATCTTCAAGGTTCCTTTATTATGGAATACTATCACTTGAGTGAGGTGCCCATGATCTTCAATGTTCATTTTGATCTTGAGAAATGATATTGTTTAGAAAGAGTTAAATATAACTAAGTAAGATGGTACTTTAACATGTATTTAACTATAATTCTTCCATAAATCTACAAAGTTATATTTATTCTTCAAGAGCTACTTCCATATTTCACCCTTTGTATTCAAAGACACATAGAAGATAGCCTTTTTGTTAAGATGTTGCACCATCCATGTACGAGAAACCACACCATATGTTTTGAAGGCATAATCTCACCATACAAGAAACAATATAGTTAGTAACATAGTAAACAGTTAAACTTGTTTCATGGTACAATAAAAACAAAACAAAACAAAGAACATAATATTATGAATTTTTCATTTTCCAAAGATCATATAATATTCCGCATAAATATAAAATATAGTCCAATGATTGGTAGCAAGGGGATCAATAAATATTTTCATGAGAATAAGCATGGATAATTAATTATCTTGTTTTTAAATAGACATACTAGTACATATAGTAATGATCCATAAAAAAATTAGGCAACGGGTGAGCAATCCTTTCTTTGTTTTTTCCCCATATAGTTTATAAGGGTGATAGCCACCCATTATAAGATCGATATAAGGTGTTTCATTTTTCATAATATAATAATTAAAAAATGCATCAAATACAAAATAAAATAACAATTCTCTTTGATCTCCAAAAATTCTAATGATAATTTTTACAAATTTACTTATGAATATTTAATAGCCTTTATATTTCATAGGTGAATATTTTATCCTCTATCCATAGATGAATATTGTTATAATACAATAGTAAATCATTTCTTCATCAAACATAGTGCAAGTAGGAATATCCTCAATGTTAATATAATCCATATCAAATGGAAATTGCAAATTAATTCGAGATAATTCATGATGTTCCTTTCCTTTTTTCCTAGTAGTTCATATGTGACTTTTTAAATTCAACTTAAGAACTAATATAGATAATAATAAGTAATTTAGAAGGGCCACTTGAAGGGCATGGGACACATTGATTCAAAAATGATTCCATGGGTCTTAAATATATATGAAGACATCCTTTTATTTATTGTTTTTTTTTTAAATATTGAAAGTAGATGGGAAATGTCATTGGTAGACAAATTAGATGATAATGACAATGGATACCAAAAATTACCCTATCAAAATGTAGTTTAAGATATTGCCATAATAATAACTTTCCAATTAAAATGACAAAGAGACCTCAAGTATATGGCTTGCTTCTACATACCATTAGGTCAATTTATATTCTTAGAAGGGGTGTAGATTTTGATATATCATTATTTTGGTAGACCTAATTAAATATCTTCTATAAAAAGCTCAAGAAATTTTGAAAGAGAACAGAGCATTATTGAACATGAGATTGAAACTATCATTTAGAATTGTTATGAAATTAATTTCATATTAATAAAAATAACGTAGATTATACTCCATAATCTTAAAATCACTTCAAAGATATCATATTTATGAAATTAAAAGTGGTTATATGAGAACAATGGTCCATCATAAAGTCTAAAAATCATTATTGGTCATTATTTTTCAGACTAAAATTGTTTGATTAGACACTACCATCCCAAAATATAGAACGTTCCACATGGACACCAATTTATTTTAAAAAAAGATTATGCCATCTCATCACTACCATCTACAATGCCACCTCACTAAGAAGAACCACCAAAATGAATAGCAACTTATGAAATTAACAAATTAAAATAAATATATTATTAAATAACCAATATTCAAACTCCAAGGTTAAAACACCTTATCCCAGCATACCTTACAAATACATTGCACATAACCAATGATACAAATGATGCAATGGACATACCAACCAAATGCCAATTGGAAATATGGTTTGTCCAGCATAGGAATTTGCACAATTTAACAATAACATTGACTGATCACTGACAACAAGAAGATATGTATGAGGCCGACATGAATAAAAAACCAATAAGTAAAAGAGCCTATAAAGGCATGAAGCCATAGAGAAATCTAGATCTGCCTAAATTCTACTATAATGTAAAACCCTGAGCATTCATAAACCTATCGTCAAGTGCATGTAAATAGATGGAGGGTTGACAAATATATGAGAATCCTTGATGGATAAGGTGTGAAAAATCTATTACAATTACTGACTATTAATCTCCTATCTATAAGGATTATTTGATTGCTGAAAAATTAATTGACAGCTCATATCCAAATTAACATAATTGCAATTTCATAAATAAAAACATGGGAACAAAAAATCTGTAAAACAATGAACACGATATTTTTGGGCAAATTATCCCTAGAAAGACCCCAAAGGGAAAACCAGTTCTGCAGGAGAGAAATTATATTTAACTTCAGCAAATCAAGAGATACATATGTTTCTTGCCTCTTACTGGCAGAGCTCCGACAATATTTTATCTCCGGATATTCTTCCCTCAATTTTTACTGCTACAATTCCTCTATTATTGTATCCTATGCTTTCACTACGCCTTTGCTATCACTGCAAATCTATTTACCAAATTATGTTTCCATATACCCTTTGATCCCCTTTTATAATCTTCTCATTGTGCAACCAATGGCCATGATTAATCTTAATCGACGACTAAGATTATTTTGGACTCTAATTAATAAATTTCCAAAAGTGTATAATTAATAAATTTGTAGAAATTTATAATTAACAACTTTCTTAAAAATTCTAATTAAGAACTTTCTAGATGTCCCTAGGAAAATCAAATTATCTCTAAATCTGGGTATGGAAAGAATTGTCTGGGCTACCCAATCTAACACTTCCTCTTAGCAAAGAAGGTGTTTTGCATAACACCCAACTTATCTCTAAAGAAGATAAATTTTGCCTTCCCTAATGCCTTTGTAAAGATGTTTGCTACCTATTAATCTACAGGTATATACTGTAGCTAAACAATCTTGTATTTTACACAATGCCTGATGAAGTGATACTTGAATTATATATGCTTCGACTTATCGTGAACCACCCGATTCTCGGATAATTTGATGCAACTCTGATTGTCATAATGTATCACCATAGTCTCAACCTTTTGACTAGACAAGGCTACTAGCAACTTTCAAAGCCAAATAGCCTCACAAGTTTCCATGCTAGCTATTATGTAATCTACTTCTACAGAACCCAGAGCCATGGACTTCTACTTCCTATTGCACCAAGAGACAAATCTTGATCCCAAAATAAAGCAACACCCTAAACTTCTTTTCCTATCCATTGTACTACTTGCCCAATCTGCATCAGTAAAGCCTATCAACTTGATTCCATCACCTCGAGCATATCTAGTTCTATGCACGATTGTACTAGGCAAATAGCACAACACATGCTTTATTGTTGTCCAATGCACTCTCTTTGGCTCAACCATAAACTAACCAAGAGAGTTTACTACAAAGGATATATCTAGCCTATTGTTGACCAAATACATGAGAGAACCAATCAACTTCTTGTATAAGGCGGGGTCTACATCCTTCTCACTGGATGTGTCTACCTTCTTCCAATTCATGATCATGGGTGTAGACATGGCTCTAAAATCCTCCATCTAAAACTTCCTTGATATTTCAATGTAGTATTTCCCTTGCCCAAGGAAAATATCTCCATCTATCTACCACACCTCCATGCCTAGAAATTAGTGAGTAAGTTCCAAATCCTTCATCTCAAACGTTGTTGTAAGGTCCCTTTTGCACTCCTCTATGAGCCCCAATGAACTTGTTAGAAACAAGTCATCTACGTATAGAACCTCACCTTGAACCACCAAGTAGTAGAGGTTAGCATCTGCCTCACTCTTCATGAAGCCCATTCCCTACAAGTAACTATCAATGCACTCATGCTGCACCTTGGGAGACTACTTGAGCCCATACAAATCTCTCTTCAATCTGCACACATGGGTCTTGTTGTTGTATGCTACAAAGCTGTTTGGTTGTTCTATGTATACCTCTTCTTTCAACTCTCCATTAAGAAAAGTCATCTTGACATCCATTAGATGGATCCGCCATCCCATCTATGTTGCAAGTGAGATCACAAGTCGTATAAAAGTATACCTGGCCACTGGAGTGAATGTCTCCTCATTGTCTATTCCCAAGAACCCCTTAGCCACAAACCTTGCCTTGTATTTCTGGATGATACCATCTGCACCATGCTTGATCTTATAGATCCAACATGATCCAACCACTGCCCTATCTATTGGTCTAGGAATAACCTCCCACACATGGTTTTGCATAATTGAGGTATACTCCTCAACCATCACATCTCGCCACACCTGTTACTGTGTAGCCTCCTGATAACTAGAAGGATTTCCATCTACCAACTCATTGTTTAAAGCCATATATTCATTAAATCTAGTAGGTTGTCTTTGTTGTCTATTGCTTGTCCTAGGAGCACCCACAAACTCCTGTGTATCCCTATGTGTCTGTTGAACCTCACGGTTCCTACTGCCAACTCTAGAGGATGAAATATCAACCCCCATGTCTTCCACTAAACACTAGAGCCTGTGCTTGTGCTAGTAACTGTACTCATGCTTTGCTTCCACTAAACCTATTGAATGATCCTTGTAGCTTATGCTGGCTACTCACTCTCATCATCTATTGGTAAATATTTGGACCTCACAAATGCCTTGTCCTCCATGAATTTGACATCATGACCTACTATAATCCTCCCTATCTCTAGAATAAATATTTGATATGCCTTTGAGGTCTTGCTATACCCCACAAAGTACCCCATCTCTGTAGTCTTATCTAACTTGGACTTTGTATCCAATAGAGTGTGACAATATGCCAAACTCCAAAATATCTTGCAGTGACTGACATCTGGGTTCTTCCTAGTCAACGCTTCCTCTAGTGTCATCTTCCCTAGTACCTTATGTGGAACCATGTTCTTTATGTATATTGTCGTATTGCATTCCTTTATCCATAGGTAACATGACATATCTTGGTCATACAACATAGCCCTTGTTTCCTCTGATATAGAATGATTCTCCCTCTCAATAACCCCATTCTACTGCGGGTTGTAAGAAATGGTCCACTCTCTCTTGATTCCTTCCTTGGTATAGAATTCCTTGAACTCTTTCCCTTTGTACTTGTCACCATTATCTGACCAAAGAACCTTCACCTTCCTGCTTGACGAATTCTCCACAAGAACATTGAACTCTTGGAATTGACTGAAGACCTCATCCTTTGTCTTCAAGAAGTATATCTAGGTCTTTCTAGAGAAATCATCAATAAAAGTTACAAAGTATTCGTATCCTATGAGAGATTTCATCGATATCAGTCCACATATGTCTGAATGTACTAGATCAAGAACACCTTGGATGTGGTGTCACTCCTTGGAAAAGCTGCTTTTGCAAACTTCCCCAGCACACATCCCTTACATACATCATCATTATCTGTGCTCACCTCTTGAACTCCTATCATTGTTTCATGAAGCAATTTAAGTGATCCATGATATATATGGCCAATACTCCTATGCCATAGCTCTCCTTGAGCTCTAGCATTACTGCTGCTCATAAGTGCCTTAGGAGTGTTAGATTGCAACCTGTAAAGTTGACAGCTCCTAACTCCAATAACTATGGGTGATTTACAATCCTTATCCTTGATTAAACATGCACCCCTCTAAAACATACATTGTACCCTTTATCCTGAAGGAAAAATACAGAAATTAGATTCATACCCAAGGCTAACACATACAACACATGATGAATGGGAATCGACTTGCCATTCTCCCTTTGAAATAAAATAGTCACTTTCGCAATTGGATTATGTTTGCAGTTGTTCCTCATAGAAATCTAAATTCTAATGTCCTCCTCCATATAAATGGAGAAGTACTCTCTAACTCCTCTCATATAAAATGACCCCCCACTGTCTATATACCAAACACCTTCTGAGGTTGAGCTACTCAGACAAGCTATGAGAGAAAACTCATCCTCCATTCTACTAGAAATATCATCTACACTTATTGAAGTTGTCGTCTGCTTATTTCGTTTCTTTTCATTTTTCTTCCTTTTTTGGCAATCGTTGACATAGTGGCCAAATTCCTGAAAACCATAGCATTTGATCTTAGACAAATCCTTTCTCTTCTTCTCATCTTTTGGATTCTATCCTTCGTTATACCCCTTCTTCACTTTCCTTTTTCTTTCAAGGGCCACATTTTCCTGTTCCACCTCACTTTTCTCACTTTTACTACTGGTTCCACTAACAAGATTTAGTCTAAGCTCCTCCTAAGTGAAATCACTCCAAGGTTGATCCTAACTCTGTAAGGTGTCTCATCCATTAATAACTTGAACAAAGACATCCCACTTCTTAGTAAACCCATTTAGGGCTATGCATAGTAGCTCATCATCATTTGGTTTATCTTTGACAACTGCTAGCTTATCCTTGATAGGTATAAGTCTAGTGAGGTAACTTATGACATCTTCTCCCTTATTCATCCGAGTATTCCTCAACTTGTCCCTAAGAATCAATTTTTCAATTAGTGGTAGCATTTTGGTATAGATTAAGAATGGTGTCCCACATCTTCTTCATTGTATCTAACTCCGCGATATGCAAAACTATATGATCCTTAACACCATCAAGGATTAGCCTCCTCGCCTTGGCATCATCCTTCTTGAATGTTGAGAGCTGTGTTAAATCTGAAGGTACAGGGATAACACTGGTAACATATTCCTTGATACCATTCTCTTCTTGCAATTAATTTTTTTTGGCTTTCCAAACACCAAAATTTGAGGCTCGATCCAATCTGTCCAAACCTCTTAAACCTACTAAGGCCATCTCAAAAAGAGTAAAACCCAAAATAATTCAGAAGAGGCTGAATAGGGTTTTATAAACTCTCAATTTCATCTTCCTGTGCCTGCGCTAAACTTTTTTTGCCCTCAGATATGCTTTGATACCATGTAAAAAATCTATTGCAATTACTGATTATCAACCTCCTATCTATATAGATAATTTGACTGCTGAAAAATTAATTCACAGCTAATATTGAAAATAACACAATTGCAATTTCACAAATAAAAACACAAGAACAAAAAATCTGCAAAATAATAAACATGATATTTTTGGACAAATTGTTCCTAGAAAATCCTCGAAGGGAAAAGCAGTTCAACAGGAGAGAAATTAGATTAAACTTCAATAAATGAAGAGATACATATACCACTTGCCTCGTATTGGCAGAGCTTTGACAATATTTTTCCTCCAAAAATTCTTCCCTCAATTTTTACTGTTGTAATTCCTCTAAATTGTTGTATCCTACACTCTCACTACGCCTTTGCTATTAGTGCAAATCTTTTTACAAAATTATGTTTTCCAAATACCCTTTAATCCCCTTTTATAACCTTCTCATTGTGAAACCAATGGCCATAATTAATATTATCACTAAGATTATTTTGTACTCTAATTAACAACTTTCCAAAAGTCTATAATTAATGAATTTCTAGAAATTTCTAATTAACAACTTGGTTGGAAAATTTTATTTAAGAACTTTCCAGAAGTCCCTAGGGAAATCAAATTATATCTAAATCTGGGTATGGAAATAACTGTCTGAGCTACCCAATCTAAAACAAGGCACGAGAACAACATAGTATTGACTAGTTTGACCAAAGACTTAAAGTAATTAAATAGCTGATATACCATCGGATCTGCCAACGAAAGATGTAGCCACCTAAACAAGCCACCAAGGACAATCGCTACCTCCAATAAGAAAACACTCCAACCACAATAGGAGCTCGATTTCTTGTGATGATTAGAGCCTAAATGAAATTATTTAAAAAATAATGCTTTGAATATAAAAGAGCAAACCCTCAATGCTGAAGCACTTTGCCTGACCATTAAGCTGGCTAAGGAAGCTGAGTCTGCATAGATCATCCACCAAGTGAGGTTTACACGATAGGTCGTCAGCTTTAGAGAAGCACCAATGGTGTAGTGTTGGAATGTGAAGTTGAGCTCTCATCTAGCAGTGGTTGAGTCATCATGGCCTTCTTAGCTAGTTGTGCAATTGATCACAGCCTTCTAAGTTTTATTAGGAAATATATTATAAATAGTAATTTTGACATGTGTTTTACATGTAGTTGTGCGAGTGATACTTACTATATTTAGTAATTTTTCTTCAAGTAAGACTCTGCATCATGATTGTTTTAAGCTGTTCGAAGTCATGTTTTGATATCCAATTTTTAAAAATTGTTGTAACTCTGTAATTCCTAAAAATGAATACAAAAGATAATTTACCCGTTTAGTATGCAATATTATGCACTTGTTATTTTTGTCACAGTGAGATAACCACAACAAGAAATGAGAAGAGTTGATCGCCCAAGAATAATCCTTGCGGGCCCAGAAAATGTAGTCACCACCACGTTAAAGACAAGCAATATGAGTAGAAGGCCGTCTATCAAGGATGCCCTCACCATGCCAAGTGGATGAGATCTTTTGATGTTACAATGGAAATTGGGCCTTTGATATGGGCATGTGACCAGTAAATTTGTAGAGGCCCCCCGAAGGACTACGATATCATGTTAGAGATGCTACTTAGTCAGGATTACAATTTGCAGAAATCTTTATAGGAGAACCAATTATATCATCAAATAAGATGAAATATATTAAATTAAAATTATATTACCAAATACAATGTACAATAGCCTACTTATATAACGAATAGAATGAGAGCACCAATAAAGTGTAATAGAAGATAAGGTAGATATAACTACCATTGATAACTACCCTGATGCAAACAATAATACAACCTAGGAAATATTAAATACAACTAAAATATGACTTCTATCTAAATTAAACTTAATCTAATTAACTATTTACTCCAACATCTCGTACACCCAAAATAATATTGAAATCTACTACAACAAGAAACCTTGTCTATTCAATAAGAAACCTCTCTATAAGGCAATCCATAGATGTCTTTCCCCACATCTTCCTTTTATCTTTTGTTTGTAAGAAATTTGTATGATTGTTTCTATTTCCAATTGTTTCAAACTAACCACTGAACAAATGAATTCCCATCCCTTAAGTGAATTGAGAAATTTATGAAACACTAAATAATGATTAGTAAAGCCAGCAAGGGTCGCATCTTACCCAAAGAAGGCATAGTGTTTTATCAATTTATATATGAGAGCAGTGGAACAATAATAATCATCTTGTTCCACTACTCTCACTAGGCATTTTAGAAACCATGGCATTGTCTTAAATCTCAAACTTTCTTCACAAGATGAACAATACAATCACCGATGGTGCATTTGAACTAAGAGCCCAAATGGATGATAATAACAACACTACCACAACAAAATCCAAAACCATAGTCTTGGACATGGAAAAAATAGCTATAAATGTAAGCTTCAGTTCTCTCCCACACTATGACTTCACACTACCACTCCAAGAGAATCCCAACATCGCATGCTATGTCCCGAAAAGGCTTGGGTTACACCAACTTCTACAACAACTAACAGAAAGCAATTTTGAAATAGTTATCTTCACTTCAACCACCAAGGAATTCACAGACCTAGTTCTAGACAGAATAGACATTAATAATTCAATAGATCTGAGACTCCTGCGATATAGAAGCCCAAGGAGTAGCCGTCAAAGATCTTTCTAAGCTTGGAAGAGATCTAAAGGAACTTTTCATGGTGGACGACGAGCCAGAAAGCTATAAACTGCAACCGGAAAATGCTTTTCCCGTGAAGCCATCTTATGGTGAACTTATCGACATATATCTTTTTAGGGTCATAGATTTTTGTAAAATAGTGGTTATGTGTACTGATGTGAGGGATACCATACGGACATATGAGGCTTTGAATGAGAGCTATAATGTTAGGGAATTAGCTCCCCATTGCAGTGGGAAGAAAGTAATTATGTTGGAATTGTTTCATGTTCTGGTAAAGGCAAGCCATGAGCCTCCGCAATATTACGACTTTGTTATTTTATTCATTCATGATACTGCAACTGGATTGGGAGAAATAGTCCCTTATTATGTCTTGAAAAGGCCTAGTGTGGAAAGTTTCTTTGTTGAATTGGCTAAAAATTATAAAATTGTTCTTTTTACAGATGCACAGAAAAAATATGCAGATCTTATACTAGACAAACTTTATATTGATTTCATTATAGAGGGTCATTTGTGTAGGGATTCATGCACTCACCTAGATGATGTTTATGTGAAATATTTGACCAAGATCAATCCTTCTCATAGGATTACGGATTTGCATTTGAAGGATGTTTTCATGGTTGACGTTAATCCAAGGTGTGAATTTCAATCAGAGAATGGCATTTTGGAAAAGGCATTTGATGGTGATGTAAGAAATAGAGAATTGTTTGAGCTTGCAATGTTTTGTGAAAGTGCAGTTGAATGTAATGATGTGAGAGACGCTATAAGAGTTCATACAAATTCTCCAAGTCCAAATTGCTTGGCTACTCATAAGTTGCAGAACTTTGCTAGAATTGCATAGCTGGTTTTCCACCACCATCGCCATCCTCATCTTCCCCACTCCTCTCACCATGATCACCAATAAATATATTACTGTCATCACTTTGATTACATAAATGTAATAGCGCTGCAAGTTTTATATCCAAAAAATTATTGTTTTACATGGATGTTTATGAGTTTTCCATGCTTTGAATGACTAAACAGAATACAAGCTGGCCTTGTGATTTTTTAGAAATTCAAACAGTTCTAAATTTGTATTTCTATCTATACCTATATATTGTTGTAGAAGAATTCTTCTAAAGATGAGATAAGTACGTTGATATAATTGAAAGCACGAGGAATGAAAATTTTCTCCTCAACATGAAGCTTCTTTTAAATAGATCCCATGCATAGTACAAAAGTTTGAGAATATATATTAAGTGATATTTCTGATATTAAATAAATTTGAGAGTATTTTAATTATTTATGTGATGAAGATATTTTCTATATGAAATAAACTATCTATTTTTTAAAACTAGTATATATATCTTAATTATACTTATTTAAAGAAATGTCAAGATATTAATTGAAACTATTTTATTTACTTTAAAACTATTTTAGTTTGCTCTAAATTATATTTATTATATAAAGAAAAATATAAATTGTATTGTATCTACATTACTTTTTTTTCTAATACAATTCTTTTATTTGATAATTGACATCTAATTTTAATACTATAATTTTAAGCTTATTATTATTCAAAAACCTCACTAAACAAACATATATATAAATATGTATGTATGTATACGTACACACACACAACCTATTTTTTTGATGAGGGTATATTTTATTTAATATGATGTTTATTTTAAAGCTATTAAGTTTGTAATTAATATTAATATTTTGACATGTGAATAGTTGTCAAATTTAAGCTAGAAGGTAGAAGTTAATATTTACATGCTCACACCATTACACTCCACCCTTTGCTGCCATTGTAGGATGCCTCTCGACATTAATCAACTGTTCAAAAATGATATATATATGGAAAAATCTACCTTTTATTATTATTTTCTTTTGATAAAAATTTCTTTTAATATTATTTCTTTTTTGTTGTTGTTAAAGGGTATCCTGCAACCCAACATGATGCCCATTTTGAGGCAAGCTAAGGTGAGACTAATCACCTTGGGTGTGGGTAAGGACTCATGCATTACACACACCAGATAAACACTAGATTTGTGGAGTCGAACTCGAGATTAGTGGGGAGCAAATTAATATTATTTCTTTTATTATCTTATTTTTTTATGTATTTTAATTCTTCTACTTCTTATTTTATGGATTGATTTTTATTAACTTAAATTTTTATTATAATTATTTATGCCTTCTTATGAAATCAAAAATAATAATAAAACATACTAGAATTAATTATATTTAAGAATTATTTTATTTACATAAGAAAACATTTATATTCTTAATATTTATTTCATTTATTTAAGTTAAGGTGCACCATCGTCTTATTTACATGCTCATGACATAAAATTACATGATTATGCCATGAGACATTTTTATGTCATTGTCAAATGCCTCTTATCCTTTTAAAACCTAAACAAAATTAACTCAACTTTTTTTTTATAATTTAATAAAGTGAGTTTTTTATTAGGATAAAATAAGTTTTGATGGGACCCCAAAACCCATACAACCATAAATATGCCAACCAGAAATGGAGTAGGCTAATTGAAAACAAACAACAGGTTTTAAAAGGCCCTGAAACCTTCTGGACTTACGGGCATCTAGAGTCCAAACACAGAGTCTGCACAAAACCAAAAAAAACCAAAAACTAGAACATCCACATGCAACCGAACACCAGCTAGACCATACACATAGGACATTACAACACAAGCTAGCATGAACAAATGGTGTCAATCAACAGACACTAGACCACAAAATACAAGGAACAAGGGTTTTAACAGGAACCCTCAATTAACAAGAAGGGTTTTCCCAGGCTCCCATAACTTGTAATAGAAGCTCCTAATGATAAAAGACCACACAACCAATACCAACCTATAAACAAACAATGGCCAGACTAGGCCTTTGAAAATTGCTAGCACCAAAAAGAAACTAAAAACATAGGGTTTTTCTAGGCTCCCTCAACCTTGAAAGTGGGTTTTAGAAGGGTCCCACAACCTTCTAAGGTGTATAAAACAACAACACTACTTGTATCCACAATCTGGCCAAGAGGATTTTTATAGGCTCCGATAACTAGCAAACCATTCTGGGAAATAATGAAAAGACTGTGAACCTAGAACCATTTGTGAAGAACACCATACGGGTTAAGACCATCTCCCTCAACCAACAACATGAATTGCAACAGCCAACAGCCTCCCCCACACCTATTCTCCAGCTCAATAGGAGAAAGGGCCACCTGAATAGAACAAGAAGGAAAACAAGTCAACATGATAGTGGGTTTTACGAGGCTCCCACAACCTGCTAAGGCCCAGAAAACATAATCTTGTCCTGAAAGCGCAATCTGGCCTAGAGGGTTTTTACAGGCTTCCACAACTAGCAAACCATTCTAGGAAACAATAACAAAACTGTAAACCAAAACTGTAAACATGAACAACAACCAAGAAACTCCCCCACACCTACTCTCCACCTCAATAGGAGAAAGGGCCACCTCAATAGGACAAGAAAGAGAGTAGCTCGATTGCCCTGATAGTTGAAACTCATCCCGGAACCCATGCCGCCACTCTACCTCCCTAGAAGTAAAAAACACCTCATATAGAGATCCATGAGAACAAACAAGAATAGCATAAAAAAACCTCACTAAGGAATAAACTGGGAGAGAATAGAGGGTCCACATACAAAAACAAACAAACAAAAGTTGCAGGACATCAAAAATAGCCAAACCTCCCACAAGAGTGGAAACCCCACAAAACTTGAGAAGAGAAAAACCTACAACAAGGCAACTATAGAAACATAAAACCCCAATCCCAAAAGACTAGGACTTCCATATCCAAAGGGGCAACAAATTTTTTCACACCAAATCCAAGAGCACTCACCAAAACAGTCGCACCTTCCTGTAACTAGACATAGACCTGCCTCCAACATCCAAAAAAATCTTGTAGTCCCCAATCCCAGCAAAGGAGATCATAGGAAAACTTGATGAAAATATCACCTCCTTCCCCACCACACTTAGCCGTGATGTTTAGAAAATCGCATCCAAGAGAAAAAATGACGTGCAAGGATAAGAAGCAAGCACACCCTAAAGAGAAATGACCTTCTCCCAGCCCATCTGGATCATCATCCTCATCCTCTTCACCCGATTCTTCACCCACAAAAACCCTAGCTCACCTATTCCCAGTAGCTTGCCCATTTCCGCCCATCATTGTAATTTGTAATAAGGTTGTTTAATAATAAAGTGTAAGTTTGTGCTAATCTCATATTCAAAATGATTGTCAGATATAGTATTTTTTTAGTGGTTAAATTTGTAATAGTGAAATTCCCATACCTATGCTAATTAAAATTTCAATTTTGAGTCTATTTTTAAATGTTTTAATACAATTATATCTGATATGTACTATATTCTTTAGTAAGTTCTAGCACTTATCTACTCTTATTTAATTGTCACTCACACATGTATTTCCTATGCACTTATCCTTGTGCTTAAATTGTTCACATTTTGCACATACATTTCAATCATTTATCACATAAATTTCTATATATTCATCTTGTATTCCTATATTTTGAATCAATTACCACTGGTCATTGAACAATAACATGCAAGTTTTGTATGTAACACATATTTGACCCAAAATTTCATCACCTCATTATCATTTGAGTTCTTATATAATTTAAGGAGAATCTTTAGGAGAATTTCAATAAAATAAATAAAAATAATTTAAGCATTATATTAAAAATAACATGTAAATCACTTACATGTTTTATTGTTATTTTCAATCATTTTTATATGTGCAAAGCTAGTCCAATTAAAGGGGTTGACTTAAGATGACTTAACCTTGCTGATATGATGATCTACTAAGTATATGTTTTTTAAAAATTTGCCCTTAAAAACTATTAAAGGTAGACTTTAGGGCATGAGTTAGCATCAAAACACATCTAGGTAAACCAAATCTAAGGGTCATAGAATAGATCCACATTATTTCTAATTTATTAATGCAAGGGACTCCCCTAACACACCCAAAATAAATGTTCTTTTACACTATATGAGGGTTACTTAGACCAATATTCATGGATAGAATAAAAAATAAATTGCAAGAATATAGATAAATAATTTTTTATTACTTCAATATAAATAAATACAAATATTGAGAAATTATAACATTTGCTTAGCCTCATGGGATTTATTAATCTTGTAAGAAAAACTACAAATCAACTCTCAAATAAAGGATAATTCTTCTCAACTTTAGATCATCACTCCACTTTGAATGGTCCACACCACTCTAGATGATCCACACAAATTTGAATCAACTCCCAATGATCCAATTAACTCTAGATCAACTCTCAATGATCCACCAACTTTTGGACGCTTAAAATTCTATCCTGAGCCATTATTTATAGTTCTCATATGTCTCTTGCGATTCTCATTCCCTCTCTAAGAGAACAACACATAAAAATTGAGACATGCAAGACATGGTCAAAATATGATATTTCAACTTTCCTAGGGGCCACCTACAGAGGGGTCTTTTCAACTTTCCCAAGTGAGTTCCTAAAAAGGTGTCTTTTCCATTTTTTATGTAGCCATTTAATAAATATGAGTGCATGACTCTTCCTCTTCCTTGTTCCCATGTCTAAAAGAGTATTTTTATGATTTTGGCATTATAAATGATAGAAAAAGGTGTCCCAAATCTTGAAAATTACACTTTCCTTTACACATAGGCCACAAATATTGTATATTTTCAACCCTGTATGCCCCCTTGGACACTTTCCTAAGTGCCTAGAGACCCATAGATGGTTGAATTTATTTTTATTCACATAACATTGAGTAAAATTTAAAATTTATAAATTTTTTTTGGACGATGTAGGATTTCCCTACACCCCTAGATGCTCCTACATCGTTTATCTAGATCCTCATTATTAATAATATTACAAATTGATAAACTAATTTATATTAAATAAGAAGTTAGATTAATTTCCCCTAGCCTTCATCTATCCTCATTTACATAGATTATCACACTTTTCACCTTATCTTGTTTGTACCTAGATAGTTATACATTATTCTAAATTTATTATGCATAGCATTTCCCTAATGTTTGAACATTTTCTCCCTACATATAATTTTTTGTTTCATCAACTTGGTAGTTCATTCTCATGGGAACATGATTGATCATCTGTCTAAAAATCTATCCCCTAAAATTCTAAAATTTAAATTTAAATGTGGCTGACTTTCTACCATTTTTATAGTTTATATGAGCCAACGAAACATGCATTTGAGTTATACATAGCTATGCATATGTTGTCAAAGACATTCAATTGCATTCATTTCACACCCTACCTCATCCTAGATGATTCACGTTTATAAAGGACTCAAGGTACATTTATTAGAATAGCACTTTGATTGGTGGAGTTAAAAAAACAACATTTACCTCAACATTATCAACTATGCTACTTGCATGATTTCTTGTTGCCTTCCAATCCTTTACACAACTACAAAGTTAGTCCTTGTTAAGGTTTGACCTAGGAGAACATGTCCCTAGTGAATTCACAACCCTTTAAAGGTATTTTTAAGTATTGCCAAACCTTTTAGCAAAGCCAACATAAGTGAATTTGATGACCTAAAGAGTAGAAGCACAAAAGTTACAAGATTAAATTAAACACAACATATTTGAACCAAACCATTAGATTTTACATTTTAAAATATCTATATACAATCAAATGTGAAACATAAACAAAATAAATTTGAATTCTAATATATAGATAGGCAAATTCTTAAACCATGTCAAAATCACCTACCTTTAAACCTAGAACTAAATACACTCTATTTGTAAATCTTATTGGATTAATATCCATACCCTTGATTCAATTTCAAAGAGGTTACTAGAATACAAAAGTCATTGTAATTTTGTGCTTTAGGTTTCTTTCCTTTATCTATCTTGTACACCCAAAATAATATTGAAATATACTCCAACAGGAAACCTTATATCATTGGATTTGTCAAATGAAATGAAATAAGGGTTTCTAAATATTTATATATTTATTTAATCAATATAGATAAATAAGGTTTTTTTTTGTTTTTTGTTTTAATCTTAATCTGTAATATTTTATTTTAATTTTATGTTTTCTTGTTTCATTGTCTCTATTGTAACTGGTGAGTTTATAATGATTATTTACAAGTATAATGATATTTATGTATAGTACAATGTCTCACAAAAAACTTAATAATAAAAAAGTTAAGATAGAATATTATATCAAAATCTTGAAGGACATAAGTAATATTTTGCTTATCTTAAAGTAATCAATTTTACTTACATAAAAGCATCAGTTATCTTACAATAATATTCGGGACTAAATTAGCATCTATTTTCTTACAAGTTATTTTACTTAATTAGAAATATTTTTATTTAATAAAAATATGTTCCATTTATTTAAGATATACTATATAGAAACATTATATATACTTAAAATTATATTAATATATAGAGAAAATATATAAAAGAAATTAAGTTTAATTAACTTCACAAAAAAATCAATTATGTGGTATTCCTAAATTCAAAATGATTTACAAATATTGAATTATGAATTGAACAAGATTTTATATTTATTTGCAATGGTGAAATTGGCATAGACATGGTAATTCCTATTTAATTTTTGTACTATTTTGAAAGGATGTTTTAATACAATGGGAAACAAATAAATCCCCAATTCAAAGACAACCAATTTTTTTTTCTTATCTATAAAATAAAGGAGAAGGAGTTGTCCCTATGATTTTAACAAAAATGATGCTAGTTAAGGTAGTTTCTAGATGGTATGATGATTATGTTAAACAATCAAATGCTTTTGAATCAGCTCTTCCATTTGATAAATTGATAGAGATTCATGAAAGGGATCCAAATAAGAAAATAAATGAAGAATCATTATCATGCAACATAGCATGCACAAAACAATACAAGTCCAATTATTACAAAGATGAAGGAATACACTAGAAGTAAACTCAAAAGAAAAACACCTTATTTTACATGCAAGGAACATTGGAAACCAAGTCATAGATGTGGGAGCAATGAATGGGAAAAAGAACCATGCACAAATGAGATGGTTAAAATATGAAGGTGGATATACCATTTCAAGTTCAATATCATGTAGAAGAATATAAAACAAAGCCACAGGTTGAAGATAATGTATTTTTAATTAAGAAAGATACTTTAGTGAATGAGATTTCACAACAAGAATGTGCTTTATTTGATGAATTTAATCTAGGATCAATATTGCATGTTTAATATGAAGTACCCAAAAATGGAAAGGTTAGTCCCATGAATTGTAATGGTTATCAAGGAATAACCACTGAGATTATAGGAAATGAAAAGAAGAAGTTAGGAAAAGAAGACTTTAAAGCTAATTTTTCAAAGGTTTCAAAAGAGGAGCATGCTAATTTTTGGAACAAAGTGAAGGAGGATTTGGATGAATCTATCTCCATTAACAAATTTCAATTCAAGGAGGAAGTGTTGCTACAAATATTTTCAGGATGTTCACATCAACAATGTAAGGTAAAATAATCAATTGTTTCTTTAATTATAGTTCAAGGAATACAAGAGATAATAATGGACAAGAGTTATTACATCAACTTGGTTTCACATCATTGCATATGCTTAATCATCATGAGAAGCATAATAATAATAAAGATAAGTTGAAGGGTACAAAGTGGAAGAGAAATTATTTTTCTCAATCTCAAAATATCTCATGGATTAGGTTGTGGGATCTAGGTGCTTTAAACAAAATTAACAGACAAATTCTAGATAAGAAAGTGCGTTGCAGTCCCAGAGTAGCACAATGGAAGCATGATGGTATGTCCCTAATTGTTAGTTTTGCAAACGAGGATCAAATCTTGGTGTGCAGCCTAAGGTATGAAAAATATTTCCCATTTACAAGTTTATTTTTTCCTTCTATACCAATACAAAATTATTTTCACCAAAGCAGGCATATTAAAAATGAGTTTAGAATTTGCACAATTGAGCATGTGGATTCCTTGTTTCAAAATCAATATTATTTTTACATATTAGTTCCAAATGACACTTTAATAGAAATAATAGATAAAGGATTTAATATCACTACTAAGCTCTACATTTATTTCAAGTGTATATGGTTTTTCATTTATTTAAATGATACTATGAATAATTAATGTCTACAATTCATAAACCACTCCTTGAAGCTATGCCTTGCAGTTGGATACAAGATTATTGGTAGTAGCCAGAGGGAGATATTCACATTGAGATTCTTATTGTGGAAAACTAGGATTCTAATAGATGGTTTCATTTCTCATGGTATCAAGAGAGTTACAATTTTTTCATACTTGGGTCATATACATAGTACTCAAAATTTACAAAACAATGCAATGCATGAACCATTTGATGAGCTTAAGAAGGTAACCCACTGATGTTTTACCCTTTTCATTTCAGATATCTCATATCTATATGTAATGGAATGTGTTATTTTAGGAGAAGGTAATTAGAATCTATTACTACAAAGATGGGGATCCATTCAAATTAAGAGAAAAAGTAAATATACAAATAAAGGGTTTTCTCTAAAATAAAAAGATTTTGATATTCCCCAAAAGTTGCAATGCATTGGAAAACCAAATTGATCCTACACAAGCATGAGGAAATGGTACAATGGTTGCAGCTTATGAGTTATATGCAGGGAGTCAAACAATGTCCCTTCTTATTTGATTGTGATGCAAGAATCTAAAACTCAAATGGAATTGTAAAAGTTGATGAAGTGACTTGGGAAGTATTTGTAGATAAAGACTTTCAAAGTAAAATTAAAATGAGAGATTATGATAATAATGCACTTGCCACTATCTCTTTGCAAAGTGTTTTGTGTATTTAATTTTTGTTTGTAATAATTCACATTATTCTATATTTTATACCTCTAAAATAATATTTTCTATCATAGATCATCTAATAAAGATGAATAAATGATATCTCAAGTTGGCGTAAAGCATGATCCTACTACTATTCTTTTTCAGCTATGTATGTTTTGATAGTGTCAAGCTCAAAATAGCTATTGTTTTAAAAATAGGTACTTGCTATTATAAGGATTATATTGGATATTGTCTTAATATTTTATGCTACGTAAATCAAATTTATATCATTATCAAAGACCTCAGAAGTGTCAAGTTCAAGTTTCCTAATATGAGTATAGTAATAGCTAGAGACCCAAGATATATTATGAATTGCAAGAAAATGACAAAGAGTTTATTTGGGGAATTCTTCAAGAAAGGAATTAATAAGTATGGTAATGAGTTGTATAATATGTTAGAACATCACATAAATGTATTTTTTACTATCATGTATATTGATGATAGGTATATCCTAGTAAATGGATACAAACAGTGCATAATCTTCTACTAGAATGGATTGTTTCTTGTAGATACAATAGTTGGAAAATGGTGGTATATTTTCTATTGTTACATGATGATAATTATTTTTCTTCAAAACTACCATTTCTATTCAATATAAAAGGTAAAAGAGATATTTTCTTAAAAAATATATGATTTATATTATGAAGGATGCATGGAACACTACAAAAATCAAAGATGTATTATTGTAGTAGGTCACATGAGTTCCAGATTTAACTTGTCTTGTTATAGTGTGCATTCACTTTGAGAAGGACAAGCTAAAAGAAATTGGTTGTTGATTAGGAAAGGTGCAAGGCATAATATAAACACACAAGTAATATGGTATTTAAGGTTGCACGTTAATTTTTTTGTCATGTAATAGTAATCAACACAAGTACACTTTCCAAATATTTTTACAGAATGCTTGAGAGGAAGGTGCAATATCATGCAAGTACAAGATAAAGGCTTGGTATGCAACTTGATATGATTGATCATCTTGGCAAAATAATCATGGAGCCACATGTTCATAATTTCTTGAGGAAAAAAAAATTTTAAAAGAGAGGATTTTCATGTCCCATTTCTATTTTTAGCACTTACTATGTATAGAAGGCTTGGTTATCTATAAATAGTAACTTGGGACTTGCAAATAAACAAGAAAATTAAAATTAGAAAAAAAATGAACTAAATTAGAATTAATGGAGATTAGTAAATGTTATTTGAAATGTTCGTAGAATCCAATTTAGATAGTGTGAGTTTTTAATTAGCAACTTTAACCTCCAAAACTCAAAATGAAAGTTGTTTATTTAAGAGATAAAATTGGCAGTTTCAAATAGAATGTTGGAAGGTGGTTGTCAAAACGAAAGTGCATGTCCTTGAATTTATTTTAAAACATATTTCCATCCTAAGAATTGGACTTTGACACCCATTTTTAATTTTGAACAAGATTTTGTTTAGTTGGTTGGAGTTGTCAACATTCATTCACTCTATCTCATTTTTGCTAACAACATTGTGTTTTTTTATTTGGTGGCTAATAAACCAATGTAGAATTGATTTCCAAGGCTGATAAAGCAAGGATTTAAGAGACTATAGGGAAGAGGTTCTAAGGGTTCTCCTGGGAAATCTTACTATAGGGTTGCATTTGTATTTCATGCTCTACAATTGTAGATTGTTGTAATAGCTTGCATGTGTTTGTTTTCAAATTGTTAAAGTTATTTTTAGTTTGTTTTTCTTATTATAATAGCATATGTTGCTAATATTTTTATGTTGCAATACAATTTAGTACTTGACATTTCAATAATATCTCATTTTTTTGTTTGATAAACTTTTTAGTTTACTTGATTTTTTGTTTTTCTTAAATTTATAAATTTGAAATAAAATATTAAAAATTTATTTAAATATAATATAATAATTTAATACGGGATATTAAAACATGCACACATAAGCATAAACCATACACACTTAAGCATTCAAACTCACCATGACATTAGTAGCATACAAACTAACATATTAAATAGAATAATCCTATAGAACAAATGATTCAAACACGAAATCAACATCAGATTTGATTTTCTAAACATGTCCGCATCCAATTACCATAGTCAAAAAACAAAATAAGTATATAAGAGATAATATACAACTTGCTAACATCAAACCCAATGACCACCAAACCATGTATGCTCATTTTCCTTGACCTTACATTATTATGTTATCTTTAGGATTTTTGGGAATACAGCCTTGGGAACAAAAAATGATACCATTTTGAGGGATTGATTATTGAGCCCTAATTTTTATTTTACAAATAATTTTATTTTCAATAGTACAATTTCATTTTTCCTTGTGTATGGAGTTTCAAAGCCATTCAATTTTAACACTAATTTGGAATCCTTGAAAAGTCCATAAATAATATTTTAGTCATTTAAATTTTCCATAATACATCCATATTAGAATCTTGCTTGTTTTTATTACTATGAGGGTGAATTTTCTTTGCTAGTAGGAATTAACAAATAAATTCAATTGAATCAAACCTATTTTGATATGAATTTAAAAGAAATAAAGTATATGAAGATAAAAATATACTTACAATGAGAAAAAAAGTAATGTTCCTAGGTAGTGGGTTTTCTCTCCAATGTTGGGAAAATGGTGTCTCAACCTTGCATTTACATGAGGTTACTATTTATAGTAATTTTTTGTTTTAGAATGAAATAGTGTGAAATTATCCCCAGAGCTTCTCGGCTAGATGAGGATGCTGATAAATTTTCATCTCAATATCATAGCTAGCTTTGAAGATATTAAAGTTTCTATTTTTGGAGGGTGCAATGAAAAGTTTAGAATTAATATTGAGCACTTTAGGGTCTCTAAAACACACCAAAAAGAGAGAATAAATGGTATATTGGTTTACAAGTTGATAGAGAACTTTGTGAGATTTCTAGTGCTTCAAACAGTTTGTCAAACAGACACACGGTTCACAAGTTATTTCTTGCACAAGTTTGGACTCTTGAAATAGGAAATATAAATTGGATTGGGCACATAAATGAGATGTAAAAGGGAGGAACATGTGTTGATGTGTGTTTTGATATGTCATAGGGCATCTAGAATGGAGATAAGGTTGACTCTACTTTACTGGGTGGTTTTAGCCCATGGTTTTGTAATATCATTTGACGGTTTCCTGTATTGCATCTCGTATATATGAGGTGCATGAGATAGAGGTTGTGTGTAAGAGTCTTATGGATATTGAGTTACCTATGAGTCTCTGACTAGTGGTACTCATGTGAAGAGATTTCTCTGTAGGTATATTATAATATGTTATTGATTTCTGAAAAATATATTGAGCTACTTTTGGAGTGTGGGGTTTTTCTCATGAAAGTGTTTTCCCCAAGTAAATCACTTTGTTAGTGTGTTGTGGCATGCATTATATTTTCTTTATTTTTGTTAAGTTTATGTAACTATTATAATGATCTCTAAAACTTTTTATATTACCCTACT
Organism: Cryptomeria japonica; assembly: GCF_030272615.1. Lineage (NCBI taxonomy): Eukaryota > Viridiplantae > Streptophyta > Pinopsida > Cupressales > Cupressaceae > Cryptomeria > Cryptomeria japonica. The sequence goes on from NC_081407.1 coordinate 333,951,281, forward strand.
CTCAAGGTTAGTGTAGGAAGTTGTTCCACTACTTAACATCCTTACAAGTGGTATCAGAGCCAGAGTAACTATGTGAATTATATATTACAGAGATTCAACATGTAGGATTGTATACCATTATGTGTTCCCTTCATAGTTGGAATAAAATTATCTATTTTAGATTGTCCTAAATCTCTCTCAGAGATGGAAGACATGACGAGAGTACCTTGCTAGATCACAATTGGAAGTTTGATGTAGGCTATGGTCTTTACTAGACCAACCATTTCCCAAGCAGTGGGAGTTCTTTCTAGATTTATGTCTAATCTAAATAGAGTTCATTTGGATGTAGTCAAAAAATCTTTAGATATTTTAAGGGTACCTAAGAGTATTCTCTATGTTATTATGGTAATTTGGTTGGAGATGTGATTTCCATTGATACTTATGGTTATGTGGATTCAAGTTGGGTAGGTGATATTGATAGCAGAATATCCACCAATACTTATGTGTTTATTTTGTTTGGTGATGCAATTAGTTGGATGAGTAAGTGACAGGTTGTGGTTACTTTGTCCACTACAAAAGAAAACTATAATGGTAGCTTCTCATGCTTGTAAATAAACCATTTGTCATAAAAGACTATCTTCAAATATTAGAATAAATCAAGGTGCAGTGATAGTTTATTGTGAGCATAGAGAAGTTTAGATGGTGTTCAAAGTCTATAGGACTCATGGCCCCTAGCAATTAAATTACTGTGTTGATACTCTCTTTGCTCTTGCAAGGTGTTTGACAAGTGGGAGAATGCTAGGAAAATGGTGTCTCAACCTTGTATTTACATGAGGTTACTATTTATAGTAAGTTTTTATTTGAGCACAAAATTGTGTGAAATTCTCCTTGAAGCTTATAGTTGGCTCGATGAGCATGTTGATAAATTTTTATTGCAAGATCATAGCTAGTTTTGAATATATTAAACTTTTTCATTTTTGGAGGGTGTGATGAAAGGTTTTAAATTAGTTTCGAGGATTTTAGAGTCTTGTAGCATCATAAATTGTACGCACTTGCTAAAGCAGTACAATTTCACACCTAGTTAAGCACCCGCCTTGGCACAGTTTGTATTTTGCATTGCATTTCCCCTTTAGCACTTAATTAATCAAATTAATTAGGTCTAAAGGTTCTATTTCATCATCTTCCACATCATAAAGTTGGGCCCTCTCATTAAAGTGTGCCCCTTTCATTTTATTCCTCCAATACATAATTTAATCAAAAACCCTAATTAGGTCCTATTTTGAGCTTGGGGGCTTGATTTCGGGGGTCAAAAAATCTCAAAATCACCTGTAACTTTGGGATTCGCTCTAAAATCATCATATCTGATGGCCCTAAAATTTTGGTGAAAAGTTGTCAGGACCGCAGCACCCGGAGTGCACATGGTCCCAGACATTTTTCCCCAAATTTTAGGAGTGCGATCCAATCATAAAATAAAGCTTAACCCCAAGAAATTGGTGGGAGATTCAATCTCTAGGTCGGCCAAAAGTTGGAATTAAGACCTAGGGTTTCATACATAAGAGCTCTCTTTCTTCATTTGAAAGGATCTGAATTTTGTTTTCAGGAACCTCATATGCAGTGAAAGAGCAGATCTTTGAAGACTTCGACAACATTCAACATCCATCTATCAATCATTTATCAATTTCATTCATCCATTTAGGGCTTTGAAGGCATTGAAGAGCAATAAGGGATCACCGACTAAAGATTGGCTTGTACCCCTCCCTTGGGGTTGGGTATGATTTCATGTTGTTTTCATGTCTTTGCATAAGTCTCACTATATCACTTGTATTCATGCTTTAGATCTCTTTTCATCTTGATTTGGAGCATTTACATTATCATTTACAAGCAATTAGGGTTTACTTTCTAGGTTGCTCTAGTTTGCTTACTTGTATTTTAGGATCTTGCACACACACAAGGTCTGCACAAACATTACCTTTTACAATACAACTTGGCTATTCATGGAGGTGAAAATCACCAAAGCGGGGGTTTGACTAAGGCAAAACCCTATATAGCCGCCCAAAACACCTTTTCATATATAAGTGCAGATTTCGGGATTCAGATGACGCCGCAAGTTGCAAAACCCGAAAGAAGCAGACGGAGACCGAATCCTACACCAAGTTTTAGAGAAAAGGACCAGGATAGGGGCGTGGGGTGCCCTAGTTGCTGGGACAAGGGCACTGGGCGCCCTGGTCCCCCTATCAGACAACAAGTTTTGGCAGTTCGGACAGTTTTCCGGGTTGCAAAATAGTAGTTTCAGGAGCAGTTTCAGGGGCAGAATCAGGACAGTGGCGCCCGCACCCCGGTCCCAAACATTTCCACTTAGATTTTGACTCCGGGTACACATTTGCATTCTTGTCTTGTCCTTGTGTTTACAGCTTTCCATAGTTTAAGTTCAATTCTGCAATCTTGCTATTAGTTCATACTTGCACTTTGGGGTTAGGGATTGAACTTGCATCATTTTATCTTTCAATTACAACAAAGGAATAGAAATCCTAATATGTAGCCCATCGCTCTCTCTTCTGCAAAAAGAAGTAGCCAATTGTGTGATACCTCTAGGCTCTTTCGTATTCCACAATGTGTGTCAAAAGGTAGGATTAGGACATGTTAACCTAGTCTCGCTTTTTCCCCTACACATTTTGGTGAACCCACCGTGAAACTTATTATTTCTTTCTCTTGCATTGCATTTGTTAGATCTAGATTTAGATTTAGTGTGTTTCATTTTCAAAAAAAAAAAAAGAAAGAAAAAAAAAAAAGAGTGTGTTTCTTTGTTTCTTTGCATTGTGTGTCTAAATTCTATGCAACTTTTATTTCAAAATGTCAGATTTTTATTTGCAAGATGTTCATGTTTATGATGATGTATGCAATTATGTTGATTATGAGTATAGCCAAGATGAATTAGATGAAGCTTTAGATGAGTTTTTGAATCCTAAAGGTGCCAAACCTTCATTTTACCAAAAACTCATAAACCTTGTTACTATGCCATTTCGTTGTGATGAGAAAGATAAGTTGAATGATTCCTCTCAAGGGTACATTCCTATCAACTCTTCCACTGAATCTAGTAACATGGTTGTTTTCAATGATCCCCTCTATGAGGAGATGTCTCCTTTTGAATCAAAAGATAAACCTTTTAATAGATATGATCATGCTTTGCTGGATGATGATCTTGATGACTTTGTGGCTTTATCGAAATCTCTAAACAAGAACAAAACTTCTAAATTAGTTAACATGATAAACCTTAATGAGCATAATAAGCCTCTCTTTGAAGTCCAAGGTGCTTGTCCTTCTCCCACCTTTCAAGTTCCTAAATCACCTCTCCTTACTATCCAAGGGGGGTATGATTCCTTTCTTACTCTGAATAAACCTATCATCACTGTGCAAGGAAGAAAGCCTATAAGTCCTTATAGTTATGCCAAGCAATTAACTAGAGAGAATTATCATGCGGTTGCCCATACTTATCATACTAGAAATAATAGGCAGCCTAATCCTCCTCCTGTTACTCCAGTTTCTCTTCCTAATCCTCAACCAATTCTTCCGCAAGCTCCATGTATTTCACAAGTTCTTAGTAAGGAATATGATCTCATAGAACAACTTAAAGCTACCCCTGCTAAGATATCCCTTTGGGATTTGATTCAAACTTCTTCTGCTCATCACGGGATGTTACAAGATGCCTTGAAAGATTTGAATGTTCCTCCACCAAATACATCTAGTAATATAGTGTCTTTGGTTAACTCTGTGATGAATCCTAAAGCTCAAATTGTTTTTACTCAAGATGAGTTACCTACTAGTGAAATTCAACATCAATATGATCCCTTGATGATAGTGGTTATCATAAATGATACTGCTATAAGATGAACACTGGTAGATAATGGTTCTGGCCTTAATGTGTGTAGCATTAATCTATTGCATAAGATGAATGTGGATACATCCCTCATTGAGCCTGACTCTCATCCTATTCGAGGCTTTGACAATGTGGCTAAGACTTCATTAGGTATTATCACCTTACCCCTCACAGTGGGGCCTGTTACTTTGCCTACTCCTATCCATGTTATGTCGGGAAATCTAACATACAACTTGCTATTAGGGAGACCTTGGATTCATAGTATGCAAGCTGTCCCCTCTACATTACATAGACAAGTTAAATTTATTTATAACAATAAGACATATACCTTGATAGGTGATACTAACTTCCAAGCTTGTTTACAAACATCTACTTCCAAAGGGGGTTCTTCTAAGCCTTCCTCGTCTAGTGATGACTCTTTAAACAAGATACCTATCGATGAATCCTCGCTCTCTGATGATCAAAATTCTTTGGATGAGTCTGGAGCTCCTAAAGAAGATTCTTCTTGACTTGAATCTACACATAAGAAGGATTTTGATCCTGAGAAGGTTCTCGTAGAAGACGATTGGGGATCTCTTGATTTTAATCCCACCTTTGTAGGTGAATATAAAGTTCCTTCTAGAGAGCTTAAAGTTGAAAAGAAGGAAGAAGTTAAAAATCAATCAACATTACCTGAGCCTATGAGCAATAACTTCATGGCCGCTTCTCAGACTTCTTCTCCTCACACTTCTAATTCTGAAGAGTTTGATTCTTTGTCTTATGAAAAACCACCTTCTCTTTCTGAAATGGCTGATCGTTATGGTCGTGGTTTTCGTATTCTAGCTAAGCATGGGTATAATGGAAATGGCTATGGCGCTCACGAACAAGGAATAAAGATTCCTCTAGAGAATAATATTTATGATTATGCCTTTGGACTTGGTTATAATCCCTGCAAGCGTACTAAAGCTTCTAAAAGACCATGCATTAGTGTTAATGTTATTTCTACATCTCTACCAATGAGACACCCTGAGTATATTGATCCTTCGTGTGCTTGTGCTTTAGATTTTTTTCCTACCGATGATGCTTTAGCTGAATTTTTAGGAGCATATGATACTCTTCCTCGTTATCATCACAATAGGGGATTCCCTTATTGTTTGAACACTAAAGCCTATTTTGGAAAAGAGACTGATAACGATGAAATTGTGAAAGAATTTCCTCAATTAAAGGATACTCCTCAACAAAGTAATCTTCTTATAAGTGACACCATTGATGTTAAGATGGATCCTTGCAATGAAGAAAAAGCTATTAGAATTGGAAAATGTTTGGATGAAGAAGAACAAAAACAATATGCAGATTTATTGCAGGAATTCCCCGAGATCTTTGCTTGGACATATTCTGACATGCCTGGTATAGATCCTAAGATTGTTACTCATAATATTGTCTTAGTTCCTGATGCTAAGCCTGTGAAACAAAAGATTCGAAAAATGAATCCTAAGGTAGCTTTTCTTGTTAAGGCTAAGATTGAAAAATTATTGGAGGCTGGATTTATCCGCCCTATTGATTATTCCACATGGATTTCAAATATTGTCGCTGTAGCTAAATCAGATAATAAAATAAGAATGTGTACTGACTTTCAAGATTTAAATAAAGCTTCTTTAAAAGATGATTTTCCCCTCCCAAACATTGACATGATAGTTGATTCTACAGTGGGACATGCTTTGTTATCCTTCATGGATGGTTTTTCAGGATACAATCAAATTTTCATTAATCCTCAAGATCAATTCAAAACTGCTTTCACCACTCCTTGGGGTACGTTTTGTTGGGTAATGATGCCTTTCGGACTTAAAAATGCCGGTGCAACTTATCAACGAGCGATGACCCTTATCTTTCATGATTACATGCATAAGATTTTAGAAGATTATGTTGATGATATTTTAGCCAAATCCATTCTCCGTATAGATCATATTAAGATCCTTCGTCAAATCTTTGAAAGAATTCATAAATATCACATGCGCTTGCATCCCCGAAAATGTGTCTTTGGTGTGGATAGTGGAAAACTATTAGGATTCATAGTTTCGGATCGTGGGATTGAGGTGGATACTAAGAAAATAGACGCTATTGTCAACATGCCACCTCCTAGAAATGTATCTCAACTCAAAAGCTTACAAGGAAAGATTCAAGCTATTCGTAGGTTCGTATCTCAACTTGCGGATCGTACTTTTTCTTTTACTCAACTTCTCAAAAATAATATCACCTTTCAATGGAACGAAGATTGTCAGCAAGCATTTGAAGATTTAAAGGTATATTTGGCCAATCCTCCTATCCTTCAACCCGCCGAACCTTCTAAACCCTTTCTTCTTTATATAGCTGCTTCTTCTCATGCTCTCGCAGCATTACTGGCACAACATGATAAAGATGGTAAGGAGTGTCCGGTTTATTATATAAGTCGTACCTTACTCGATTATGAGACCCGATATTCTACAATAGAAAGACAATGCTTGGCCTTGGTGTTTGCGACTCAGAAATTGAGACATTATCTTTTAAATTCAGAAGTCCACGTCATGGTAAAGTTTGATCCTTTGAAGCATCTTTTCTCTAAAACTAATTTATCAGGATGCCTAGCTAAGTGGGTTATGATGTTAACTAAATTTGACCTTAAATTTGTTTCACAAAGAGCAATTAAAGGGCAAGCATTGACCGATCACTTAGTTGAGGCCCCTTCACCTTTCTCCTTCCCTAACCCTGAGTCTTTTCCTGACGACTTCATTCTTTGTATAGAGAAAGATGAAACTTGGGAGTTATACTTTGATGGCTCTAAGTGTCGTACGAGATCGGGGGCAGGTGTTGTTATGATTTCTCCTACAAAGAAGTCCATTCCCTTATCTTATCGTCTCAATTTCCTATGTACCAATAACATTGCTGAGTATGAGGCTCTTATAGTAGGAATAAAGGCAGCCTTGGCTTTGAATATAAAACACATACATATTTTTGGAGATTCTCAACTGATTATAAGACAAGTAACAGGACTGTATCAAGCAAAACAAGACAAACTATCACAATATAAAGACCTTCCTATTTCTTTGTTACAAAAATTTGATTCTTATACCATGGAACCTGTTCCTCGAAAAGATAATCGACATGCAGACGCAATGGCATGTGTGGCTTCTCTTGTATCTTTAGAGGACCCTGTGGTTGATCTCAAATTTGTTATTCACAACCTCATTTCTCCAGCTATTGTAGATGATTCTAGCTTGGTGACATGTTGTGACTTTATAGACTCAGATGAATGGTATTCGCATATCGTAAGATACTTGATCGATGGTACCTTTCCTGATTCCGCCAATAGGAACACCAGGGCTAGAGTTCACAAGTTGTCTGCTAGATATATTATTCTTTCTAATGTTCTTTACCGAAGGGGTTATAACGGTCTTCTCCTTCGCTGTCTTAACAAATCGAAAATCCCTATTGCTCTTGAAGAGGCTCATTTAGGTGCCTGTGGGGGGCATTTTGGAGGAAAATCCTTGGTTCAAAGATTGCTTCGTATGGGATATTATTGGCAAACTATGCAGCAGGATTCTTTTTCATTTGTTAAGAAATGTCATCAATGTCAACAACACAATAATCTGATTCATGCTCCTGCCCAAGAACTTTGTTCTCATGTAGCTTCTTGGCCTTTCTCTGCATGGGGGCTGGATCTTATTGGTAAAATCTCTCCTCCTTCATCTCAAGGACATACTTTCATTATAACTGCAACAGATTACTTTACAAAGTGGGTAGAAGTTGTTCCTCTTCGCTCTACTACTACTGAAGTGATTTGTCGATTTCTTCTAGAAAACATTATTTCTTGATTCGGGATACCTTCCACTATAATCTTCAATAATGGGACATCATTTAAGAACAAGGACGTGAAGAATTTCCTCGAGAAGTATCATATCAAACATTGATTTTCTACACCATACTATCCTCAATCAAATGGTCAAGCCGAATCATCCAATAAAATAATTGAACAAATCCTTCGCAAACCTGTGAATAAGCATGGTAAGGATTGGAATACTCAACTAATCTATGCTCTTTGGGCCTACCGAATGAGTGTACGAATTGCTATAGGAACTACCCCTTATAATCTTGTTTATGGTGCTGATGCTATTATGCCTTTAGAATTAGAGATTCCATCACTTAGAGTTTCTCTCAAAGGTATAGTAGATGATGACTCTTATAGAGAGCAAAGACTTCAACAGCTTGAGATGCTTGATGAACAGCGTATAAATGCTCTTGAACATATTCAAGCGTATCACAAAACTCTACAACAAAGCTATAATGATAAGGTTATTCAACGTTCCTTCTCAGTAGGTGACTTAGTTCTCTATGAGAATCAGCGCAATGTGAATGCCTTACCTAAAGAAAAGGGAAAATTTAGTCCTAATTGGCTTGGACCGTATATTGTTATTGAAGATTATGGATTAGGTGCTTACAAAATAGCGGATGTAGACGGTACGCCTCTTAAAGAACCTATAAACGCTATGCACTTGCGTAGATACTATGCTTAATTCCTCATTCCTTATCATTCATCTATTTCCTTTTTTCACTTCTTCAAAATTGAATAATATGTTAGCATATCTTTGTTAGAGCAATTAGAATTAAATAATATGTTGTTTAATCTATATTGCTTTGTTCCTGACAAGCGTGTTTCTTTACTCTCTAGTTTGTCTTGAATTCATTTATGTAAATTGCAAAAGATTTACATTTTTCATTATGTTGGCATTTTATACAATGTCTTTATGTGTTAAGTGGAATTGTGTCATGTTGTGTTTAAATTCAAATTAAATCACATTAGTTATATGATTCTTAGGCTTAACACATATTTCTTCCCTATCATCAATGTAGTACTTGATGAAATATTTTAATTAAGTCACACATGTATCAATTTAATCATGGAGCATTGAGAAATCAATGACATGGAAATTAAATTCAGAACATACATGTACATCTACCAAATGTGTTAGCTTTAATCAAAGCAAAATATACATTGTTTTAGGCATTAAAGATAACACGTTTGAGACAAAGAAGCATGTATATATATATATGTGGATCAATATACAAAGGTAGGTCAATATACATCCAAAATGTGACCTACCCTACATCATAAGATCATCTCCTATCCCTAGGGCTGGTGGTTGGAGAGTGACGACTAGATGCTCCCTCCTGATCTGGCCGTGCAGGTGGACCCATAGGTGTATAGCGTGATATAGACCGTGAATGACTCCGAGAGGAACTGCTATGATCCCTATACATAAGGATCGCATGATACGAGGTAGCCTCGGCCTGAGCTGCTGCTAGGTCAAGCTGTGCCCGTTGAAGGTCCTCTGATAGAGCTCGCTCTCTCTCCCTCCATATTTCCACCTATACTCGAAATGGGGAGAACAAATCATCATGCTGACCCGCATTCCCTTGAGGTCTATAAGCAACCTGTGAGGAACTAGGGATCTGTGCCGTCATGGAAATATCTGTCACTGCTTGCTGGATCAAGGAACGCCACTCCTGCACATTAGCTATAGCAGTAGAACAGATTTTTTGTTAGTACCATTTTATATCATCAAAACATTAATCAATCAATATACACCTACTATACCTGGATCTTCCTCACACCAGTAGGGATCGTGATATGGTAGCATCTATGACTAGGAACTACTAGGCTCCCCACGCTCGAATGATCTGTGCACGATGGGTATAGGTCTCCGCATCACCTCATGTTCCCCCTTTTGGGGAATAACGGGAGGATCTAAGGCTATGGTATCATCTCCTGAATGGTGAGGAGCTGCATCTGACTCCTCCTCATCATCTCTAATCTCCTCCTCCTCGTCATCCTTGTCCTCATCCGCATCCTCATCCCCCTGATCATCATCTCTATCTGTGTCATCCTCCTCTCCTTCCTCCTCCTCCTCGACACTAGGCTGATCTCCTATGGGTGGATCAGGACCTCCTGCCTCCTCATGACCCTCTCCCTCCTCTGGCTCCTCTGATCTAGATCCCTGATCCTCATCTCAGTCTCCATGTCTCCATGGACCTGGATGGCCTGTCAGGTGATCTGGCGGAAAGATAGGCCTGGGTATGTCCTCACAAACTAGGAAAGATACCTGCATTGTGCTCTAGGATCTGCAACATAATCAGTGACCACATTCTAGTCGGACCCCTCTATATCTGTGATCTTGATATCATCTATCGTAGGTCTCGCTACTACTGTGGGTCTGGGAAGGACTCGTGAGTGTCGAGTGTAGATGGGTACATTGGCTGGAACACACTGCTCTAGCCCAAACTACCTTCGTACTCAGTCAAAATAGAATGGGACTATGATATGTGGATATCGCCCTCTCAGTAGGTGGTTCCTCTGTAAGCATGCTAGCTGTCTCTCCATCCCATCCCATCTGTGCATCCACAGATATGGCCTCCATACAGTCACCTCAGCTGTCAACCTATCAACTATCACTCTCCAATACAGTACATCCCCAAATCTCCACTCACTGGTAAGTGGATAACAAATACCCTAGGTTGCTCGCTAGCCACACTCATTGAATAGTCGACAGGCCTGGTGCATGTAAAGTGCTCAAATATCCACACCTGCAGAAGTGTGCATGTCATCAAGCTGCAACCCTGTCCAAAAACATATTCCTTGAGGTCGTGATAGAGATGTGCAAGCATACTCTGACCCCAGTCATATACTCTCCTATGTCTCTCCATAACCCTGATGCACCAGGTGAGACCCCCATGCATGTGCGTACCTCGCTTGTTAGGGCAGACAGCTAGTGCAATGATGGCAATCATAAGACGTCTCATGAGGGGCACCTCTCCTGTAGGATGTAAGAGCTAGCTGACCATGATGTGACCTCTCGTCTCACTCGGCATGACTCTCCCTGTGCAGTATACCTGCTCCCTCTGATGATCCTCTGCTGACCAATCGGTCGCATATGTCACAGTAGCTCCTCTGATCGGTAGGCAAAGTATGCGGTACACATCCTCAAGTGTCACTGTCATCTCCCCTACTGGAAGCTAGAACGTGCATGTGTCAGGATCCCATCGCTCAATGAGTGCCATCAGCATCGCAGGATGAAATCGAATGGCTGGCATAAGAATCATATACTACAAACCTACTATAGATAATGTGTCTCTCTTTGCTTGAGTCAGCCGGGGAATCTGATCTCGCAAACTATGAAGAATCTGCCCCGCCGTGTGCTCTCTCATGTATGGGAGACCCTGCAATACAAAAACATCAGTGTAATCGGTAATCAATCATCAAAATCATTTATGCCACAAGCAAAAACTGACGAACATCGAAAGTTGACCCTTGCCAAGTCCTGATTGGGACCATGGCACCTTGAGGGGACCATGGCACCCTGAGAGGACCATGGCGCCCTTCAGGGACCATGGCGCCCCACAGGGACCATGACGCCCTGAAAGGACCATGGCGCCCCACAGGGACCATGGCGCCCTCAAAGGACCATGGTGCCCTGATGGGACCATGGCGCCCTGGGTGGGACCCAGGGTCAGATTCCAGGGCTCGCATTCGATCACAGAAAATCAGAGTCAACAGAAATGCAAAAAGTCAAAGTTCAGTCAACTCACCTCATCCAGTGGCTCATCATCGGTCACGACCTGTCGCATGATCTCAATCCTCGTGGGACACTCCGATCATCGTGAAGGCATGATGATGGCTATGTGGGCTCTGCTACAATGAACAATAATCAGAAATCAACAAAGTGATAAATGCAATAGTCACTTTCAAGGTATATACTTTCATTCCTTTACCTTTACTTTCAAAACCCTAATTTTCCTCTATCACTCATTTCATCATAACTTGAGTTTGGGAGATGCGATTTTTGAACCGTTTGTTGCGTAGGAATCATATTTTTGTTCCCTTACTCCCTGGATGTTCCAAAATGTGCTCTGATGAAGCCTTTTTAGTGAACATCTCTCATCAATAATCATTCACACAATTTGTTGTAAGTAAACATGCTACCCTATTTCACCTCCCTAATAAGCAAGCTGAAATAGGGGGGGGCATATAGCTACTCACAAATTTCATCACTTTCCTTAGTAAGAATTAGGTGATTTTGTGATCTAACGTGTGTTTTGTAGGGTGCGGTTCCTAACTGTGCACTGCAGATACCGTTGGGGGCTTCGTTCGACGAACTTATGGATATATCCTTTTTCAAATAATGTTTACTTTCCTGTACTTTAGCTTGCATATGCACGCACTTGCCGCTAAAGTGGGGGGCTAAATGTAGAGTCATAAATTGTACGCACTTGCTAAAGCAGTACAATTTCACACCTAGTTTAGCACCCACCTTGGCGTAGTTTGCATTTTGCATTGCATTTCCCCTTTAGCACTTAATTAATCAAATTAATTAGGTCTAAAGGTTCTATTTCATCATCTTCCACATCATAAAGTTGGGCCCTCTCATTAAAGTGTGCCCCTTTCATTTTATTCCTCCAATACATCATTTAATCAAAAACACTAATTGGGTCCTATTCTGAGCTTGGGGGCTTGATTTCGGGGGTCAAAACATCTCAAAATCACCTGTAACTTCAGGATTCGCTCTAAAATCATCATATCCGATGGCCCTGAAAATTTGGTGAAAAGTTGTCGGGACCGTGGTGCCCGGAGTGCACACAGTCCCGGACATTTTTCCTGAAATTTTAGGAGCACGATCCAATCATAAAATAAAGCTTAACCCCAAGAAATTGGTGGGAGATTCAATCTCTAGGTCGGCCAAAAGTTGGAATTAAGACCTAGGGTTTCATACAATAGAGCTCTCTTTCTTCATTTGAAAGGATCTGAATTTTGTTTTCAGGAACCTCATATGCAGCAAAAGAGCAGATCTTTGAAGACTTCGACAACATTCAACATCCATCTATCAAGCATTTATCAATTTCATTCATCCAGTTAGGGCTTTGAAGGCATTGAAGAGCAATAAGGGATCACCGACTGAAGATTGGCTTGTACCCCTCCCTTGGGGTTGGGTATAATTTCATGTTGTTTTCATGTCTTTGCATAAGTCTCACTATATCACTTGTATTCATGCTTTAGACCTCTTTTCATCTTGATTTGGAGCATTTACATGATCATTTACAAGCAATTAGCGTTTACTTTCTAGGTTGCTCTAGTTTGCTTACTTGCTTAGGATCTTGCACACACACAAGGTCTGCACACACATTACTTTTTACAATACAACTTGGCTATTCATGGAGGTGGAAATCACCAAAGCGGGGGTTTGACTAAGCCAAAACCCTATATAGCCACCCAAACACCTTTTCAGATATAAGTGCAGATTTCGGGATTCAGATGACGCCGCAAGTTGCACACCCGAAAGAAGCAGACGGAGATTGAATCCTACACCAAGTTTCAGAGCAAAAGACCAGGACAGAGGTGTAGGGTGCCCTGGTCCTACCAGGACAAGGGCGCTAGGTGCCCTGGTCCCTACGACAAGGGCACTGGGCGCCCTTGTCCCCCTGTCAAACAACAAGTTTTGGCAGTTCGGACAGTTTTCCAGGTTGCAAAATAGCAGTTTCAGGAGCAGTTTCAGGGGCAGAATCAGGACAGTGGCACCCATGCCTTGGTCCCGAACATTTCCACTCAGATTTTGACTCTGGGTACGCATTTGCATTCTTGTCTTGTCCTTGTGTTTACAGCTTTCCATAGTTTAAGTTCAATTCTGCAATCTTGCTATTAGTTCATACTTGCACTTTGGGGTTAGGGATTGAACTTGCATCATTTTATCTTTCAATTACAACAAAGGAATAGAAATCCTAATAGGTAGCCCATCACTCTCTCTTCCGCAAAAAGAAGTAGCCAATTGTGTGATACCTCTAGGCTCTTTCGTATTCCACAATGTGTGTCAAAAGGTAGGATTAGGACATGTTAACCTAGTCTCGCTTTTTCCCCTACACAATTCTTTGAAACACCCCCAAAAGTGGGTATAAATAAATTAGCAGTTTACAAGATGATAGAGAACTTTTTGATCTTTCTGGTGCTTCAAACGGTTTGTCAATTGAACACATGTTTCACAAGTTATGGCCTCCAGAAGTTTGGACTCCTGAATTAGGAAATATAAATTGTATCAAACATATAAATGAGCTATAAAAGGGAGGAACACGTGTTTATGTGTTTTTTGATATGTCATAGGTTATAAAAGGGACATAAGGTCAACTCTACTTTGTTGGGTGGTTTTAGCTCATGGTTTTGTAATACTGTTTGATGGTTTCTTGTATTGTATCTCCTATATATGAGTTGCATGAGATAGAGGTTGTGTGTAAGAGTCTTATGACTATAATTTATTTACCTCCTTGTCTCTAATTAGTGGTACTCTTGTGAAGAGATTTCTCTACAAGTATATTGTAATCTATTATTGATTGTTGAATAATATATTGAGCTTCTTTGGGCGTGTGGTGTTTTTTTCCAAAAGGGTTTTCCCCACCTAAATCATCATGTTGCTGCACTGTGGTATAAATGATATTTTGTTTATTTATGTTGTTTTTATAAATATTGTAATGATTTGTAAAAATTTTTGCAGTACCCTCCTCTCAAGGTTAGTGTAGGAAGTTATTCCGCTAATTAACTTCCTTACACCCATTGGTTTCATGTTCAACTCCAAAAATAGGCATTGTCGATGAATATGGCTTGTAGGTGATTGCATGGATCCCTAATAAATTAGTCTTTCCCTAGTTTGCCCCTTCCATATTCCAACTTAGTAGTAAGCAAGACCAAGGCAAGGCAAGTTGGGTGTTGGACTAGGTTGCAGGAATACCCCTAGCACAACAAAAAAAAATGTCAATAGCTAAAGAAATAGGTCAATTAGTAGAAATGTTATTTTATGAAATAAAATTGATACATCTTGAAAAATGAAGATATTTTTTAGATTGGAGAGATTAATACATTATTGGAGGTAGGAGTAGTGGAAGATATCAAATACTTGATAATAATGTCTGAAGAAAAATACGTATACAAGGGAGAAATAGGGAGAAGTTTAGGATTAGAAAGATAAACATGAATATTATGGAATCCCCAATCACCCAAAACCAAGCCCTAATGAGATTAAGAGAAAATTTCCAAAAATCTAATGTAGTAATGCAATATTACGTGAGGAACATTATAGGAATTCCAAAAAATGTAAATGATTATAAAATTGATGATGTATGTGCCATTAAAAAGATGTTTTTTAAGTTACTAAAATAAATTGTAAGAGAGTAGGGAAAATATAGATAATTTATTTTTGCTTGACACCTATAAATAGGTTTCCATAATAATTATACTTTCCCAAGGCACAATGAGAATGGTTTTCTCCATTGGGCACAAATTTTTATTACTCTTTTTAATTTTTGGTATTTTTCTTTCTATTTATCATTTTTTCCTGTATTTTTTTTTCCATTTATTTTATAATTTATTTTATTGTTTTATTTTTCTTTTTTTCTTGTTGGGTTTCTTGAGTTGATATCAAGTGAATCCTAACCAATCTCATGAGAAGGTTATTAAAAGGATATTTAGATGTTTGAAGGGCACTCTAGATTATGTTTTGTGGTATAAAAAGGATAATGACTTCTCTTTGAAGGCATATACTACTGCTCATTGGGTTGAATGCATGGATGAAAAAAGTAGTACAAGTGGAATTTCATTTTTCTTTGTGGACATATTGGTCTCTTGATGTAGTAAGAAGCAAGATTCAATATCTTTATCAATAGTAGAAGATGAGTATATTGCTAAAATATCTTGCTATACCCAAGTGCTATGAAAGAATCAGACTTTGAAGGATATAAAGGTGATATATAGTGAGCCTATTCCTATAATACATCTAAAAATACAAGTTCTATAAAAATTTCAATTAAATTGGTGATGCATTCAAGGACTAAACATATCTTTATCTGATATCATTTCCTAAGAGGGAAGGTTCTAGAGTAGGAAGTTAGATTTGAGTATGCTCTTAAAAAGGATTAAATTGTAGATATTTTCATAAAGGTTGTATTAAAAGATACATTTGGATGTTTCAAGTAGAAGCTAGAAGGTATTTTCTCTCCTTCTTTAGTCTAGATACATAGGTAGAAGCTAGAAGGTCATCACTCTCAGATGTTCAAATGGACCTCATTTAGAGTTTTACCCTCATTGTATCTTGATATACATGTTGTCCCACTTTTAACCTTGAATTCCCATTTAATTCATTTTTATACATCTAATATCTGACTCGATTCATTTGATAGTATCTGTTGGATTACTAGGAAGATTAGCCTTCCCAACCTCATTAATAAGGGGAGCTTTAAGGCCCATGAATTATTTGGTCATCTCGTCATCCCAATTTGTGAAAATACTCTCTCTTGATGTCTACTTCATGTAGCTATTGTGAGTAGCTTCACCACTAGCCCTTCAATTTTAGCTTTCACCTCAACTTCTACTATTCCTAGGCATTGGAATATCCTCCTATTTTGTTCCTTTTGTATGCAGCCAAACAA
Source organism: Cryptomeria japonica (assembly GCF_030272615.1). Classification (NCBI taxonomy): domain Eukaryota; kingdom Viridiplantae; phylum Streptophyta; class Pinopsida; order Cupressales; family Cupressaceae; genus Cryptomeria; species Cryptomeria japonica. The sequence continues at coordinate 333,967,605 of NC_081407.1, forward strand.
CGTCTTCTTTTTACTAGTTTCCCAAATAAGTATTATTTTAAAAACAATGTCTTCTTTTAAAGGCGTTAGTTGTTCTGACATTGCCTAGGTTCACCTACCTTGGTCTCACAGAGCCAAAAGTGTAGGAGATCTCAATCATTTGTGACTGAGTCTTGTTCATTGGCCAAATCCTTCCCCAAATTTGTCAATGAGTTAGTCTCTTAGGAATGAGGAGAAATTAGAGGGGAAGTGTAGGTTTCTTACTGAGTCTTTGTGAAGACTCATTTTTATAATGTTGTTATGTAGGTCACTATTATCATGACGTTGCCTAAGAAGAAGTTTGAAAGGTTCATAGGTGATGATACCAACAAAGTATACTTTTCTTAGCTTTCCCATGAATACACTTGAGCTACATATAGAGAAGAAAGAACATCATTTGTGAACTCCCTGGAAACCTTTATCAAAGAGCTTAATCAAGGTAGGAAGATGGAGGAACAACAATAGCTTCATCAAATAGCAATGGTAGTGGAACCTATAGTTACTAAATTACTAAATTGGAATAGAAACATTGTATGGATGGAAGGCCCTCTAGGATGGGCAACATGGATGGACAATTGGTCAGGCAAATGAACTAAAGATCTAATTTTGTAAAAAGTTTATTAGTTTTTTGTGTATATGATAAACAAGTATATACTCGAATGTGATAATAATGTATCTATTTAAGTTTTAGATATTGTCTCTTAGTAGGACAAATATAACTATGGCTACTACTGGTCCAATGTATTGAATTGTACTATTTATCTATTATACTTAATATAATAAAAAATCTATACGAAACATGTATAATAATATTTAAACTTGTTATCAAATAAAATGTGTTAAAAAATGATAAATCAGAAAGGAATGAGTAAAATAAACCTACATTTATACAAAATTAATGTGAAAAATATAAAATAAGTTACTTGAATAACACAACCACTTATTTATGCTATATAATTTTTTTTTTGTATTAATCCATATGAAATTTTTATATTAATACCAAATATCTGAATGGGGAAACTTGTATAAATCATGTCTGTCCTTGAACAAGTTCACTACGCATATTGAGAAGTCTTAGGAGTATAAAGATCAGTTAGAAAGAATATCTCAGTTGGTTGATCCTGTGACAATCTCTTTGAGAAATCATGAAATCAGGTAATATCATTGCTTGAGAAGTTCCAAAGTCTAAGCCACAATTGAGAAAGGATAATTTGCAAAGTTGGAGAAATTAGGAGCCACATTGTTCCTAGGTTGGATATAATTCTTACTGCCTTGCATGATGCTCATAATGCTCTGACTACAAGTGAATCGGAATATCTTAAGATTATAGAAGCACAAGCTTATCTTTTCAATGATCTTATAACTATTTTTGATAATCTACATAAGGGTTTGGATAGTTACCTAAATGCATTAAAAATTCCTATGCAAATATCATCAAGTTTTTGTGAGTTAAGTTTGTGTGTACATATGGAAATAATATGTTTGGCTAGAAATTTTGGTTTCCAAAACCCTACCTTTACCATTGATGTCAAAAGGAGAGTGTACAGAAGTGAAAAATGATGATCTTAGGGGGAGTTCCTTGATTCTTTAATTCTTTGGAATCCAAAGATTAGATTTTTCATTTCAATGTACAATATTTGGGTTTTGGTCTGACACTTTGTCATTTTTGACTAAGTGTTGCTATCAATACCAAAGGGAAAGATTGTTGGCAAGAGACACTACATGAATGTTCAGATGTTGTCAGTGATGGAAACTAGAGTCAAATATTCAATCTGGAGTCAATGTTTCAATCATTCTGAAAGATTTATTGAGTACTGGTAAGGTCTAATGGATAAAATAGGACATCCAACAGAGTGTATAGTGTTTTGAAAATGATGTTGTGAGGTCTTAAAAAATTATATTAGAGCCACGGTCTCCTCCAATTAGCCTCTCCCTAGGTTCATTACATAGTGCTCGTAGAACTTAATACAATTATTTTACAAGTGGAAGATTTACAAGGAGAAGAATTTACAATATGCTCGCAGGACTTAACCATAAATGTGCCTATAGGATTTACTAATGTCTACTTGTAGTATTTAAACAAAAAAGGACTTACATATGCCTATCTACAAGCTTAAAGGATTTATCCACATGTGGTGTCATTGACATGTACACTCCCCCACAATGGTATCACCCAAGGCCAAACATTATTTAAATTTTGATCAATGTAGTTCCTAAAGGTCTTATGCCTATTAGGTCTTACATCTAGGATTTAGCCACTAGGTGGTATCATGTACACTCCCTCTTAATGGCATCACCTCAAAGCCAATCACTACATAGAGTATTTCAAAGTGATGGCTAAAATTACAGTATATAGTATGTCCCCATGATCTTCAAAGTGTCATTATAGAATGATTCCACTTGAGTGAGGTGTTGATGATCTTAAAGGTTCCTTTATTATGAAATACTATCACTTGAGTGAGGTGCCCATGATCTTCAATGTTCATTTTGATCTTGAGAAATGATATTGTTTGGAAAGAGTTAAATATAACTAAGTAAGATGGTACTTTAACATGTATCCAACTATAATTCTTCCATAAATCTACAAAGCTATATTTATTTTTCAAGACCTACTTCCATATTTCACCCTTTTGATTCAATGACACATAGAAGATAGCCTTTTTATTAAGATGTTGCACCATCCATGTAAGAGCACCCACACCATATGTTTTTAAGGCGTAATCTCACCATAAAAGAAACAATATAGTTAGTAACATAGTAAATATTTAAATGTGTTTCATGGTGCAATAAAAAAAAATATAATATTATGAATTTTTCATTTGCCAAAGATCATATAATATTCTGCATAAATATAAAATATAGTCCAATGATTGGTAGCAAGGGGATCAATAAATCTTTTCATGAGAATAGGCATAGATAACTAATTATCTTGTTTGTAAATAGACATACTACTACATATAGTAATGATCCATAAAAAAATTAGGCAATGGGTGAGCTATCCTTTCTATGTTTTTTCCCCGTATAGTTTTGATTAAGTAAAAGAAGGTATTTGAAAGGTAACCGAACCTTTTACAAGCCAAGAAAACAGAAATGCTAAAAAAAGTGCCTGATCACTTCAAAAAGACAAAATGAACCCACCGCAAGGGAACGGCTTAATACATCATTACATTAAAAACTTGAAACAGACAGCAAAAGGAAAGCACAAAGACAACAAAGAGAGAGAACCAAGAACAACAACTGGAACTAAATACTATTCAAAATTCCCTTAGCGTGAACAACCATTTGTTTCATGTTGTTCGCTGAGGTCTTCATATCCTCCAGCTCACGACCATCGATGTCGACCTTATTCTTTGTGTTGGCCACCCATTATAAGATCGATATAAGGTGTTTCATTTTTCATAATATAATAATTAAAAAATGGATCAAATACAAAATAAAATAATAAACACGATATTTTTTGACAGATTATCCCTAGAAAGACCCCAAAGGGAAAACTACTTGTGTAGGACAGAAATTATATTTAACTTCAGCAAATCAAGAGATACATATGTTGCTTGCCTCTTACTGGTAGAGCTCCGACAATATTTTATCTCCAGAAATTCTTCCCTCAATTTTTACTACTGCAATTCCTCTGTTATTGTATCCTATGCTTTCACTACGCCTTTGCTATCACTGCAAATATGTTTCCTATCACTGCAAATCTGTTTACAAAATTATGTTTCCATATACCCTTTGATCCTCATTTATAATCTTCTCATTGTGCAATCAATGGCCATGATTAATCTTAATTGAAAATTAAGATTATTCTAGACTCTAATTAATAATTTTCCAAAAGTCTATAATTAATAACTTTCTAGAAATTTATAATTAACAACTTTCTTAGAAATTCTAATTAAGAACTTTCTAAATGTCCTTAGGAAAATCAATTTATTTCTAAATCTGGGTATGGAAAGAACTGTCCGAGCTACCCAATCTAACACTTCCTCTTAGCGAAGAAGGTGTTTTGCATAACACCCAACTTATCTCTAAAGAAGATAAATTTTGCCTTCCCTAATGCCTTTGTCAAGGTGTATGCTACCTATTAATCTGTAGGTATATACTATAGCTGAGCAATCCTTTATTTTACGCAATCCTTGATGAAGTGATACATGATGTATATATACTTAGACTTGTCGTGAAACACCCAATTCTCAGATAATTTGATGAAACTCTGATTATCATAATGTATCACCGTAGTCTCAACCTTCTGACCAGAGAAGGCTACTAGCAACTTTCAAAGCCAAATAGGCTCACAAGTTTCCATGCTAGCTATTATGTATTCTACTTCTACAGATCTCAGAGCCATGGACTTCTACTTCCTATTGCACCAAGAGACAAATCTTGATCCCAAAATAATGCAACACCCTAAACTTCTTTTCCTATCCATTGTACTACCTGCCCAGTCTGCGTCAGTAAAGCCTATCAACTTGATTCCATCACCTCGAGCATATCTAGTTCTATACTCAATTGTAATAGGCAAATAGCACAACACCTTCTTTTTCATTGTCCAATGCACTCTCTTTGGCTCAACCATAAACTGACTAAGAGAGTTTACGGCAAAGGATATATCTAGCCTATTGTTGACCAAATACATGAGAGAACCAATCAACTTCTTATATAAGGTGGGGTCTACATCCTTCACACTAGATGTGTCTACCTTCTTTCAATTCATGATCATGGGTGTAGACATGGCTCTAAAATCCTCCATCTCAAACTTCCTTGAGATTTCAATGCTGTATTTCCCTTGCCCAAGGAAAATCTCTCCATTTATCTGCCACAGCTCCATGCCGAGAAATTAGTGAGTAAGTCCCAAATCCTTCATCTTAAACTCTGCTGCAAGGTCCCTTTTGCACACCTCTATGAGACCTAATGAACTTGTTAGAAACAAGTCATCTACATATATAAAAATAATGATAACCTCACCCCAAACCACCAAGTAGTAGAGGTTAGCATTTGCCTCACTCTTCATGAAGTCCATTCCCTACAAGTAACTATCAATGCACTCATACCGCGCCTTGGGAGCCTACTTGAGCCCATACAAATCTCTCTTCAATCTGCACACATGGGTCTTGATGTTGTATGCTACAAAGCCTTCTGGTTGTTTTATGTATACCTCTTCCTTCAACTCTCCAATAAGAAAAGTTGCCTTGACATCCATTAGATGGATTTGCCATCCCATCTATGCTACAGGTGAAATCACAACTCGTATAGAAGTATACCTAGCCACTAGAGAGAATGTCTCCTCATAGTCTATTCCCTCCTTTTGAGAGAACCCTTTAGCCACAAACCTTGCCTTGTATTTCTTGATGATACCATCTACACCATGCTTGATCTTATAGATCCAACGTGATCCAACCACCACCCTATCTATTGGTCTAGGAATAACCTCCTACACACGGTTTTGCATTACTGAGGTATACTCCTTAGCCATCACATCTCGCCACACCTATTCTTGTGTAGCCTCTTGATAACTAGAAGGCTTTCCATCTACCAATTCATTGATTAAAGCCATATATTCATTAAATCTAACAGGTTGTCTCCATTGTCTATTGCTTGTCCTAGGAGCACCCACAAACTCCTGTGTACCCCCATGTCTTCCTACTGCATCTCTTGGATTCATTGCATCTATTGCTCCATATTTTTGGAACTCAACACTAGAGCCTGTGCTTGTGCTAGTAACTGTACTCATGCTTTGCTTCCACTAAGCCTGTTAAACAATCCTTGTAGCTTTTGTTTCCTGCTCACTCTCATCATCTATTGGTAAATATTTGGACCTCACAAATGCCTTGTCCTCCATGAATTTGACATCACTCCCTACAATAATCCTCCTAATCTCTAGAATAAATATCTGATATACCTTTGAGGTCTTGCTATACCGCATGAAGTACCCCATCTTTGTAGTCTTATCTAACTTGGAATTTGTATCCACTAGAATGTGACAATACACCAAACTCCCAAATATCTTGAAGTGACTGACATCTGGGTTTTTCCTAGTCAACGCTTCCTCTACTATCATCTTCCCTAGTACCTTATGTGCAACCATGTTCTGTATGTATATTATAGTATTTCATGCCTTTATCCATAGGTAACATGACATATCTTGCTCATACAACATAGCCCTTGCTGCCTCCGATATAGAATGATTCTTCCTCTCAATAACCCCATTCTACTACGGGTTGTAAGGAATGGTCCACTCTCTCTTAATTCCTTCCTTGGTATAGAATTCATGGAACTCTTTCCCTTTATACTCATCTCCATTGTCTGACTAAAGAACCTTCACCTTCCTGCTTCCCAAATTCTCCACAAGAGCTTTGAACTCTTGGAAGCAACTGAAGGCCTCATCCTTTTTCTTCAAGAAGTATATCCAGGTCTTTCTAGAGAAATCATCAATAAAAGTTACAAAGTATTCATATCCTATGAGAGATTTCATCGACATCTATCCACATATGTCTAAATGTACTAGATCAAGAACACCCTTGGATGTGGTGTCACTCCTTGGAAATGTTGCTTTCGCAAACTTCCCCAACACACATCCCTTACATAAATCATCATTATATGTGCTCACCTCTGGAACTCCTATCATTGTTTCATGAAGCAATTTAAGTGATCCATGATATATATGGCTGATACTCCTATGCCATAGCTCTCCTTGAGCTCTAGCATTACTGTTGCTCATAAGTGCCTTAGGAGTGTAAGACTACAACCTGTAAAGTTGACAGCTCCTAACTCTAATAACTATTTGTGATTTACAATCCTTATCCTTGATTAACACATGCACCCCTCTAAAAAGTACATTGTACCCTTTATCCTGAAGGACAAATACAAAAATTGGATTCATACCCAAGGCTAACATATACAACACATCATGAATGGGAATCGACTTGCCATTCTCCCTTTGAAATAAAATAGTCACTTTCACAACTGGATTAAGTTTGGAGTTGTTCCTCATAGAAATCTAAATTCTGATGTCCTCCTCCTTATAAATGGAGAAGTACTCTCTAACTCCTGTCATATAAAATGGTGCCCCACTATCTATATACCAAACACCTTTTGAGGTTGAGCTATTCAGACAAGCTATGAGAGAAAATGCATCCTCCATTCTACCAGAAATATCATCTACACTTATTGAAGTTGTCGTCTGCTTATTTCGTTTCTTTTCATTTTTCTTCCTTTTTTGGCAATTGTTGACATAGTAGCCAAATTCGTGAAAGCCATAGCATTTGATCTTAGACAAATTATTTCTCTTCTTCTCATCTTTTGGATTCTATCCTTTGTTATACCCCTTCTTCGCTTTCCCTTTTCCTGCTAGGGCCACATTTTCTTGGTCCACCTCACTTTTCTGACTTTTACTGCTGGTTCCACTGACAAGACTTAGTCTAAGATCCTCCTAAGTGAAATCACTCCAAGGTCGATCCTAACTCAGTAAGGTGTCTCGTCCATTAATAACTGGAATGAAGACATCCCACTTCTTAGTAAACCCATTTAGGGCTATGCATAGTAGCTCATCATCATTTGGTTTATCTCTGACAACTGCTAACTCATCCTTGATGGGTATAAGTCTAGTGAGGTAACTTGTGACATCTTCTCCCTTATTCATCTGGGTATTACTCAACTTCTCCCTAAGAATCAGTTTTCAGTTAGTGGTAGCATTTTGGTATAGATTAAGAATGGTGTCCCACATCTTCTTAGATGTATCTAACTCTGCAATATCCGAAACTATATGATCCTTAACACCATCAAGGATTAGCCTCCTTGCCTTGGCATCATCCTTCTTGTATGTTGAGAGCTATGTTGAATCCGAAGGTACAGGGATAACACTGGTAACATATTAGTTGATACCATTCTCTTCTTACAATTAATTTTTTTGGCTTTCCAAACACCAAAATTTGAGGTTCGATCCAATCTGTCCAAACCTGTTAAACCTGCTAAGGCCATCTCTAAAAGAGTAAAACCCAAAATAATTTAGAAGAGGCTGAATTGGGTTTTATAAACCCTCAATTTTATCTTCATGTGTCTGCGCTAAACATTTTTTGCCCTCAGATATGCTTTGATACCATGTAAAAAATCTATTACAATTACTGATTATCAACCTCCTATCTATATAGATTATTTGACTACTGAAAAATTAATTCACAGCTAATATTGAAAATAACACAATTGCAATTTCACAAATAAAAACACAAGAACAAAAAATCTACAAAATAATAAACATGATATTTTTGGACAAATTGTCTGTAGAAAATCTTCAAAGCGAAAAGGAGTTCAGTAGGAGAGAAATTAGATTAAACTTCAAAAAATCAAGAGATACATATACCACTTACCTCGTACTAGCAGAGCTTTGAGAATATTTTGTCTCCAAAAATTCTTCCCTCAATTTTTACCATTGTAATTCCTCTAAATTGTTGTATCCTATGCTCTCACTGTGCCTTTGCTATTAGTGCAAATCTTTTCTCAAAATTATGGTTTTCAAATACCCTTTGATCCCCTTTTATAACCTTCTCATTGTGAAACCAATGGCCATAATTAATATTATGGCTAAGATTATTTTGGACTTTAATTAACAACTTTCCAAAAGTCTATAATTAATGAATTTTTAGAAATTTCTAATTAACAACTTTTTTGGAAAATTTTAGTTAAGAACTTTCTAGAAGTCCCTAAGAAAATCAAATTATATCTAAATTTGGGTATGGAAATAACTGTCTGAGCTACCCAATCTAAAACAAGGCATGAGAACAATGTAGTATTGACTAGTTTGACCAGAGCCTTAAAGTAATTAAATAGCTGATATACCATCGGATTTGCCAATGAAAGACATAGCCACTTGAACAAGCCACCAAGGACAATCGCTGCCTCCAATAAGAAAACACCCCAACCACAATAGGAGCTCGATTGCATGTGATGATTAGAGCCTAAATAAAATTATTTAAAAAATAATCCTTTGAATATAAAAGAGAAAACACTCAATACTGAAGCACTTTGCTTGACCATGAAGCTAGCTAAGGAGCCTGGACAAGGCTACGCCCAACTCAGGCTGAGTCTGCATAGATCATCCACCAAGTGAGGTTTACACGATAGGTCGTCAGCTTTAGAGAAGCACCAATGGTGGAATGTTGGAATGTGAAGTTCAAATTGGGCTCTCATCTAGCACTCCTTGAGTCATCATGGCCTTCTTAGCTAGTTGTGCGATTGATCACGGCCTTCTAAGTTTTGCTAGGAAACATATTATAAATAGTAATTTTGACATGTGTTTTACATGTACTTGTGCAAGTGATACTTACTATATTTAGTAAGTTGTCTTCAAGTGAGACTCTGCAATGCAATTGTTTTAAGTTGTTCAAAGTCATGTTTTGATATCCAATTTTTAAAAATTGTTGTAACTCTGTAATTTCTAAAAACTAATACAAAAGATAATTTACCCGTTTAGTATGCAATTTTTTGCACTTGTTATTTTTGTCATAGTGAGATACACGCAGCAAGAAATGAGAAGAGTCGATCACCCAAGAATAATGCTTGTGGGCCCAGAAAATATAGTGACCACCGCCTTAGAGACAAGAAATATGAGTAGAAGGTCATCTATCAAGGATGCCCTCACCATGCCAAGTGGATGAGATCTGTTGATGGCAAAATGGACTACGATATCATGTTGGAGATGATACTTAGTCAAGATCACAATTTGTGAAAATCTTTACAGGAGAACCAATTATATCATCAAATAAGATGAAATATATTAAATTAAAATTATATTACCAAGTACAATGTACAATAGCCTGTTTATATAAACAATAGAATGAGAGCACCAATAAAGTGCAATAAAAGATAAGGTGGATATAACTACCATTGATAACTACCCTGATGAAAAGAATAATAGAACCTAGGAAATATTAAATACAACTAAAATATGACTTCTATCTAAATTAAACTTAATCTAATTAACTATTTACTCCAACATCTCATACACCCAAAATAATATTGAAATCTACTACAGCAAGAAACCTTGTCTGTTCAATAAGAAACCTCTGTATAAGGCAATCCATAGATGTCCTGCCCCACGTCTTCCTTTTATCTTTTGTTTGTAAGAAATTTATATGATTATTTCTATTGCCAGTTGTTTCGAACTAACCACTGAACAAATGAATTCCCATCCCTTAAGTGAATTGATAAATTTATTAAACACTGAATAATGATTAGTAAAGCCAGCAAGGGTTGCATCTTACCCAACAAAGGCATAGTGTTTTATTAATTTATATATGAGAGTAGTGGAATGGTAATATTCATCTTGTTCCACTGCTCTTTCTAGGCATTTTAGCAACCATGGCATTGTCTCGAATCTCAACCCTTCTTCACAAGATAAACAACATAGTCACCGATGGTGCATTTGAACTAAGAGCCCGAATGGATGATAATAACAACACTACCACAAGAAAAGCCAAAACCATAGTCTTGGACATCAAAAAAACAACTATAAAAGTAAGCTTCAGTCCTCTCCCATACTATGACTTCACACTACCACTCCAAGATAATCCCAATATCACATGCTATGTCCAGAAAAGGCCTGGGTTAGACCAACTTCTACAACAACTAATAAAAATAAATTTCAAAATAGTTATCTTCCCTTCAACCACTAAGGAATTCGCAGACCCAATTCTAGAAAGAATAGACATTAATAATTCAATAGATCTGAGACTCTACAGAGACTCCTATGATATAGAAGCCCAAGGAGTAGCCATCAAAGATCTTTCTAAGCTCGGAAGAGATCTAAAGAAATTTTTCATGGTGGACAACGAGCTAGAAAGCTATAAACTGCAACCGGAAAATGCTTTTCCGGTGAAGCCATTCTATGGCGAATTTATTGACAGATATCTTTTTAGGGTCATAGATTTATGTAAAATAGTGGTTATGTGTAGTGATGTGAGGGATACCATACGGACATATGAGGCTTTAAATGGGAGCTATAATGTTAAGGAATTAGCTCCCCATTGCAGTGGGAAGAAAATAATCGTGTTGGAATTGTTTGATGTTCTAGTAAAGGCAAGCCATGAGCCTTTGCAATATTATGACTTTGTTATTTCATTCATTCATGATACTACAACTGGATTGGGAGAAATAGTCCCTTATTATGTCCTGAAAAGGCCTGGTGTGGAAAGTTTCTTGGCTGAATTGGCTAAAAATTATAAAATTGTTATTTTTACAGATGCACAGAAAAAATATGCAGATCTTATACTAGACAAACTTGATATTGATTTCATTATAGAGGGTCATTTGTATAGGGATTCGTGTGCTCACCTAGATGATGTTTATGTGAAAGATTTGACCCAGAACAATTCTTCTCATAGGATTAGGGATTTGCATTTGAAGGATGTTTTCATGGTTGATGTTAATCCAAGGTGAAAATTTCAACCAGAGAATGGCATTTTGGTAAAGCCATTTGATGGTGATGTAAATGATAGAGAATTGTTTGAGCTTGCAAATTTTTGTGAAAGTGCAGCTGAATGTAATGATGTGAGAGAGGCTATAAGACTTCATACAGATTCTCCAAGTCCAAAGTGTTTGGCTAATCATAATTTGCAGAACTTTGCTAGCATTGCACAACTAGTTTTGCACCACCATCACCATCCTCATCTTCCCCACTCCTCTCACCATGATCACCAATAAATATATTACTGTCATCACTTTCATTACATAAATGTAATAGCACTGCAAGTTTTATATCCAAAAAAATATTGTTTCACATGGATGTTTACGAGTTTTCCATGCTTTGAATGACTAAACAGAAATACAAGCTGGCCTTGTGATTTTTTAGAAATTCAAACAGTTCTAAATTTGTATTACTATCTACACCTATATATTGTTGTAGAAGAATTCTTTTAAAAGGTTAGATAAGTACGTTGCTATAATTGAAAGCACAAGGAATGGAAATTTTCTCCTCAAAATGAAGCTTCTTTTAAATAGATCCCATGTATAGTACAAAAGTTTGAGAATATATATTAAGTGATATTTCTGAATTACCATGGATCGCACACAGATGGATTCATTGTCATTATGATTTACTACCATTTTCTGCTATTAACGATAAAGATGAATTTATGCTAAATTGTTCAATATCGTGTTGATTGGTTTTAATAATGCAAGATGAAAGAGAACTTTCAAAATTAGTAACATATTTATATTAAATAAATTTGAGAATATTTTAATTATTTATATGATGAAGATATTTTCTATATGAAATAAACTATCTATTTTTTAAAACTAGTATATATATCTTAATTATATTTATTTAAAGAAATGTCAAGATATCAATTGAAACTATTTTATTTACTTTAAAACTATTTTAGTTTACTCTAAATTATATATATTATATAAAAAACATATAAATTGTATTGCATCTACATTAATTTTTTTTTCTAATATAATTTTTTTATTTGATAATTGACATCTAATTTTTATACTATAATTTTAAGCTTATTATTATTCAAAATCCTCATTAAACAAACAAACAAACAAACAAACATATATATAAATATGTATGTATGTATACGTACACGCACATAACTTATTATTTTGATGAGGGTATATTTTATTTAATATGATGTTTATTTTAAAGATATTAAGTTTGTAATTAATATTAACATTTTGACATGTGAATAGCTGTCAAATTTAAGCTAGAAGGTAAAAGTTAATATTTACATGCTCACACCAATACACTCCACCCTTTGTTGCCATTGTAGGATGCCTCTCGGAATTAATCAATGGTTCAACAATGATATATATATAGAAACATCTATCCTTTATTATTATTTTCTTTTGATAAAAATTTCTTTTAATATTATTTTGTTTTTGTTGTTGTTAAAGGGTATCCTGCAACCCAGCACGATGCCCATTTTGAGGCAAGCTAAGGAGAGGATAATCACCTTGGGTGTGGGTAAGGGCTCATGCATTACACACACCAGATAAACACTGGATTTATGGAGTCTAACTCGAGATTAGTAGAGAGCAAATTAATATTATTTCTTTTCTTATCTTATTTTTTCATGTATTTTAATTCTTCTACTTCTTATTTTACGGATTTATTTTTATTAAGTTAAATTGTTATTATAATTATTTATGTCTTCTTATGAAATAAAAAATAATAATAAAATATGCTAAAATTAATTATATTTACATAAGAAATCATTTATATTCTTAAGATTTATTTCATTTATTTAAGTTAAGGTGCACCATCATCTTATTTACATGCTCATGACATAAAATTACATGATTATGCCATGAGACATTTTTGTGTCATTGTCAAATGCCTCTTATCCTTTTAAAACCTAAACAAAATTAACTTAACTTTTTATTTAATAATTTAATAAAGTGACTTTTTTATTAGGATAAAATAAGTTTTGATGGGACTCGAAAACCCATACAACTAGAAAGCTGCCAACAAGAAATGGAATAGACTAATTGACAACAAACAATGGGTTTTAAAAGGCCCTGGAACCTTCTCAACTTGCGGGCATCTAGAGTCCAAACCCAAAGACTGCATAAAACAAAATAAAAAAAAACTAGAACATCCACATGCAGCTGAACACCAGTTAGACCATACACATTAGACATTAGAACACAAGCTAGCATGAACAAATGGTGTCAATCAACGAACAATAGACAACAAAATACAAGGAACAAGGGTTTTAATAGGAACCCTCAACCAACAAGAAGGGTTTTCCCAGGGTCCCATAACCTATAATATAAGCTCCTAATGACAAAAGAACACACAACCAATACCTACCTAAAAGCAAACAATGGCAAGACTAGGCCCTTGAAAATTGCTAGCACCAAAAAGAAACTACAAACATAGGGTTTTTCTAGGCTCCCTCAATCTTGAAAGTGGGTTTTACAAGGGTCCCACAACCTTCTAAGGTCTAGAAAACAACAACACTACTTGTATGTACAATCTGGCCAAGAGGATTTTTATAGGCTCCCATAACCAGCAAACCATTCTGGGAAATAATGAAAAGACTGTGAACCTAGAACCATTTGTGAAGAACACCATGCGGGTTAAGACCATCTCCCTCAACCAACAACATGAATTGCAGCAGCCAACAAGCTCCCCCACACCTATTCTCCACCTCAATAGGTGAAAGGGCCACCACAATAGGACAAGAAGGAAAACAAGTAAACTTGAAAGTGGGCTTTACGAGGCTCCCACAACCTGCTAAGGCCCAAAAAACAACATCTTGTCCTGAAAGCGCAATCTGGCCTAGAGGGATTTTACAAGCTCCCACAACCAGCAAACCATTCTGGGAAACAATAATAAAACTGTATACCCAAAACCATCTGCGAAGCATACCATGAAGGTTTTGACTGACTCCCTCAAACAGAAACACGAACAATAAACAAGAAACTCTCCCACACCTACTCTCCACCTCAATAGGAGAAAGGGCCAGCTCAATAGGACAAGAAAGAGAGAAACTCGATTGCCCTGATAGTCCAAACTCAGCCCGAAACCCATGCCACCACTCTACCTCCCTAGGAGTTAAAAACACCTCATATAGAGATCCATGAAAACAAACAAGAATAGCATAAAAAACCCTCACTAAGGAATAAACAGGGAGAGAATAGAGGGTCCACATGCAAAAACCAACAAACAAAAATTGTAGGACATCAAAAATAGCCAAACCACCCACAAGAGTGGAAACCCCACAAAAATTGAGAAGAGACAAGCCTACATCAAGCCAACTATAGAAACATAAAACCCAAACCCCAAAAGACTGGGACTTCCTTATCCAAAGGTGCAACAAATTTTTTTCACACCAAAGCCAAGAGCACTTACCAATATCGTCACACCTTCCTGTAACTAAACATAGCCCTACCTCCAACATCCAAAAAAAGCTTGTAGTCCCCAATCTCTGCCAATGAGATCAGAGGAAAACTGGATGAAAATATCACCTCCTTCCCCACCACACTCAACCGAGATCTTTAGAAAACTGCATCCAAGAGAAAAAATGATGTGCATGGATAAGAAGTAAGCACACCCTAAAGGGAAATGACCTTCTCCCAGCCCATCTGGATCATCATCCGAGTCTTCACCCACAAAAACCTGAGCTCACCTATTCCTAGGAGCTTGCCCATTTCTGCTCATCATTGTAATTTGTAATAAGGTTGTTTAATAAAAAAGTGTAAGTTTGTGCGAATCTCATATTCAAAATGATTGTCAGATATAGTATTTTTTTAATGGTTAAATTTGTAATAGTGAAATTGGCATACCTATGCTAATTAAAATTTCAATTTTTAGTCTATTTTTAAATGTTTGAATACAATTATATGTGATATGTACTATATTGTTTAGTTAGTTTTAGCACTTATCTACTCTTATTTACTTTTCACTCACACATGTATTTCCTATGCACTTATCCTTGTGCTTAAATTGTTCATATTTTTCACAGACATTTCAATCATTTGAGTTCTTTAGGAGAATTTTAATAAAATCAATAAAAATAATTAAAGTATTATATTAAAAATAACATGTAAATCACTTACATGTTTTATTGTTATTGTCAATCATTTTTATATGCGCAAAGCTAGTCCAATTAAAGTGGTTGACTTAAGATAACTGAACCCTACTGATATGATGATCTACTAAGTATATGTTTTTTAAAAATTCATCCTTAAAAATTATTGAAGTTAGACTTTGAGGTATGAGTTACAATCAAAACACATCTAGGTAAACCAAATCTAAGGGTCATAGAATAGATCCACATTATCTCTAATTTATTAATGAAAGGGACTCCCCTAATACACCCAAAACACATGTTCTTTTACACTATATGAGGGTTAATCAGACCAATATTCATGGATAGAATAACAAATAAATTGCAAGAATATAGATAAATAATTTTTTATTACTTCAATATAAAGAAATCCAAATATTGAGAAATGATAACATTTTCTTAGCCTCATGGGATTTATCAATCTTGTAATAAAAACTACAAATCAACTCTCAAATAAAGGATAATTCTTCTCAACTTCAGATCATCACTCCACTTTGAATGGTCCACACCACTGTAGATGATCCACACAAATTTCAATCAACTCCCAATGATCCACTTAACTCTAGATCAACTCTCAATGATCCACCCACTTTTGGATGCTTAAAATTCTATCATGAGCCATTATTTATAGTTCTCTTATGTCTCTTGTGATTCTCATGCCCTCTAGAGAACAACACATAACAATTGAGACATGCAAGACATAGTCAATATATGATATTTCAACTTTCCTAGGGGCTACCTATAGAGGCATCTTTTCAACTTTCCCAAGTGAGTTGCTAAAAAGGTGTCTTTGCCATATCCCCTAAAATTCTAGAATTTAAACTTAAATGTGGTTGACTTTCTACCATTTTTATAGTTTATATGAGCCAACGAAACATGCATTTGAGTTATATATAGATATGCATATGTATTCAAATACATTGAATTACATTCATTTCACACCCTGCCTCATCCTAGATGATTCAAGTTTATAAAGGACTCAAGGTGCATTTATTAGAATAACACTTTGATTGGTCTAGTTAAAAAAACAACATTTACCTCAACATTATCAACTATGCTACTTGCATGATTTCTTATTGCCTTCCAATCCTTTACACAACTACAAAGTTAGTCCTTGTTAAGGTTTGACCTAAGAGAACATGTCCCTAGTGAATTGACAACCCTTTAAAGGTATTTTTAAGTATTTCCAAAACTTTTATCAAAGCCAACATAAGTGAATTTGATGACCTAAAGAGTAGAAGCACAAAAGTTACAAGATTAAATTAAACACAACATCTTTCATCCAAACCACTAGATTTAATATTTTAAAATATCTATATACAATCAAATGTGAAACATAAACAAAATAAATTTGAATTCTAATATATAGATAGACAAATTCTTAAACCATGTCAAAATCACCTACCTTTAAACCTAGAACTAAATACACTTTATTTGTAAATCTTACTGGATTAATATCCATACCCTAGATTTAATTTCAAAGAGGTTACTAGAATACAAAAGTCATTGTATCATTTGTGCTTTAGGTTTCTTTCCTTTATCTATCTCATACACCAAAAATAATATTGAAATCTACTCCAACAGGAAACCTTATATCTTTGGATTTATGAAATGAAATGAAATAAGGGTTTCTAAATATTTATATATTTATTTAATGAATATAGATAAATAAGGTTTTTTTTTGTTTTTTGTTTTAATCTTAATCTGTAATATTTTATTTTAATTTTGTGTTTTCTTGTTTCATTGTCTCTATTGTAACTGGTGACTTTATAATGATTATTTACAAGTATAATGATATTTATGTATAGTACAATGATTCACAAAAAATTTAATAATAAAAAATTTAAGATAGAATATTATATCAAAATCTTGAAGGACATAAGTAATATTTTGCTTATCTTAAAGTAATTAATTTTACTTATATAAAAGCATTAGTTATCTTAACATAATGTTTGGGACTAAATTAGCATCTATTTTCTGACAAGCTATTTTACTTAAATAGAAATATTTTTATTTAATAAAAAAATGTTCCATTTATTTAAGATATACTATATAGAAACATTATATATACTTAAAATTATATTAATATATAGAGAAAATATATAAAAGAAATTAAGTTTAATTAACTTCACAAAAAGCTCAATTATGTGCTAGTCCTACATTCAAAATGATTTACAAATATTGAATTATGAATTGAACAAGATTTTATATTTATTTGCAATGGTGAAATTGGCATAGACATGTTAATCCCTATTTAATTTTTGTACTATTTTGAAAGGATATTTTAATACAAGGGGAAACAAATCAATCCCCAATTCAAAGACAACCAAATTTTTTTTCTTATCTATAAAATAAAGGAGAAGAAGTTGCCGCTATGATTTTAACAAAAAAATCCCTAGTTAAGGTAGTTCCCAGATGGTATGATGATTATGTTAAACAATCAAATGCTTTCAAATCAGCTCTTCCATTTGATAAATTGATAGAGATTCATGAAAGGGATCCAAATAAGACAATAAATGAAGAACCATTATCATGAAACATAGCATGCACAAAACAATATAAGTCCAATTATTACAAAGATGAAGGAA
This sequence comes from Cryptomeria japonica, assembly GCF_030272615.1. Lineage (NCBI taxonomy): Eukaryota > Viridiplantae > Streptophyta > Pinopsida > Cupressales > Cupressaceae > Cryptomeria > Cryptomeria japonica. The sequence continues at coordinate 333,985,780 of NC_081407.1, forward strand.
TACACTAGAAGTGAACTCAAAAGAAAAAGACTTTATTTTACATGCAAGGAACATTGGAAACCAAATCATAGATGTGGGAACAGTGAATGGGAAAAATAACCATGCACAAATGAGATGGTTATAAAGGGTTATGGATACATTGTTTCAAGTTCAATATCATGTAGAAGAATATAAAAAAAAAGACACGGGTTGAAGATAATGTATTTTTAATTAAGAAAGATACTTTAGTGAATGAGATTTCACAACAAGAATGTTCTTTATTTGATGAAGGTAATTCAGGATCAATATTTCATGTTTAATATAAAGTACCCAAAAATGGAAAGGTTAGTTGCATGAATTTTAATGGTTTTCAAGGAATAACCATTGAGATTATAGGAAATAAAAAGAAGAAGCTAGGAAAGAAGACTTCAAAGCTAATTTTTCAAAGGTTTCAAAAGAGGAGCATGCTAATTTTTGGAACAAAGTGAAGGAGGATTTGGATGAATCTATCTCTATTAACAAATTTCAATTCAAGGATGAAGTGTTGCTATAAATATTTTGTGTATGTTCACATCAACAATGTAAGGTAAAATAATCAATTGTTTCTTTAATTATAGTTCAAGGAATACAAGAGATAATAATGGAGAAGAGTTATTACATCAACTTGGTTTCACATCATTGCATATGTTTAATCATCACGAGAAGCATAGTAATAATAAAGATAAGTTGAAGGGTACAAAGTGGAAGAGAAATTCTTTTTCTCAATCTCAAAATATCTCATGGATGAGGTTGTGGGATCTGGGTGCATTAAACAAAACTAACAAACAAATTCTAGATAAGCAAGTGGGTTGTAGTCCCAAAGTAGCACAATGGAAGCATGATGGTATCTCCCTAATTGTTAGTTTTACAAAGGAGGATCGAATCTTGGTGTGCAGCCTAAGGTATGGAAAATATTTCCCAGTTACAAGTTTATTTTTTCCTTCTAAACCAATACAAAATTATTTTCACCAAAGGAGGCATATTAAAAATGAGTTTAGAATTCGCACAATTGAGCATGTGGATTCCTTGTTTCAAATTCAATATTATTTTTGCATATTAGTTCCAAATGACACTTTAATAGAAATAATAGACAAAGGATTTAATATCATTACTAAGTTCTACATTTATTTCAAGTGTATATGGTTTTTCATTTATTTAAACCATACTATGAATAATTAATGCCTACAATTCATAAATACTCCTTGAAGCTATATCTTAAAGTTGGATACAAGATTATTGGTAGTAGCCAAAGGGAGATATTCACATTGAGATTCTTATTGTGGAAAACTAAGATTCTACTAGATGGTTTCATTTCTCATGGTATCAAGAGAGTTACAATTTTTTCATACTTGGGTCATATACATAGTACTCAATATTTACAAAACAATGCAACACATGAACCATTTAATGAGCTTAAGAAGCTAACCCAGTGATGTTTTACCCTTTTCATTTTAGATATCTCATATCTATATTTAGTGGAATGTGATATTTTAGGAGAAGGTAATTAGAATCTATTACTACAAAAATGGGGCTCCATTCAAATTAAGAGAAAAAGTAAATATACAAAAAAAAGGGTTTTCTTTATAATAAAAAGAATTTGATATTCCGCAAAAGTTGCAATGCATTGGAAATTTAAATTGATCCTATACAAGCATGAGGAAATGGTACAATGGTTGCAACTTATGAGTTATATGTAGGGAGTCAAACAATGTACCTTCTTATTTGATAGTGATGCAAGAATCTAAAACTCAAATGGAATTGTAAAAGTTGATGAAGTGACTTGGGAAGTATTTGTAGGTAAAGACTTTCAGAGTAAAATTAAAATGAGAGATTATGATAATAATGCACTTGCCACTATCTCTTTGCAAAGTGTTTTGTGTATTTAATTTTTGTTTGTAATAATTCACATTATTCTATACTTTATACCTCTACATAATATTTTCTATCATAGATCATCTAATAAAGATGAATAAATGATATCTCAAGTTGGCGTAAATCATGATCCTACTACTATTCTTTTTTAGCTATGTGTGTTTTGATAGTTTCAAGCTCAAAGTAGCTATTGTTTCAAAAATAGGTACTTGCTATTATAAGGATTATATTGGATATTGTCATAATATTGTATGCTACACAAATCAAATTTATATCATCATCAAAGACCTCAGAAGTGTCAAGTGCAAGTTTCCTAATATGAGTATAGTAATAACTAGAGACCCGAGATATATTATGAATTGCAAGAAAATGAGAAAGAGTTTATTTGGGGAATTCTTCAAGAAAGGAATTAATAAGTATGGTAATGAGTTATATAATATGTTAGAACATCACATAAATGTATTTTTTACTATCATGTATGTTGATGATCGGTATGCCCTAGTAAATGGATACAAAAGGTGCATAATCTTCTACTAGAATGGACTGTTTCTTGCAGATACAATAGTTTGAAAATGGTGGTATATTTTCTATTGTTACATGATGATAATTATTTTTCTTCAAAAGTACCATTTCTATTCAATATCAAATCCTAAATTTCTATCTAACATCATTCAAGATGAATAAAATTATGACATAATCAATGATGATTTCCACTATGTGCATCTTAACAATTCAAAGGTAAAAGAGATATTTTCTTAAAAAATATATGATTTATGTTATGAAGGATGCATGGAACACTAGAAAAATCAAAGATATATCATTGTAACAGGTCACATGAGTTCCTGATTTAACTTGTCTTGTTATAGTGTGCATTCACTTTGGGAAGGACAAGCTAAAAGAAATTGGTTGTTGATTACGAAAGGTGCAATGCATAATATAAACACACAAGTAATATGGTATTTAATGTTGCACATTAATTTTTTCATCATGTAATAGTAATCAACACAAGTACACTTTCCAAATATTTTTACAGAATGCTTGAGAGGAAGGTGCAATATCATGCAAGTACAAGATAAAGGCTTGGTATGCAACTTGATATGATTGATCATCTTGGCAACATAATCATGGAGCCACATGTTCACAATTTCCTGAGGAAAAGAAATTTTAAAAAGGGAGGATTTTTCATGTCCCATTTCTGTTTTTAGCACTTACTATGTATAGTAAGCTTGGTTATGCATAAATAGTAACTCAAGACATGCAAATAAACTAGAAAATTCAAACTAAAAAAAAAAATTAACTAGATTAGAATTAATGGAGATTAGTAAATGCTACTTGAAATGTTCCTAGAATCCAATTTAGATGGTGTGAGTTTTGAATTAGCAACTTTATCCTCCAAAACTCAAAATGGAAGTTGTCTATTAAAGAGATAAAATTGGCAGTTTCGAATAGAATGTTGGAAGGTGGTTGTCAAATGGAAAGTGCATGTCCCTAAATTTATTTTAAAACATCTTTCCCTCCTAATAATTGGACTTTGACACCCATGTTTAAATTTGAACAAGATTCTATTTAGTTGGTTGGATTTGTCAACATTCATTCACTCTATCTCATTTTTGCTAACAAGCTTATGTTTTTTATTTGGTGGCCAATAAACCAATGAAGAATTGATCTCCAAGGTTGATAAAGCAAGGATTTAAGAGACTCAAGGAAGAGGTTCTAAAGGTTCTCTTGAGCAACCTTAGTATAGGATTTCATTTGTATTTCATGCTCTACAATTGTAGATTGTTGTAATAGCTTGCATGTGTTTGTTTTCATATTGTGGAAGTTATTTTTAGTTTGTTTTTATGATTATAATAGCATATGTTGCTAATAATTTTATGTTGTAATACAATTTAGTACTTGACATTTCAATTATATATCATTTTTTTTGTTTGATAAACTTTTTAGTTTACTTGATTTGTTGTTTTTCTTAAATTGATAAATTTTAAATTAAATATTAAAAATTTATTTAAATATAATTTAATACAGGATATTAAAACATGCACACTTAACCATAAACCATACACACTTAAGCATTCAAATTCACCATGACATTAGTAACATACAAATTGAGATATTAAATAGAATAATCCTATAGACCAAATGATTCAAACACCAAATCAACATCAAATTTTATTTTCTAAACATGTCCACATCCAATTACCATAGTCAAAAAACAAAATAAGTATATAAGATATAAGATACAACCTGCTATCATCAAACCCAATGACCACCAAACCACGTATGCTCATTTTCCTTGACCTTACATTATTATGTTGTCTTTAGGATTTTTGAGAATACAACCTTGGAAACAAAAAAAATATAACATTTTGAGGGATTGCTTATTGAGCCCTAACTTTTATTCTAGAAATAATTTTAGTTGCAATACTACAATGTCATTTTTCCTTGTGTATGGAGTTTCAAAGCCATTTAATTTTAACACTAATTTGGAATCCTTGAAAAGTCCATAAATAATATTTTAATTATTTACATTTTCCATGATACATCCATGTTAGAATCTTGCTTGTATTTATTACTATGAGGGTTGAATTTTCTTTACCACTAGGAAGTAACAAATAAATTCAAATGACTCAAACCTATTTTGATATGAATTTAAAAGAAATAAAGTATATGAAGATCAAAGTATACTTACAATGAGAAAAAATGTAATGTTCCTAGGTAGTGGGTTTTCTCCACAATGTTGGGAAAATGGTGTCTCAACCTTGCATTTACATGAGGTTACTATTTATAGTAAGTTTTTGTTTTACCATTAAATAGTGTGAAATTATCCCCGGAGCTTCTCATTGGCTAGATGAGGATTTCGATATTTTTTCGTCGCAAGATCATAGCTAGATTTGAAGATATTAAAGTTTATGTTTTTTGGAGGGTGCAATGAAAAGTTTAAAATTAATATTGAGCACTTTCGGGTCTCTAAAGCACCCTAAAAAGTTAGCATAATTGGTATAGTGGTTTACAGGGTGATAGAGAACTTCGCGAGATTTTTGGTGCTTCAAACAGTTCGTCAATCAGACACACGGTTCACAAGTTATTTCCGTTAGAAGTTTGGACTCTTCAAATAGGAAATATAAATTGGATCGGGAACATAAATGAGATGTAAAAGGAGGAACATGTGTTGATGAGTGTTTTGATATGTCATAGGGCATCTAGAATGGAGATAAGGTTGACTCTACTTTATTGAGTGGTTTTAGCCCATGGTTTTGTAATACCGTTTGATGATTTCTTGTATTGCATCTCGTATATATGAGGTGCGTGAGATAGAGGTTGTGTAAGAGTCTTATGGATATTGAGTTACCTATGAGTCTCTAATTAGTATAAATTCTGTGAAGAGATTTCTATGTAAGTATATTAAATAAAAATATACTTAGAATGAGAAAAAAAAAAAAGTAATGTTCCTAGGTAGTGGGTTTTCTCCCCAATGTTGGGAAAATGGTGTCTCAACCTTGCATTTACATGAGGTTACTATTTATAGTAAGTATTTATTTGAGCATGAAATAATGTGAAATTCTCCTTGAAGCTTCTTGTTGGCTAGATGAGGATGCCGATAAATTTTCATCGCAAGATCATAGCTAGCTTTGAAGATATTAAAGTTTCTATTTTTGGAGGGTGCAATGAAAAGTTTAGAATTAATATTGAGCACTTTAGGGTCTCTAAAACACCCCAAAAAGTGAGAATAAATGGTATATTGGTTTACAAGTTGATAGAGCACTTTGGGAGATTTTTGGTGCTTCAAAAAGTTCGTCAATCAGACACACGGTTCAAAAGTTATTTCTTGCAGAAGTTTGGACTCTTCAAATAGGAAATATAAATTGGATCGAGCACATAAATGAGATGTAAACAGGAGGAACATGTGTTGATGTGTGTTTTGATATGTGATAGGAAATCTAGAATGGAGATAAGGTTGACTCTACTTTATTGGGTGGTTTTAGCCCATGGTTTTGTAATATTGTTTGATGGTTTCTTGTATTGCATCTCATATATATGAGGTGCATTAGATAGAGGTTGTGTGTAAGAGTCTTATGGATATCAAGTTACCTATGAGTCTCTGATTAGTGGTACTCTTGTGAAGAGATTTCTCTATAAGTATATTATAATATGTTATTGATTGTTGAATAATGTACTGAGCTACTTTTGGAGTGTGTGGTTTTTCTCCTGAAAGTGTTTTCCCCAAGTATATTATAATATATTACCCTCCTCTCAAGGTTAGTGTAGGAAGTTGTTCCACTACTGAACTTCCTTACAAGTGGTATCAGAGCCAGAGTAACTATCTGAATTATATATTACAGAGATTCAACATGCAAGATTGTATACCATTACATGCTCCCTTCATTGTTGGAATAAAATTATCTATTTTAGATTGTCCTAAATCTCCCTCGGAGATGGAAGACATGACAATAGTAGCTTGCTAGAGAACAATTGGAACTTTGATGTATGATATGGTCTTTACTAGACCAGCGATTGCCCAAGCAGTGGGAGTTCTTTCTAGATTTATGTCGAATCCTAATAGAGATCATTGGGATGTAGTCAAAATATCTTTAGATATTTGAAGGGTACCTAAGAGTATTCTCTATGTTATTATGGTAATTTGGTTGAAAATGTGATTTCCCTTGATATTCATGGTTATGTGGATTCAAGCTGGGTAGGTGATATTGATAGCAGAAGATCCACCAGTACTTATGTGTTTATTTTGTTTGGTGATGCAACTAGTTGGATGAGTAAGTGACAGGTTGTGGTTACTTTGTCCACTACAAAAGAAAACTATAGAGTAGCTTCTCATACTTGTAAATAAAGCATTTGTCATAGAAGAATGTCTTTAGATATTAGAATAAATCAAGGTGCAGTGACAGTTTATTGTGAGCATAGAGAAGTTTAGATGGTGTTTAGATTCTATGGGCCTCATGGCCCCTAGCAATTAAATTATTGTGTTGATACTCTCTTTTCTCTTTCAAGGTGTTTGACAAGTGAGAGAATGCTAGGAAAATGGTGTCTCAACCTTGTATTTACATGAGGTTACTATTTATAGTAAGTTTTTATTTGAGCACAAAATTGTGTGAAATTCTCCTTGAAGCTTTTAGTTGGCTTGATGAGCATGTCGATAAATTTTTATCGCAAGATCATAGCTAGTTTTGAATATATTAAACTTTTTTCATTTTTGGAGGGTGCGATGAAAGGTTTTAAATTAGTTTTGAGGATTTAGAGGCTTTGAAACACCCCCAAAAGTGGGTATAAATAAGTTATCAGTTTACGAGATGATAGAGAACTTTGTGATCTTTCTGGTGCTTCAAACGGTTCGTCAATCGAACACATGTTTCACAAGTTATGGCCTCCAGAAGTTTGGACTCCTGAATTAGGAAATATAAATTGCATCAAACATATAAATGAGCTATAAAAGGGAGGAACATGTGTTTATGTGTTTTTTAATATGTCATAGGGTATAAAAGGGATATAAGATCAACTCTACTTTATTGGGTTGTTTTAGCTCATGGTTTTGTAATGTTGTTTGATGGTATCTTGTATTGTACCTCCTATATATGAGTTGCGTGAGATAGAGGTTGTGTGTAAGAGTCTTATGACTATAATTTATTTACCTCCTTGTCTCTAATTAGTGGTACTCTTGTGAAGAGATTTCTCTAGAAGTATATTATAATCTGTTATTGATTGTTGAATAATATATTGAGCTTCTTTGGGAGTGTGGTGTTTTTTCCGAAATGGTTTTCCCCACATAAATCATCGTGTTGCTGTGTTGTGGTATGAGTGATATTTTGTTTATTTATGTTAACTTTTTATAACTATTGTAATGATTTATACAAAATTTTGCATTACCCTCCTCTCAAGGTTAGTGTATGAAGTTATTCCGCTACTTAACTTCATTACACCCATTGGTTTCATGTTCAACTCCAAAAATAGGCATTGTCAATGAATATGGCTTGTAGACAATTGCATGGATCCCTAGGAAATTAATCTTTCCCTAGTTTGCCCCTTCTAGATTCCAACTTAGTAGTAAGCAAGACCAATGCAAGGCAAGTTGGTCGTTCGACTAGGTTGTAGGAATAGCCCTAGAACAACCAAAAAAATGTCAATAGCTAAAGAAATAGATCAAATAGTGGAAATGTTATTTTATGAAATAAAATTGATACATCTTGAAAAATGAAGCTTTTTTTAGATTGGAGAGATTAATACATTATTGGAGGTAGGAATAGTGGAAGATACCAAAGGCTTGATAATAATGTTTGGAGAAAAATACGTATACAAGGGAGAAATAGGTAGAAATTTGGGATTAGAAAGATAAACATGAATATTATGGAATCCCCAATCACCCAAAACCAAGGCCTAATGAGATTAAGAGAAAATTTCCTGAAATTTAATATAGTAATGCAATATTACATGAGGAACATTATAGTAATTCCAAAAAATGTAAATGATTATAAAATTGATAATGTATGTGCCATTAAAAACTTGTTTTTTAAGTTACTAAAATAAATTGTAAGAGAGTAGGGAACATATAGATAATTTATTTTTGCATGACACCTATAAATAGGTTTCCATGATAATTATACTTGCGGAAGGCACAATGAGAATGGTTTTCTCCATTGGGCACAAATTAAAAGGATATTTAGATGTTTGAAGGGCACTCTGGATTATGTTTTGTGGTATAAAAAGAATAATGACTTCTCCTTGAAGGCATATACTAATGCTAATTTGGTTGAATGCATGGATGAAAAAAGAAGTACAAATGGAAGTTCATTTTTCTTTGTGGACAGATTGGTCTCTTGATGTAGTAAGAAGCAAGATTCAATATCTTTATCAATAGTAGAAGACAAGTATATTGCTTCAATATCTTACTACACCCAAGTGCTATGAACAAATCAGACTTTGAAGGATATCAAGGTGATATATAGTGAGCCTATTCCTATAATACATCTGAAAATACAAGTGCTATAAAAATTTCAATTAAATTGGTGATGCATTCAAGGACTAAACATATCTTTATCGGATATCATTTCCTAAGAGGGAAGGTTGTAGAGTAGGAAGTTAGATTGGAGTATGCTCTTAAAAAGGATTAAATTGTAGATATTTTCATAAAGGTTGTATTAAAAGATACATTTGGATGTCTCAAGTAGAAGCTAGAAGGTATTTTCTCTCCTTCTTTAGTCTAGATACATAGGTTGGTGAATCTATCCAAATGGAGATTCAAGGTATGTATTTTGTCTCATAGATTGATAGGGTTTACCCCTCAAGGGAGTGGGTAGCTGGATTGTTGTTGCTCATAAAAGAAGCAGGTGTAAGTGGGAGTGGGTATGACTATTTTGGGAAAGTTCATACAAATGAGTTTGTCTAGATGAATGCTAGGAAAGGAAAGATAAAAGTTTTAAATGTAGAAGACTATTCTACTAGTGGAGAGAAAGTGCATAGGTTAGTGGACACTGTTACAATTTATCCTTGATGTCAAAGGGGGAGATAAAGTACAAAAAGTTAATAATAATGAGGAAGACAAATTATTATGTTGTGTGAGTATTATCATCAATGACAAAGGGGAAAATTATTGGAAGTTATTCACATTGATGACTTGGTGTATTCATTGACATCAAACCTCACCTTGTATGGTGTCATTGATGAAACAGTGATTGCTGTCACATGATGTAATTGTGTGCATTTCTATGACATAGATTGTTGTAATTGTTGCCATTGATGACTAGGATTAATGCTAAAGATAGAAGTATATGTTGTTGATATACTATGATTGTTGGATGGTATATATTAATGTCTTAGGTTCTGATACAGAGTTATAGATTTATATGAATGTGTAGATGGTTGATGGTCGTGGATGTCCACCTTCTTGGTATTCATGTCTTTACTTGGTATGATGTTGATGGATATGTTGCAGAATAGTGATAGTATTGATGCTCATGTTTGGATGGTAGAGATGCTACCATGATGATATCATATTCAAATTAGAAGCATTAAAATGAGGATTAGAAGCATGACGATTAAGTAGATTTTTTTCTGATGGTGTTGATGGTCTTATGCTCACTACAAGTTGTTGTGATTTCTTTCTTGTTGCTCCTGAGTAATAGTGATACAAGGTGAACTCTAGTCTCTAGAAGTCAATGAAGTGCGTGAATGTATGTTGAAGACTATCTGGATCCCTATTTGGTTCTATGGTCTTCTGGTTTTGGATGTATGCTCTATTAATGTTGCACTCCTATCATTTCAAGTCTCCAATTGTGTAGCTGATGTTTCTAGTTAAGGGAGTATGCTACCAGTTTGATGGATTGTTAGGTCTACCTTGGAGAATGCTCCACATTGATTTGCATTGATTTTTTTGTTACTACAACTTATAGGACATGCTTAAAATGTTCGAGTAGTATCTCAAGGTAGATTTTAGGTGATGAAGTGTTTCGCAAGTGTGCTTGTCATTGTCTTATCTCATGATTTCATTTCCTAGTATTTTGGCAATGAAGAACTCTATATTATATTAGTTTTCCTAACTTGTCTTGGCTTGACTATGTAAAAGATGCATGTAAAGGCGTTGATGGATGTTATATGAACTTCTTTATGTGGCATTGATCTATTGATGTTGTATTGTGTTTGGATTTGGTTTTTAGAGTAATTTGTAGTTCTTTCACCGACATGACTTATTCTATTGCTTGTGCTATATCTTTGTTGGTCCATTCTAGTATTGGACATTGTGTTGAGTTGTACTTGGCTCCAATTTTTCCTTGGGGGGATCCACATTCTGTAATTTCATTTGGAAGATGTGTTTTGATCCAATGGGTTATATGTGCTACACAAGTTTATCTACTTGTTACCTTGTTGCTAACTTAGAGGATGTGCACCAAGCATGTGTGATGTTTGAGACTGCATTCCAAGATATAATAAGAAATTTTTAGGTCCTCTCTATCTCTTTTATTGGACCACTTTCACCATGATCTGTATTTGTGGTTGACTTAGTGGGATCATTCCTTGTCAACCCTAAATAAAGCTAATTTGGTACACATTTTGTATATTTTTTCTATGATATTTAAAGATGTTCATTTGGATCATCAATTCATCATCCTAGAATCATTTAACCTCATAGAGAATTCAATGAGCATTTACTCTAGAGGAACACTTTGATTGATGCACTAAAGGAATATCATTTACTAGTGAATCAACATCTAAGATATTTATTATATTGTATGTTGATCTACCACAATTGCAAAGTCACTATCTAAGGGGTTGACCTAGGAGAACTTTCCCCTAGGATCCACAACATCTTTATGGTATTTTTAAATAGGTCAATCCTTAGTGACCAAAAAGAAGCAATGGCTAAAGTGTCAAACATTAAAAGTAAGTACACCCATCCTTCACAAGTACTTTCCTAAAATAACATTTGATAGCTTGATGCCATCACTCTCATAACTAATAATATTTAATCTAAACTACTTTATACTTATATGTGCATCTTATTAAATTAATATATGTTGAACACAATAAAACATTATTTTTCTTTCCAATTATGAAAAAATATTATTTCATTTTCTATTTTATCAATCTAGAAATGAATGGTTAACTTGTATTTCTCTCTTATTCTCTCTTGTTAGTTGACAATCTTGACATATATGATGGTGCATGGGGACTCTACTTAAATATCACTCTCTTTAACTATCAAATAAATAATCAATAGAATTTTAAACATCATTTCTATCAAAAAATGATAAATAATATACTATTTTTATGGACCAAAATTTACCTCTAACCATTGAAGTGAGTGTGATTTAAAAATAAGAATACATGGGAACAATAGAAAATATAAAAATTCTAATATTAGTAGTATTAATTAATAATATATTTTTTAATAATGAAAAAATAAAAAAATTTATACATCAACGATTGAAACATAAGCAATGACGATTTAACAATAGTATTGAAGAGAAGAAGAACATTATTAGCTGTACTATGTGACCCAGAACGTCAATTTTAAAAGTAAAAATTTCTCGAAAGGAGAGAACAATTTTTTTTTAAACGTGTATAATTTCATCATAGGAGAGATACCATAATCTAATAAAATCTGTTCATCATAACACATTACAGGCGAGTTGAATCATTGCACGGTACAACTCGAAGCTCTTTTCTGAGGCCTATTCTCGCTTCTAAATCTGATGGGCACTCCCCTTCTAAATTCCCTCACATCTTCATACCCAGCAGCAGCCATACAAATCTCCAAAACCCCATACAACTCTGCATCCTCCACATCTCCCTCAAATCTCTTCACCAAAAACCCATTTTCTTTCTCAAACTTATACCCAACTCCCTCATGATCAACAACAATAACGTCCTTCAAATCCACATCCAAAACACACTTGAGAGTCCCCTTACTCAAACTCTTCACATGATCTTTACCAGTCCAAGGCGAGTCTCTGTACAGCCGCCGGTCAATATACCTGTTAACATCAAACTTATCCAGAAAAACATCAGCATCCTTTTTGGGTGCCTCAGTAAAGACCACAACTTCATAAATCTTTGCCAATTCGGACAAAAAGTTATCCACACCAGGCCTTTTCATGACATAGTAAGGCCGATTCTGGGCACAAATTATGAAGTCATTGCGCTGAAGAGGCTCAAGGCTTGCCTTGATCAAAACATCAAACAACCCCAAAACAATTGTTTTGGCTTTTGTTTTCTGTTTTCTTCTTCCCAAAGATCTCATATTTAGATTCCAGTTAAGCCCGAATAAACTCACAGGCCTTTCTCTTTCCCTCTCACGTTCACGTAAGCTCTGTATTTCTGTATCAGCAGTCTTACTCACATCATAATGTATAGTAATGGCTTCCCTCACGTCTTCACATTTTGCCGCCATGTTACAAAACTCCAGGACTTTCCAAAGCTCTCTGTCGGATAAATCCCCATAAAAAGGTCTAATGGGAAATGCATTTTCTGGCTGCATTTTATAGTTTTGAGGATTATCATCAACTAGTATTACGTTCTTGAGGTCTCTTCCCACCTTACTGAGATCTTTATAAACTATGCCTCTGTTTCGACTACATGAATCTCTGTACAAGCGGTGTTTTATGCTGTTGTGGACGTCGAGTTTGTTTAGAACGTCATCTGCGTATTCTTTTGCAGCAGAAGTGAAAATTATGATTTCGAAGTTGGTTTTGGCCAGTTGGAGTAATAAGTTATCAACTGCGGGTCTTTTTTGTACGTAACAGAGAGCTGGTTGTTCTTGAAGTTCTTCGACCAGGACCGTGAAGTCGTAGTGGGATGGTGTGGCGGAGAATGTTGCATTGATCAGAGTGTTATCCAAGTCCAATACGATTGTTTTGGCTGTCTGAGATTGTGGCGGAGGAAGTATCATTTCTCTGTTGATCTCATCGACGTTTTTCCTTGTGTTAATTTTCTCCAGGATTGACTCCATTTTTTCTCTTTTAACTTTCGTTCCTTCAAATTGAATACGGGTAGGAATGGCAATGGGAATACGAGTGGCCGACCTAAGGTTTGATATAACTCCTCCAAAGGTTACCATTATTTGATTTGAAAGGAGGCATCTATTTTATTTGGCCCATAAAAACCAACTATATTTTGAAATAATTTAATGATATTTTTGAAAAAGATTTGCTGATTTAATAATAATAAAGATAAAAAATATTTTTATAAGTAATTTTTTTTTTTCTTTTATTGTGGATAAATTAATAATTGCTATGGGACAGCACTATATACATCTTCAGTTTCATGTTGTCTATTTGTCCTGCTACCAAAGACCGAGCTTTGCATTACTCTAATGTCCAAAATTGGTGCTCGTGGTGCAACTAAACTCCTATCTATCCATACATAGCCAAAATGGTGTCACTCCAAAGTGGTGACACTAGTTCATTTGATTTTAATAGTTTCAGACCAGGGCATTACCACCATCGCTATCCTATTAATAGGGTCTTTATGGTTTCTTCATCCTTCTCCTTTTCTCGGCACGGGTTTTGATTGGGCATTCTGGGCTACAGCCTTGATCGGCTAATAGTTCTACAATGCGAGAGGGATCATCTTCTTCGTTGCCCTTCGCCATCTCCTCTTTTATCACAATGTCGAATTCCATCTCTCCCTCCTTATCGCACTCTGAACTCTCACTTCATAAATAGCTCTTTTATTCATTTGCCCTTATTCAGCATAATTACCATTAATTTCTTTAGAAAGCCATATTTCTAGGAATGGTTAGCTTCTTTCCTTCGATCAATTATGGCTCTGTAGTGTTGACTAGAGGTAGCTTTTTCACCTTCCTATTGACCACATAACAGTCTTGAAGGATAGGGATCCTCTTCTCCTCATCCATGTTCTCTAGGATGTCATCAATTTCCCCTAAATAAGTGTTCTTAAACACGTTCTGGCATATAATTTTTTTCCCCGCATTCATTTCCCCCATTTCTACCTGAATATCACCAGTAACATGGGGGATATATCAGTGTTGACCATGTGCCTATGACACGCCCTCAAAAAATCACCCCCCAAGATTTTCTCCACTGCATGGATGACCAGATAGTAAGTGGAGTTAAGGATGCTTATGAGTCTTATCTCAGAGACTTCCCCCAAAAATGACATCTGATGTTTATTGTAGACAAGCCTAATGAGTGTGTCTATAGTTGATGACATACTCTGATCACTCAGTTTGATATGCATGAGTCACTAGTAGAGTTGCAGAGGGGTATAAATAGCATTGAGCTATCTGTCATCAAAGTTCGATAGCCACATTTTCACATGTTCTTTCTATAATGTCACCTTCGTTTGGCCATCGTAGTGTAAATCTACTCATATCAGCAAATGAGACGAGTGATTAATGTTTACCTACTGCATGACATGCATAAGATTTCTCTGTGCCTAGCGATGATATTTACAGCCCAAAGGCTATGTTGGCCAATGCCAAATTACACCTAATCTCTTGGGAAACCTTCCATTATCGTGATGACTCTAAACTCCTAAGGTCTATTAGAAATTTCCTTAATCAGCCTTAGCCACCTCTTCAATTTCCAATATGGAATTGAATTCCTTGCCTACTTGCATTAATCGTGATGACGGAGCCTCCTTCAAGATTTACAACCCAAACTTAAGTCTCGATAGAGCAACTCTAAATTTGGTCTCATTATTGGTCATCACTCTCAGATGTTCAAATGAACCTCAATTAGAGTTTTACCCTCATTGTATCTCGCTATACATGTTGTCCCACTTTTAACCTTGAATTCCCATTTAATTCATTTATATGCATCTAATATTTGACTCGGTTCATTTGACATTATCTGTTGGATTACTAGGAAGATTAGCCTTCCCAACCTCATTAATAAGGGGAGCTTTAAGGTCCATAAATGATTTGGTCATCTCGTCATCCCAATTTGTGAAAATACTCTCTCTCAATGTCTACTTCATGTAGCTATTGTGAGTAGCTTCACCACTAGCCCTTCAATTTTAGCTTTCACCTCAATTTCTACTATTCCTAGGCATTGGAATATCCTCCTATTTTGTTCCTTTTGTATGCAGCCAAACAACGTCTTCTTCTTTTTACTAGTTTCCCAAATAACTCTTATTTTACTAACAATGTCTTCTTTTAAAGTTGTTAGTTGTTTTGACATTGCCTAGGTTCATCCACCTTGGTCTTGCAGAGCCAAAAGTGTAGGAGATCTCAGTCATTTGTGACTAAGTCTTGTTCATTGGCCAAATCCTTCCCCGAGTTTGTCAATGAGTTAGTCACTTAGGAATGAGAAGAAATTTGAGGGGAAGTGTAGGTTTCTTACTGAGTCTTTGTGAAGACTCATTTTTACAATGTTGCCATGTAGCTCACTATTATCATGAGGTTGGCTAAGAAGAAGTTCGAAAGGTTCATAGATGATGATACCAACAAAGTATACTTGTCTTAGTTTTCCCATGAATACACTTGGGCTACATATAGAGAAGAAAGAACACCGTTTGGGAACACTGTGGAAACCTTTATCAAAGAGCTTAATCAAGGTAGCAAGATGGAGGAACAACAATAGCTTCATCAAGTAGCAGTGGTAGTGGAACCTATAGTTACTAAACTACTAAATTGGAATAGAAACATTGTATGGATAGAAGGCCCTCTAGGATGGGCAACATGGATGGATGATTGGTCAGGCAAATGAACTAAAGATCTAATTTTGTAAACAATTTATTATTTTTTTGTGTATATGAGAAACAAGTATATAATCTAATGTGATAATAATGTATCTATGTAAGTTGTTGATATTGTCTCTTTGTAGGACAAATATAACTATGGCTACTACTGGTCCAATCTATTGTATTGTACTATTTATCTATTATACTTAATATAATAAAAAATCAATACAAAACCTGTATAATAATATTTAAACTTGTTATCGGATAAAATATGTTAAAAAATGATAAATTAGAAAGGAATGAGTAAAATAAACCTACATTTATACAAAATTAATGTAAAAAATATAAAATAAGTTACTTGAATAACACAACCATTTATTTATGCTATATAAAAAAATTGTTGTATTAATCCATATAAAATTTTTATATTTATACCAAATATCCAAATGGGGAAACTTGTATAAATCATGTCTATCCTTGAACAAGTTCACTACGGATATTGAGAAGTCTTAGGAGTATAAGGATCAGTTAGAAAGAATATCTCAGTTCGTTGATCCTTTGACAATCTCTTTGAGAAATCATGAAAATCAGGCAATATCATTGCTTGAGAAGATCCAGAGTCTAAGCCACAATTGAGAAAGGATAATTGGGAAAGTTGGAGAACTTAGGAGCCACATTGTTCCTAGGTTGGATATAATGCTTACTGCCTTGCATGATGCTCATAATGCTCTGACTGCAAGTGAATCAGAATATCTTAAGATTATAGAAGCACAAGCTTATCTTTTCAATGATCTTATAACTAGTTTTGATAACCTACATAAGGGTTTGGATAGTTACCTAAATGCATTAAAAAATTCCTATACAAATATTGTCAAGTTTTTGTGAGTTAAGTTTGTGTGTACATATGGAAATAAGATTTTTGGCTAGAACTTTTGGTTTCCAGAACCCTACCTTTACCATTGATGTCAAAAGGAGACAGAAGAGAAGTGAAAAATGATGTTCTTAGGGGGAGTTCCTTGATTCTTTAATTCTTTGGAATCCAAAGATTAGATTTTTCATTGCAATGTACAATATTTGGGTTTTGGTCTGACAATTAGTCATTTTTGACTAAGTGTTGCTATGAATACCAAAGGGAGAGATTGTTGGCAAGAGACACTACATGAATGTTCAGATGTTGTCAGTGATGGAAACTAGAGTCAAATATTCAATCCGGAGTCGATGTTTCGATCATTCTGAAAGATTGATTGAGTACTGGTAAGGTTTGATGGATAAAATAGGACATTTGACAGAGTGTATAGTGTGTTAGTTTGTGGATCATTTTGGTCAATTATTTAGTGTTGTAGATCTTAGAGAATCATTGTGGTCATTTAAATTGTCCTACTCCAGGTTTTTGGCCTCTAGTGCTGAGTTTTGTGGAAGTTGGAAGATCCGGTAGACATGTTTCTGGTTAGAATAGTGTTCATCAATAGTTATGTGTGGGAACTCATTGTGTGGATCTTGCGGATCGATTTTAGCAGTTCTTTGTGTGTTTAATCCTGATGATGAGCCTATAATGGGGAAGAATGTTGCCAATTTATTCTAGTTTGCATGATTGGTTTTGAACAGATTGAGCTTACTTGTGTATACGTTCCATCACTTGCATATTGTTCTTGAAGCCCACATGTAGGTGATCTTATTTGATGATGCAGATATGTAAGACCAATTGATATGATCATTTTTGGCATCAATGGTTATGTACAAGGTGTGTATAATCGATTACGCATAGTTTCACATGTGCAAGGTAACAATTTATGCTCTAACACATTGCAAAATATCAGAACAAAGCAGTGTTGTAGAGTTTAGTAAGATAAAGAGTTTTGTGCCTAACTAGAACTATTTTTGGTATTTGTAGATGTTTTTTACTAGTTCAAACACTCAAATTATCTTATGTAATCATTTTTAAGGTAGTGAGTCTTTAAGGGTTGTATCCCTTATTGTAATTGAGCAGTGAGTTCTAGGTAGTGTGCTTGAATGCATGTGCATTCCCCTTATGTAATATTTGTATACTTCTACAAGAGTATATTAATATTCTGGGTTTGAATCCCATCATGGTTTTTCCTGTAATCAGGTTTTGTTAGAAATTACGATCTTAGGATACTAATCATTATAAATAAGATCATAAAGTAAATGAAATGAGAAATATAAATCCATAAATGTACAGATTACACAAGATATACATGGGGAAAACCCTTTGGGGTGAAAAAACCCCATAAAGAATCATTTAATTAAAACACTTACAAATATAGTCTATCATAAAATAGACATGAATGCGGGGATACTCCAATACTTCCACATGGCCGATAATACCTCTTGTGCATAGGGATGCAACTCACCATAAAGCTCCAAGTTCACACATCTCTCAAATGAGAGAGAACCTCCTTAAATATAGGACAAAGGGTGGCTTCACTAGTCACACCTTTTCAATAACCCTCACTCATAAATAATTAATAATCTAATAATTATTAGATTATAATTATTATAAATGGGATATGCTTATAAAGCATATAATATATAAGGTTTTTTAACCTTATATTAGAAAATTATATATAATTGTTATAAGGATGTGATCCCTAATAACATTATGTTCTTGCACTCCCCCTTAATGTTAGTAGGGGATCACATGTCAATTTCCATAAAAGAAAAAATGAAGTACCCTAGTAACATAGGTCTTCTTTGATAGTGATAAACAGGGACACAAATATATGCTAGCATGAAGATCATATATTTCGGATTACATGAAAGTCATCTTATCATAATTTATAATCCCAGTGTTTTGAAAATGATGCTGTGAGGTCTTAAAAAATTATATTGGAGCCGCAGTATCCTCAAATTAGCCTCTCCCCAAGTTCATTACATAGGGCCTGTAGGACTTAATACAATGATTTTACAAGTGGAAGATTTACAAGGAGAAGAATTTACAATATTCCCGTAGGACTTATGCACAAATGTGCCTATAGGATTTACTAATGTCTACCTGCAACATTTAAACAAAAAAGGACTTACATATGCCTATATGCGGGCTTAAAGGATTTATCCACTAGGTGGTGTCATTGACATGTACACTCCCCCACAATGGTATCACCCAAGGCCAAACATTATTTGAATTTGGAGCAATATAGTGCCTAAAGGTCTTATGCCTATTAGGTCTTACATCTAGGATTTAGCCACTAGGTGGTGTCATGTACAATCCCTCTTAATGGCATCACTTCAAAGCCAATCACTACATAGAGTATTTCAAAGTGATGGCTAAAATTACAATATATAGTATGTCCTCATGATCTTCAAAGTGTCATTATAGAATGATTCCACTTGAGTGAGATGTTGATCATCTTCAAGATTCCTTTATTATGGAATACTATCACTTGAGTGAGGTGCCCATGATCTTCAATGTTCATCTTGATCTTGAGAAATGATATTGTTTGGAAAGAGTTAAATATAACTAAGTAAGATGGTACTTTAACATGTATCCAACTATAATTCTTCCATAAATCTACAAAGCTATATTTATTCTTCAAGAGCTACTTCCATATTTCACCCTTTTGATTCAAAGACACATAGAAGATAGCCTTTTTATTAAGATGTGGCACCATCCATGTAAGAGCACCTGCAGCATATATTTTGAAGGCATAATCTCACCATACAAGAAACAATATAGTTAGTAATATAGTAATCAGTTAAACTTGTTTCATGGTGCAATAAAAATAAAACAAAACAAAAAACATAATATTATGAATTTTTCATTTGCCAAAGATCATATTATATTCCGCATAAATATAAAATATAGTCCAATGATTGGTAGTAAGAGGACGAATAAATCTTTTCATGAGAATAGACATGGATAATTAATTATCTTGTTTGTAAATAGACATACCACTACATATAGTAATGACCCATAAAAGAATTAGGCAATGGGTGAGCTATCCTTTCTATGTTATTTCCCCATATAGTTTATAAGGGTGATAGCCACCCATTATAAGATCGATATAAGGTATTTCATTTTTCATAATATAATAATTAAAAAATGGATCAAATACAAAATAAAACAACAATTCTCTTTGATCTCCAAAAATTCTAATGATAATTTTTACAAATTTACTTATGCATATTTAATAGCCTTTATATTTCATAGGTGAATATTTTATCCTCTATCCATAGATGATCATTATTATAATATAATAGTAAATCATTGTTCATCAAACATAGTGCAAGTAGGAATATCCTCAATGATAATATAATCCATATCAAATGCAAATAGAAAATTAATTCAGGATAATTCATGATGTTCCTTCCCTTTTTTCCTACTAGTTCATATGTGACTTTTTAAATTCAACTTAAGCACTAGTATAGATAATAATAAGTAATTTAGAAGGGCCACTTGAAGGGCATGGGACACATTGATTGAAAAATGATTCCATGGGTCTTAAATATATATGAAGACATCCTTTTCTTTATTGTATTTTTTTTTAAATATTGAAAGTAGATGGGAAATGTCATAGGTAGACAAATTATATGATAATGACAATGGATACCAAAAATTACCCTATCAAAATATAGTTTAAGATATTCCCATAATAATAACTTTCCAATTAAAATTACAAAGAGACGTCAAGTATATGGCTTTCTTCTACATACCATTAGGTCAATTTATATGCTTAGAAGGGGTGTAGATTTTGATATATCATTATTTTGGTAGACCTAATTCAATATCTTCTATAAAAAGCACAAGAAATTTTGAAAGAGACTAGGGCATTACTGAACATGAGATTGAAACTATCATTTAGAATTGTTATGAAATTAATCTCATATTAACAAAAATAACGTAGATTATACTCCATAATCTTAAAATAACTTCAAGTATATCATATTTATGAAATTAAAAGCAGTTATATGAGAACAATGATGCATCATAAACTCTAAAAAGAATTATTGGTCATTATTTTTCAGAGTAAAATACTTTGATTAGACACGAACTTCCCAAAATATAGAATCTTCCACGTGGACACAAATTTATTTAAAAAAAAGATTATGCCATC
The DNA here is from genome assembly GCF_030272615.1 of Cryptomeria japonica. NCBI lineage: Eukaryota > Viridiplantae > Streptophyta > Pinopsida > Cupressales > Cupressaceae > Cryptomeria > Cryptomeria japonica. The sequence goes on from NC_081407.1 coordinate 334,006,890, forward strand.
TCATCACTACCATGTAGAATGCCACCTCACCAAGAAGAACCACAAAATGAATGGAAACTTAAGAAATTAACAAGTTAAAATAAATATACTAACCAATATTAAAACTCCAAGGTTGAAACACCTTATCCCAGCATACCTTACAAATACATTGCACATAATCAATTATACAAATGATGCAATAGACATACCAATCAAATGCCAATTGGAAACATGGTTTGTCCAGCATAGGAATTTGCACCATTTCACAATAACATTGACTGATCACTGATAGTGAGAAGATATGTATGAGGCCGACATGAATACAAAACCAATAAGTAAAAGAGCCTATAAAGGCATGAAGCCGTAGAGAGATTTGGATCTACCCGAATTCTGCTATAATGTAAAACCCTGACCATTCATAAACCTATCATCAAGTGCATGTAAAGCGATGGAGTGTTGACAAATATCTGAGAATCCTTGATGGATAAGGTGTGAAAAATGTATTACAATTATTGACTATCAATCTCCTATCTATATGGATTATTTGACTGCTGAAAAATTAATTCACAGCTAATATCAAAATTAACATAACTGCAATTTCACAAATAAAAACACAGGAACAAAAAATCTGTAAAATAATAAACACGATATTTTTGGACAAATTGTCCCTAGAAAGACCCCAAAGGGAAAACCAGTTCTCTAGGAGAGAAATTATATTTAACTTCAGCAAATCAAGAGATACATATGTTGCTTGCCTCTTATAGGCAGAGCTCCGACAATATTTTATCTCTAAAAATTCTTCCCTCAATTTTTACTGCTGCAATTCCTCTATTATTGTATCCTATGCTTTCACTACACCTTTGCTATCACTGCAAATATGTTTCCTGTCACTACAAATCTGTTTACAAAATTATGTTTCCATATACCCTTTGATCCCCTTTTATAATATTCTCATTGTGCAACCAATGGCCGCGATTAATCTTAATCGACGACTAAGATTATTCTGGACTCTAATTAATAATTTCCCAAAAGTCTATAATTAATAACTTTTTAGAAACTTATAATAAACATCTTTCTTAAAAATTCTAATTAAAAACTTTCTAGAAGTCCCTAGGAAAATCAAATTATTTCTAAATCTGGGTATTGAAAGAACTATTCGAGCTACCCAATCTAACACTTCCTCTTAGCGAAGAAGGTGTTTTGCATAACACCCAACTTATCTCTAAAGAAGATGATTTTTGCCTTCCCTAATGCCTTTGTCAAGATGTCTACTACCTATTAATCTGTAGGTATTTACTGTAGCTGAACAATCCTCTATTTTACGCAATCCCTGATGAAGTGATACCTGATGTATATATGCTTAGACTTGTCGTGAAACACCCAATTCTCAGATAATTTGATGCAATTTTGATTGTCATAATGTATCACCATAGTCTCAACCTTCTGACCAGACAAGGCTACTAGCAGCTTTCAAAGCCAAATAGCCTGATAAGTTTCCATGTTAGCTATTATGTATTCTACTTCTACAGAACTCAGAGCCATGGACTTCTACTTCCTATTGCACCAAGAGACAACTCTTGATCCCAAACTAAAGCAACACCCTAAACTTATTTTCCTATCCATTGTACTACCTTCCCAGTCTACGTCAGTAAATCCTATCAACTTGATTCCATCACCTAGAGCATATCTAGTTCTATACCTGATTGTACTAGGAAAATAGCACAACACATGCTTTGTCGTTGTCCAATGAACTCTCTTTGGCTCAACCATAAACTGACTAAGAGAGTTTACTGCAAAGGATATATCTAGTCTAGTGTCGACCAAATACATGAGAGAACCAATCAACTTCTTGTATAAGGTGAGGTCTACATCCTTCTCACTGGATGTGGCTACCTTCTTCCAATTCATGATCATGGATGTAGACATGCCTCTAAAATCCTCCATCTCAAACTTCCTTGAGATTTCAATGCAGTATTTCCCTTGCCCAAGGAAAATCTCCCCATCTATCTGCCACACCTCCATGCCTAGAAATTGGTGTGTAAGTCCCAAATCCTTCATCTCAAACTCTGCTGCAAGGTCCCTTTTACACTCCTCTATGAGCCCTAATGAACTTGTTAGAAAAAAGTCGTCTACATATAGAACAAGAATGATAACCTCACCCCGAACCACCAAGTAGTAGAGGTTAGCATCTGCCTCACTCTTCATGAAGCCCATTCCCTACAAGTAACTATCAATGCACTCATACCGCGCCTTGGGAGCGTACTTGAGCCCGTACAAATCTCTCTTCAATCTGCATACATGGGTCTTGACGTTGTATGCTACAAATCCTTCTAGTTGTTCTATGTATACCTCTTCTATCAACTCTCCATTAAGAAAAGTCTCATTGACATCCATTAGATGGATCTGCCATCCCATGTATGCTACAAGTGAGATGACAGCTCATATAGAAGTATACCTGGCCACTAGAGCGAATGTCTCCTCATAGTCTATTCCCTCCTTTTGAGAGAACCTCTTAGACACAAACCTTGCCTTGTATTTCTTGATGATACCATCTGCACCATGCTTGATCTTATAGATCCAACATGATCCAATCACTGCCCTATCTATTGGTCTAGGAACAACCTCCCACACATGGTTTTTCATTATTGAGGTATACTCCTCAACCATCACATCTCACCACACCTATTGTTGTGCAACCTCCTGATAACTAGAACGCTTGTCATCTACCAACTCATTGATTAAAGCCATATAGTCATTAATTCTAGTAGGTTGTCTTTGTTGTCTATTGCTTGTCCTAGGAGCACCCACAAACTCTTGTGTATCCCTATGTGTTTGTTGAACCTCACGATTCCTGCTACCAACTGTAGAGGATGAAATATCAACCCCAATGTCTTCCTACCGCATCTCTTGGATTTGCTGCATTTGTTGCTCCATATTTTTGGAACTCAACACTAGAACCTGTGCTTGTGCTAGTAACTGTACTCGTGCTTTGCTTCCACTGAGCCTGTTGAACGATCCTTGTAGCTTTTGTTGGCTTCTCACTCTCATCATCTATTGGTAAATATTTGGACCTCACAAATGCCTTGTCCTCCATGAATTTGACATCACACCCTACTATAATCCTCCCGATCTCTAGAATAAATATCTGATATGCCTTTGAGGTCTTGCTATACCCCACAAAGTACCCCATCTCTGTAGTCTTATCTAACTTGGTATTTGTATCCACTAGAATGTGACAATACACCAAACTCCCAAATATCTTGAAGTGACTGACGTCAGGGTTCTTCCTAGTCAATGCTTCCTCTAGTGTCATCTTCCCTAGTACCTTATGTGGAACCATGTTCTATATGTATATTATCATATTGCATGCCTTTACCCATAGGTAACATGACATATCTTGGTCATACAACATAGCCCTTGCTACCTCCGATATAGAATGATTCTTCCTCTCAACAACCCCATTCTACTACGGGTTGTAAGGAATGGTCCACCCTCTCTTGATTCCTTCCTTGGTATAGAATTCCTAGAACTCTTTCCCTTTGTACTCGTCTCCATTGTCTGATCAAAGAACCTTCACCTTCCTGCTTGCCGAATTCTCCACAAGAGCTTTGAACTCTTGGAAGCGACTGAAGACCTCATCCTTTGTCTTCAAGAATTATATCCAAGTCTTTCTAGAGAAATCATCAATAAAAGTTACAAAGTATTCGTATCCTATGAGAGATTTAATCGACATCAATCCACACATGTCTGAATGTACTAGATCAAGAACACCCTTGGATGTGGTGTCACTCCTTGGAAAAGCTTCTTTCACAAACTTCCCCAACACACATCCCTTACATATATCATCATTATTTGTGCTCATGTCTGGAACTCCTGTCATTGTTTCATGAAGCAATTTAAGTGATCCATGATATATATGGTCGATAATCCTATACCACAGCTCTCCTTGAGCTCTAGGATTACTGTTGCTCAGAAGTGCCTTAGGAGTGTTAGACTGCAACCCAGAAAGTTGACAACTCCTAACTCCAATAACTATGGGCGATTTACAATCCTTATCCTTGATTAACACATGCGCCCCTCTAAAAAGTACATTGTACCCTTTATCCTCAAGGACAAATACATAAATCAGATTCATACCCAAGCCTAACATATACAACACATCATGAATGGGAATCGATTTTCCATTCTCCCTTTGAAATAAAATAGTCACTTTCGCAACTGGATTAAGTTTGGAGTTTTTCCTCATAGAAATCTAAATTTTGACGTCCTCCTTATAAATGGAAAAGTACTCTCTAACTCCTATCATATGAAATGACACCCCATTGTCTATATACAAAACACCTTCTGAGGTTGAGCTAGTTAGACAAGCTATGAGAGAAAACTCATCCTCCATTCTACTAGAAATATTATCTACACTTATTGAAGTTGTCGTATGCTTATTTTGTTTCTTTTCATTTTTCTTCCTATTTTGGCAATCATTGACATAGTGGCCAAATTCATGAAAACCATAGCATTTGATCTTAGACAAATCCTTTCTCTTCTTCTCATCTTTTGGATTCTATCCTTCATTATACCCCTTCTTTGCTTTCCCTTTTCCTGCTAGGGCTACATTTTCTTGTTCCACCTCACTTTTCTGACTTTTACTGCTGGTTCCATTGACAAGACTTAGTCTAAGCTCCTCCTAAGTGAAATCACTCCAAGGTCGATCCTAACTTAGTAAGGTGTCTCGTCCATTAATAACTTGAACAAAGACATCCCACTTCTTAGTAAACCCATTTAGGGCTATGCATAGTAGCCCATCATCATTTGGTTTATCTCCGATAATTGCTAACTCATCCTTGACAAGTATAAGTCTAGTGAGGTAACTTGTGACATCTTCTCCCTTATTCATCCGGGTATTCCTCAACTTCTCCCTAAGAATCAATTTTCAGTTAGTGGTAGCATTTTGGTATAGATTCAGAATGGTGTCCCACATCTTCTTCATTGTATCTAACTCTACGATATGCAAAAGTATATGATCCTTAACACCGTCAAGGATTAGCCTCCTCGCCTTGGAATCATCGGGTATGTGCAAGCTAATGAGTCACAAATTCACGGAAGTCTGCGCGTTGGAAAATGCGCTCCGCAAAACGGGCCCCCGTTTTTAAAAAACGGGGGCCCGTTAATGGTTCGGGCTCCCGAGCCGAAAGGTCACGGGGTGCCGAAGCCAGATAAAACGGGCCCCCGTTTTTTAATAAACGGGCCCCCGTTTTTAAACAAAACGGGCCCCCGTTTTTAAAAAAAACGGGGGCCCGTTTTTAAAAAACGGGGGCCCGTTTTGAAAAGCTATTTTTACCCTTTTTTTGGGATAATTTTTCATTTTACTGTTGCACAAGAAGATATCGAAAACGGGCCCCCGTGTTGTGGTTTCCACTTCAAACCTCCACCACTATCACAGGTGCACATTCTGTCACCTATTTTCACAGTTCATAATTTTCTTGTATATTTTTCTCTTTTTTTGGTGTATTATTTAGTTTTTTTTTTATTATTTTAGTTTTTTTTAATAGTAGCATATAAATAAATTATTTTTTATATTTGTAAATTCTTTATTTTGATGTAAAATATTTTTGAACAGTTAACCCTAAACCGTAATCAACAAATTTAGAAACCAAAACCAAACCTAGATAATTAACAAAATGAAATCGACACAAACAAAAAACCAAAAATGAAATGGGAACAAAAACAAAAACGTTCGAAAATGAAATCAACACAAACAAAAAACTGAAAATGAAATGGAAACAAAAACAAAAACATTCGAAAATGAAATCAACACAAACAAAAAACCAAAAATGAAATGGAAACAAAAACAAAAATGTTCGAAAATGAAATTGACATAAAACCGAACATATGTACCTAAATTGTTCTTAATCCTCATTAGGCAATACAAAAGTTACCACTAAATTAGTATAACCTTAAAAGTAATTAACATTAAGTTTTTCAAATTTTAGATATGAAAGTTTAGGCTTAGGTTTATGCCATGTCATGGCATAAAGGTCCTATTATGTCATGTGATGGTATAAAAGGATCAATTATGGACACAATTTTAGAGCAAAACTAGATAAGTTACTAAAATTGGAGTTTGGTTTACATAGGTTCATAAAGGAAGCTAATATGCCAAATATATAATTCATTAATACAAAATAAAAAATATTCTTGATTTATAATGTTGATTGATAATGAGTTTTCTAAATGGGGTGCTCATTATATATACATCTGAAAGATTTGAAAAATATAATTCCCAAGAAGTATTTTGAATATACAATTGAGGATATATATAATCTCATGGTTAAAGATGCTTAATTTCGATGAAAGTTATTTTTTGTATTACTATGTAAGAAATCCATAAATGGAATGAAAGTAAGACATGGCCATCTAGCATAGATCATCTTATATGTTGAAGGAGTATTTTGAGTTATATTAGAATTATTTGATGTGATTAAGTCCTAATTTTAGGATATGTAGAGTTCTTTTACTTTTAAGGTTGAAATAAAACATGGTGATTATGTTTTATTATCACTTTTATGCTTAACCTAGGTAAAAGTTTTAATGGAATTATTTTCATATTTAGATATATAGATCACAACTTATTATTATTTGTATGTTTCTTGTTTCTTTGAAAGAAATGCATATTGATTTATTTATAAGTAATAATTTATCTAATTATGCATTTATGAAATATATAGAAATTGAGATTTTTTTATTGAGGCTAATTAATTTTAAAACTCAATGGTTATATCCACTATCTAATGATGTAATATATCCAATGTTCTCCCCTTCTTACATATATTTGAACAAGAGATGGAATATTTCAAGACTTGAATGCAACCCTTATGTAAACTTTAATGATGTACATCTACTGATCCTCCTCACTAACCAAGAAACACTAGACTAACTCCATTAATGAATATTTCGAATTTAAAACCTATCAAATGTCTATAAAACATGAGAGAACCTAAAGGGTCTATATCCTCCTTGCCTAATGAGAGAGCAACATTTCTTTGAAAGTCCCAATGAGCCTCAAATGATCCTAATGAATGTAGGGCAATCTTAATGAACCTAAGAAAGTCCTAATGAGCCTAAGAAAGCAATAATGAACTTGGGACAATCCTAATGAACCTAGGATAGTCCTAATGAACCTACGATAGTGTAAACAAGCCTAGTATAGTGTAAGAAAAAAACACTACAAAAAAGACCTCAAATGCGTTAAATGAATTTCCCAATAACGCACTCATGTTTATCTTTTTTTGGTCATTTGGCTACCTTTTTTTACAACATCTTGGTGTATACGCCCCTAAGAAGACCTTTTCCTCAAAACTTTCTTGGATCATGAACTCCTCATGTGCACCAAACATTTAAGTTGCCACTTGGAAGCTTCTAATGCACACAATCCTTTCAATCAATCTACTCCATTGATCTCTCAAAACAATCTTAGTATTTAATCCTCTATCCTTCATTTCTTATTGAACTTTGTAAGAGAATTTGTGTATGGATTGATATCTTAAATTTTATAGAAAGATTATATATGAAAACAAATGATTGCGGAGTTTTATAATAAATGATTTATAGGAAATAATATTTTTTGAAGACCTTTTGTAAATTATAATCTTGTGTAGATTTGATTATGGGAGAAATTTAATGGTGAAATATGCTTAACTCTTCAAAAGTTTTGATGTTTTGTCTTTACATGACAACCACTTAGAATATAATATGTTTTAAGTATGTCATTTATAGTCATGGGAGATTAGTTTTTTTTTAAGATTGTTTGAAGACTAATCAATGTAATATGAATTGATGACAATTATCTCAAAACTACGTAATTGAATTCTAATAGATTTATGATGTTTCATTGAAAGTTTTTATTAAGTTTTATGCGCAAATTTTATATTTCAAGATTCAATAGTATGTACATGTATATTTTTTTAAGTTCAATATTATATTATATATTTCATGTGTATCTCATTCAACAACATAGAAATGTTACTATTTATAAATGTTTTTTTTTAATTTAGTAAAATAGATTCTTCTTTGACATAGAGTTGTATATAATTCATGTATATCTTTATATATGCAGGAGTTCTTTGCCATCATGGATGTTTTTGACATAGATGAACTATTAGGTGAAAATCCCCCACCACAACCCCCTCCTCCTCCTCCTCCTCCTCCTCCTCCACCACCACCACCACCACCACCACCACCACCACCACCACAACCCCCTAGATTGGATGAAATTCGTTTAAGAGAACGAATTAATGAAAACCTACAAGTGATTGAACAAAACATTGCTGCTATCCAAAATGAGCAAGTCACGCCACCCCATCTTATAGAGTTTGCAAAATCAATGCAAACTGTTGTCGAGTCAGTTAGATCTGTTGATTCTCAATTAGATCAATTTCATAGACGACGACAAGAGTTGCATGATTTTTATGCCGATGGTTTAACTTATAGACAAATCACAGATTTGAAAATAACCAAAGCTCATTTATGTCCATATTTTACCAACCCAAAAACAAGAGAACCAATGCAACCTAACCAGAAAAGAATTTCAATTAGGTGGTGTGTGCATCCAGAAATGGCTAGATACTTTTGGGATAGATGGTGGATGGTTTTTGATTATCCACCACATCGTAATTATGAGGTCCCTTTTTATTTTTTGAAGAAATTATACTATGAGTTTGTAATGAACCAAAAACCAAATTATTTTGATATTAAGTCATTCCAGGGTGTTGGTCGTGGAATGCCATAGCATAGATTAGGGGCATGGAGTAATAATCCCCTACCGGATCCACCCATAGTTCCACTTGTTGCTCCATCGATTCCTGCAGATGTCCAAAATACATCATTCATTTCGACATTAGATGCTTTGACTTCCCTCACAGGGAACCTGAGTGAGCAAGCTGCTCACATGGCATCTGCTCCTCGATGGATGCCACATATGTGTTCGAGTTGTCATGAGACGTGTGTAGGTCCTACTACTGCTGCAGGATCTACTTCAGTTCCAGATGAGCATGATGCAGCAGATGATAGTATGATGACATCTTATATGGATTTTCTTTGCTCGGATGTTCATCTTGACCAGGTATAGATATATATAATATACATGTACATGTCAATGTTTTTATGTACTTTATTAAATATAGGTATAAACTAAGTGCATCTCTTATTTTATACAATCTAATACTTCATTAAATAAATTTTGTTTATGTAGATAAGGACTATGCCTAATATTAGAGTTAATATTGCATCTACTGGAAGACAACTCGGCACACCTTATGGGGTATAGTATAAATTTCTATCTAGACATTGTACTAGATCTTTTTAAGTTAATATGCTATCGTCGTATATTATATAAATTTTCATGTTGATACATTGAATGCTTCTTTCTCCAGGATTCAGGTCAAGAGGGACCCTCTACATCACATCAAGAAGAGGGTCTGACTATTGTGACACCATCTATGGTATGTATCTTATAATTCTTAACTTAAATATGAACTCTTACAATATTGTAACTTTACTTGAAATTATTTAGTACACATATATATGTTCACTAAATATGATTTCATTAAATGCATGTATGCAGGTGGACACTACCATTAGGATAGGTTATCCTCATAATTTTGATCAGAGCCAATTTGAACGCACATCGACATCCTTTGAGGTATTAATATGTAATACTTAATTTGATCTTATTTTTACTCTTAATTTAAGATTTAATTGGACACTTTGAATTTGACCTTGTACAGGAGTTAGCTAGCACTGCATTTGGTGTTGATACTGCACAAGATACTGCTAGAGGAGATACTGCTACAGGATCTGATGAGCATATGGTAAGTTTGTAACTTAATTTATGAATTCTACTATATTTGATAAATGATTCTTTTAATAGTTAATTTCAAGTAATATTTTAATATTATTTTTTTATTGTACAGCATGAGACAGGTGGATCTGGACCACGTCCCGAGGACAAGAGAGATACTGCTATAGGATCTGATGAGCATATGGTAAGTTTGTAACTTAATTTACGAATTCTACTATATTTGATAAATGATTCTTTTAATAGTTAATTTCAAGTAATATTTTAATATTATTTTTTTATTGTACAGCATGAGACAGGTGGATCTGGACCACGTCCTGGGGACAAGAGAGATACTGCTACAGGATCTGATGAGCATATGGTAAGTTTGTAACTTAATTTACGAATTCTACTATATTTGATAAATGATTCTTTTAATAGTTAATTTCAAGTAATATTTTAATATTATTTTTTTATTGTACAGCATGAGACAGGTGGATCTGGACCACGTCCTAGGGACAAGAGACCACGAGATGTTATTGATGATAGCACTTAGATTTTACTATTTATTTGGCTTTGATATGTACTTTTTTATGGACTTTACACATTTGTTTACACGTGCACATACTTTATATATATGGATAGTTGCATAATAGGATTAGATCATATATATTTTGTGCATACTTTATATATTTTGTGCACATTAGATATTATGTGGAGTGAACATCATGTTACCATCTAGACATATATATGGATTAGATATTATATGGATTATGTGGACTTGAAATTTTACTATTTATTTGGCTCTGATATGTACTATTTTACGGGCTTTACATATTTGTTTACACGTGCACACCCATACTTTATATATATGGATAGTTTCATAATAGGATTAGATCATATATATTATGTGCATACTTTATGTGTATTGTGCGCATTAGATATTATGTGGACTTGAAATTATGTGCACATTAGATCATATATATTGACTTGAAATTATGTGGACTTGAAATTTTGCGCATACTTTATATATTATGTGGACTTGAAATTTTATTTATGGAAGTTGTGCTTAAACAACTTTATAGGCATTATGTGGACTTGTAATTTTATTTTTGGAATTTTATTTAAATAGTTCTTGTGATTAGATAAACTACATGTGCATACATCTTGAACTAAGTATCGAAACATATCTTATAATTATAACATATTCTAAATCAAAAAGTATCATTTAACAAATATAATGAATAGAACTTGATTAAAACATAATTATCTCATTCATAAATTTGACCAGTAGTCTCTCATTTATGTATATTGTACACAAAATGTAATCAAGAAGACATATCTAAAATAAAATAAATAGTCTATTTAAATTATAATAATAAGGATTTATATCTCTCAAAATACAACATAAAGTATGCACAAACAATAGTAGTCATTGAGGGCAAGTCTACTCTGAGAGACCTAGAAAAAAAAATACATATGATTATTTTTTATAATCAAGATGCATTGAATTTAAAATACAACATAAAGTATGCACAAACAATATAGTAGTCATTGAGGCCAAGTCTACTCTGAGAGACCTAGAAAAAGTAAATACATATGATTAGTTTTTATAATCAGAATACATTGAATTTAAAATACAAATGGATTTGCCTTAAGGGTACAAAAATTTAACTTACTTGTAATTATTCAAAATGAAACATAAAGTATGCACAAATAACTTTGTTTTCATTGATGCCTTCTACTTGTGGTAGACCTGAAACAAAATTTTAGTAGATTAGATTTTGTAATTATGATTCATGATTTAAAATACTATATATAATATGCATCGCGACTTTTAAAAGGGAGGTGGATTAAGGGTTCAAATTATAACTTACTTGATATTCATTCTATTATACCATCTGCATCCTCTCTCTTTTGCAAAGCATCTATAATTGTCTCATGCTCTTCCATAGAGAGAGTCCATAATTGTTTATTAGCAGGCCTGCCACGATATCTATCCAATTTTATATTAGTTGCCACTACCAAATGTGAGTAATGTATAATCTTTTTCTCTAATTCATAATCTTCAAATGCGGGCAATCCATTCTTTCTTGTTAGATATTTGCGTAGCCAAGTGCCAACAACAACCACAGATCCTGTTGGATAGTCATAACCATCATCATCTACTCGAGGAGTAGTTAGCTTATGTTTTGGCTCTACACATCGAGCCAACCAATACTCTGTCCCCTCTTCATTGTCCTCTGGTGCAACAACAGCATAGACATGTCCTGTGCACAAAACAATTTTATTTTAATATTTAATGAGAAATAAAAACAAAAATATACACTGTAAGATTTCATAAATTTATGTACTATTTAATAAATCAAAACAAATTTCAAAAATAATTTTACCTTGTTGTATAAGATCTGAAATGCGATCATAGTCATTTGATGCAAACATTTGATCCATATCTTCATCAGTTCTTTCATGCGGATCATTTGCATCTATGGGTGTCAATGATCTTTGTTGCCATTCTTCAACCCATTCTTTATTCTCACAAAATTCCCAATCTCCGGAAACACAAAACTGACAAAAGCAAGCAAGTTGCCTTGTTAATATAGTCCATGTGTTTGAATTAGAACTCTTAAACGAATGCCATTTAGTTGATCCAATGATGGTATTACAATCATGCCGAATAGGAATACTATCTTCCTCTATCAACCAGAAGAAACGTCGAATTGTAGAGTTTTCAGTTGATCCTTTTGACAACTTTGAATTGCACCAATCTACAACTGCACGAGCATCTCTGAATTTCACTGCATCCTCGAATTTCAATTGTTCTCTAGCAAGAGCTCTTTTTATACAGGCACCGGCTCCATCGTGTTCCCCCTTACCATGTCCCGCTTCAAAAAAACTCCATAAATGTTGGACATTGGTTATCTTGTGAACTTTGCATAGCCAATAAAACATTCTTGCATTTTTTAATTGTCCAGTGTAGTTATCTGACCATATCATATGTTGTTTCATGTCAATTTCTCTTTCCTTAAGATTATCATAAAATACCTCGAAACAATGTTGGACAAACTCTGAAGAGTGTAATCGATTATCACTAACATAGAAATGATACTCCCTCAAAATTTTTCTGTTATCTTCTGTACTGTCATGGTCATGTCTATATATAATGTGCACAAATATGGCCACTTGCACTGAGTTGTAGTATTGTGATTGAGTTTCCTCTTGTGGTTTTAGAGTATAATTTTCTGCAAAATCCACAACTGATACTATTGTTCCAATTGGAAATGTGTTCTTGCATATGCGAAACTGTCCATCAAGCCATCGGGCATGTTGGGAATGTTTCACATATTTTGGAACAATATGAATTTTAAACTCACTAATAAATGCATTCACACTATTCTGTTCTGTAATCAATTCTAAACGTTTCCCCATCTTTCCATCCTTTAGAGGGTATTCTATATTTTTAAATCTCCTAACATCAACCATTTTTTGTCCAAACTCAGATGAAACATGTTCATGCAAACATTCACCTATCGAAGAATAGTTCCCACATAAATTGCAAAGACCATAAATGCATGAACTAGAAAGAAATAATTGTTCATTAGGTGGTTTACAAAATAAACTTCCAATAAAATCTTTTATAGTTTCAGGTGGAACATAAACACCACAATCCTGCACAAGATCATTACCATGCAACATACAACGAATATATCGAAAAACATCATAATAGTAACGAAACTGGACATGAGTTTTACAACAACAAGATATTCTTTGTTTATTGATTTTAACATACCAGGGTTTGCATTTTTCAAATGATCTTTGACTAATTCGTAAATTCATTAACACAGATTCATCACTAAATTTTTTAAAGAATTCAGTTTGAGTCATGTCAAGAAGATGTTTTGGATGAGGATCACGAATTTTTGATCCCACCCTTAACTTTAAAACATCTCTAACATTTGATGAAACTCTAGTGTTATCATGCCAAAATTTTGTAATTAATTGTTTAGTTTCATCATTTAATTTCATGTCTGACCTTTGAAGTCTACCACTAAAACTCCAACAATGGTTTAGTGGATCAATTTCAATTGTGTCTCTTCTTTTGGCCGCTCTTGACAAGGTTCTACGATGTAAGTTCAAATAGCCACTTATATCACTTAACATTCTTTTATTAACAATCATTTTGTCAACTATAGCAGTCGTTATAACTCTACGTGCTGCATTCTTATCTTTAGATCGACTTGTTTTTCCTATAGAATCGATGGCACTGGCAACAGTAGATACAACTTGCTTATATGATTCATCTTTTCTTTTTGGTTTTGCATAAATACCTATTTTTTTCATGACTTTACGCATTTTTAACATTTTTATTAATTGTAGCATTAATTGACATTGGAATCCTAACTTTTTATTATAGAAAAATTGTTTATATAATCTGTTTGCATGTGTTCTGATTTGTCTCCAAGAAACTAACCCATTAAGATTATCTAGCACATTGCTATCAATAGTAAACAAATTACATTCATTTTCTTTTAGAGATGGTGGTGTAATATTTTCAATTTTTATTTCTTTTCGTATTGGTGTATGAAATTTATATCCAGCTTCATTTAAATCAGCAATTTGATTGGCATCATAGTCATCAGGATTTAAAAACATACCAGGATTCGCATCCACATCAACATTTGCATCAACAGTCATACCCGTGTGTGGTTCTATATTTTTTGCATCCATCATGATGTCTTCAATGGTCTCATCTACAACGGGCACTGAACTAGATGCTTCAAAAGTGTTATTCAATTGCCGTTGTTGTGATCTTCGATCTCTTTGGCGTTTTGCCTCCTTCTCTCTTTGTGCTTGAATTTCGTCCACTGTCATTGTCTTCTTTTTTTTCTTTTGACGTTGCTTAGAACCCATTTTTACAAACTTGTCTTCAAAAAATCGCGTAAAAAATATTAAAAAGTACTGCCAAATGATGTAAAAAATCTTTGTCAGTACGGATTTCAATGATATTGTAGTAAATCGATGCAATCTTTTTTTTTTTACAGCAACGGTTATTTTAATAACGGGCCCCCGTTATTTTAACAACGGGCCCCCGTTTATAAAACGGGGGCCCGTTATTTAAATAACGGGGGCCCGTTATTAAAACGGGGGCCCGTTGTTAAATCCAACGGGCAGAAAATGAAACGGGCCCCCGTTTTATAAACGGGCCCCCGTTTATAAAACGGGGGCCCGTTATGTAAAATTTGAATTCACAACCCGCCACTTGCCTCGGGATTAGGCCCGGGATAGGCCTGGGATGGCCACACCTGAGACATGAACCTGCAAATTCAAAGGTCCATGAATGAAAGCACAAATATGATGAAATGAAATAGTTTACGTGCCTTTAATCAAAGAATTTTTATACGAAATTGAAACCCATTTCAGATTATACTGTCTAGATTCTAAATATGTAAATTAATTTAAAAATTGATTATTTTAAATATTTTTCATTTAATTTATACTAAATCAGGGTCATAAATTTGAAATATTAACTAATTTTCTTAATTTAATAACTTATTTATTTTAATGAATTTTGGAAAAAAAATTATATGTCATCAATCTACACAAAATTCTTTTCAATTTAAAAAAAAAAAATTTCAAAAAATACTAAATTTACGTCAAATTATGTGGGTCGTACACGTCAAATTTTTAAAAAGATAATTACGGTCATTAAAAAATTAATTAAAAAAAAAATATTTGAAAAAAAAATACAGAAAAATATGCTCATCAATCTTCAGTGTGTTACAAACCATTTCCCAAAATGGTTTGAGAAAATAATTTTAATTGTGTCAAAAAGTGTGGGTCGTACACATGCATGGTATGGTCCTGAAACAGGCATTTTTAAAACATAGTTTTTAGAACTTCATTCAAAAAGTTATTTTTTATTATGTGGGTATTAAAATAAATTACATATTTGAAAAGTACACTCAGAGAGCTATCTTTTATATTCCTGACTTTTTTCAAGATTCAATCTCTAAGTGTTTCAAAATTTAAGCTCAAGTGAGACAAAATCTGAAAAACAGGGAAAACACTTCCACTTTTTGGCCAAAAAGTGGACTCATCTTCTTGCACTGACCCCATCCTTCTTGTATGCTGAAAGCTGTGTGGAATCTGAAGGTATAGGGATAACACTGGTAATATATTCCTTGATACCATTCTCATCTTGCAATTAATTTCTTTTGGCTTTCCAAAGACCAAAATTTGAGGCTACATCCAATTTGTCCAAACCTCTTAAACCTGCTAAGGCCATCTCAAAAAGAGTAAAACCCAAAATAATTCAGAAGAGGCTGAATTGGGTTTTATAAACCCTCAATTTTATCTTCCAGTGCCTGCACTAAACTTTTTTTGCCCTCAGATATGTTTTGATACCATGTAAAAAATCTATTACAATTACTGATTATCAACCTCCTATCTATATAGATTATTTAACTGTTGAAAAATTAATTCATAGCTAATATTGAAAATAACACAATTGCAATCTCACAAATAAAAACACAAGAACAAAAAATATGCAAAACAATAAACATGATATTTTTCGACAAATTGTCCCTAGAAAATCCTCGAAGGGAAAAGCAGTTCAGTAGGAGAGAAATTAGATTAAACTTCAACAAATCAAGAGATACATATACCACTTCCCTCCTTCTGGCAGAGCTTTTACAATATTTTATCTCCAAAAATTCTTCCCTCAATTTTTAGCGTTGTAATTCCTCTAGATTGTTGTATCCTATGCTCTCATTGCACCTTTCGTATTAGTGCAAATCTTTTTACAAAATTATGTTTTCCAAATACCCTTTGATCCCCTTTTATAACCTTCTCATTGTGAAACCAATGGCCATGATTAATATTACAGCTAAGATTATTTTGGACTCTAATTAACAACTTTCCAAAATTCTATAATTAATGAATTTCTAGAAATTTCTAATTAACAACTTTTTTGGAAAATTTTAGTTAAGAACTTTCTAGAAGTCCCTAGGGAAATTAAATTATATCTAAATCTGGGTATGGAAATAACTGTTGGAGCTACCCAATCTAACACAGGGCATGAGAACAACGTAGTATTGACTAGTTTGACCAAAGCCTTAAAGTAATTAAATAGCTGATATACCAACGAATCTGCCAATGAAAGACATAGCCACTCGAACAAGCCACCAAGGACAATCCCTGCCTCCAATAAGAAAACACTCTGACCACAATAGGAGCTCGATTGCATGTGATGATTAGAGCCTAAATAAAATTATTTAAAAAATAATTCTTTGAATATAAAAGAGCAAACCCTCAATGCTAAAGCACTTTGCCCGACCATGAAGCTGGCTAAGGAGAATAAACAAGGCTAGGCCCGACTCAGGCTATGTCTACACAGATCGTCCACCAAGTGAGGTTTACACGATAGGTCATCAGCTTTGGAGAAGCACCAAAGGTGGAGTGTTGGAATGTGAAGTTCAAATTGGGCTCTCATCTAGCAATGGTTGAGTCATCATGGCTTTCTTAGCTAGTTGTGCGATTGATCATGACCTTCTAAGTTTTGTTAGGAAACATATTATAAATAGTAATTTTGACATGTGTTTTACATGTAGTTGTGCGAGTCATACTTACTATATTTAGTAAGTTGTCTTCAAGTAAGACTCTGCAATGCAATTGTTTTAAGCTGTTCGGAGTCATGTTTTGATATCCAATTTTTAAAAATTGTTGTAACTCTGTAATTCCTAAAAATTAATACAAAGATAATTTACCCGTTTAGTATGCAATTTTATGCACTTGTTATTTTTGTCATAGTGAGATACCCGCAACAAGAAATGAGAAGAGTCGATCACCCAAGAATAATGCTTGCGGGCCCAGAAAATGTAGTGACCACTGCCTTAAAGACAAGCAATATGAGTAGAAGGTTGTCTATCAAGGATGCCCTCACCATGCCAAGTGGATGAGATATGTTGATGGCACAATGGAAATTGGGCCCTTGATATGGGCATGTGACTAACAAATTTGTAGAGGCCCCCCGAAGGACTATGATATCATGTTGGAGATGCTACTTAGTCAAGATCACAATTTGCAGAAATCTTTACAGGAGAACCAATTATATCATCAAATAAGATGAAATATACTAAATTAAAATTATATTACAAAATACAATGTACAATAGCCTGTTTATATAAACAATAGAATGAGAGCACCAATAAAGTGCAATAGAAGATAAGGTAGATATAACTACCATTGATAACTACCCTAATGCAAACAATAATACAACCTAGGAAATATTAAATACAACTAAAATATGACTTCTATCTAAATTAAACTTAATCTAATTAACTATTTACTCCAACATCTCATACACCCAAAATAATATTGAAATCTACTACAGCAAGAAACCTTGTCTATTCAATAAGAAACCTCTCTATAAGGCAATCCGTTAATGCCTTTCCCCACGTCTTCCTTTTATCTTTTATTTGTAAGAAATTTGTATGATTATTTCTATTTCCATTTGTTTCGATCTAACCACTGGACAAATGAATTCCCATCCCTTAAGTGAATTGAGAAATTTATTAAACACTGAATAATGATTAGTAAAGCCAGCAAGGGTCACGTCTTACCCAACGAAGGCGTAGTGTTTTATCAATTTATATATGAGAGTAGTGGAACAGTAATATTCATCTTGTTCCACTACTCTCGCTAGGCATTTTAGCAACCATGGAATTGTCTCTAATCTCAACCCTTCTTCACAAGATGAACAACACAGTCACCGATGGCGCATTTGAACTAAGAGCCCGAATGGATGATAATAACAACACCACCACAAGAATAGCTAAAACCATAGTCTTGGACATAGAAAACACAGCTATAAACATAATCCAAGAGAATCCCAACATCACATGATATGTCCAAAAAAGGCCTGGGTTAGACCAACTTCTATAAAAACTAATAGAAAGCAATTTCGAAACAATTATTTTCACTTCAACCACCAAGGAATTTGCAGACCCAATTCTAGATAGAATAGACATTAATAATTCAATAGATCTGAGACTCTACAGATTCCTATGATATATAAGCCCAAGGAGTACCCGTCAAAGATCTTTCTAAGCTTAGAAGACTATTGGCATTATAACAGACAAGGAGAGATTGTTGGCATTTCAATAAGGATATTGAGAAGGTTGTTGATGATTATGGATATAACTGATTAAGGATGTTTACTGTCTTAATGTTATTATTTTGTCATTGATGTCAAGAAATTGATTTCCTAATTTAGTATGATGTTGCCATATCTTAAAAAGTATGATTTGATGAGTATAAAGATGTCGTTAAAAGACATAGAAAGAATGTGATGAATAAGGGGAAGATTAAGTTATTCAATGGGAAACTATTACTAAGTTAGACAATGATGAGATCATGATGTTTAGATTGTTTTGATATCATACATATGTTGTTGATTGTAAGGTTAATACTATACTATGTTACCGAGCAAAAAACCTAGTCGGTAAACCCTAAGGTTATCACTATCGGTTAATGAAGGCAGAATGTCTACCGAGTGAAGTTTAGTATTTACCAAGTTGCAACTGAGTAATAACAGAATGCATTGAATGAATACAAACATTATTTAATGAAGGAAGCTAATGAGTTGGCTATGATTAAATGATTGGTATGTCATGAATGAAGTTTGTTAAAGAATCTATGGCAAAGAAAAATTGGCAGGAAGATCAACAACTCAGTTTGAACCGCAATACCCTAGCACAAGTTCCAAGAAATGTATGTAAGTTCCAAGGCAAGGTAAAACATTTTTAGATCGAAGGATACATTGAACCTGGTCAAAGTTTGAAGAACCGATGGCTATGACTGATCATGGGAAATATGATCAAGGAGATTAAGTGGTTGGCAAATTGTTTATAAATAAGGAACTGTTGATAAACAATGTATCCGGGCAAGTGTATGCATAGGGATGCTACATAGTGATTACCGAGCACTGAAGCTTGAAGACCTGTTTGAATAACAAAGTATAGAGCCCAATAGATGGACAAGATAAGTCCTATTGTATTGAGCAAATAAGAATCTGCTTTAGCATATTTAGATGTGAAGTTGTAGATAGATTTTTATTACTATTATTTTGTGAAGTAACAGAAAATCTCTTAACCGAGTGGACTTAAAAGTCTTATTTGTAAAACCCTCTAGCAAGGTGACATTCTAATTGAGTGTTTGAAATCCTTTAACAAGGTCACCTCTAACAAGGTGAAGATCCTAACAAATCTGAGGGAAATCCCTTAACTAGGTCACATCTAGCAATGTGTTTGTAGTCTTTAACAGGATTTGCTTTTAACAGAGCATACTTTAGAAGAGTATATTTCTTAGTGGGTCTGAAATCCCACAATGGTTTTTCCCTATTTGGGTTTCCACGTTAAATCTGGTGTTATGAGTGTTATGATGTTTATATGCTTATGAGTTTGCATGTTTAGCAGTTTTGGTTATATTACTGAAGTATATGTTACCGAGGTTGAATCTGTTGTTTTTAGGGAAGATTAAGTTTGTATGATTCACCCCCCTCTCTCATCTAATTAGATTGGCATCTGTACTTAACTTTAAGTATCAGAATTATCAATTGGTATCAGAGCTTTGGACTCCAGGAGAAAAGTTTAAAGGTACTTGAGGCAAACATCTAAATATGTATAAGAGGGATGCACCAAAGCTGAACATGTCAAGTTTCTCTACATGGCAGAAAAGGATGAAGCTGCACCTATCAGGAGTTGGAGAATATGTCATATATTATTTGGAGAATGATTTCATTACACCTAGCACCTATCCATTGACAATGGAAGAGATAAAGGCAAAGCAAGAACATATTCAAGTAGTGATTGAAATAACATCTGCAGTGATGAACATGTTCAAAGAGAAAAAGTGGATAGTCTAAGAGGACAACTTGAATCTATGAGGATGAATGAAGGTGAGAACATAACCCAGTATAGTACAAGACTAAAGGAGATTGTCAATCAAATCAAAGGAGCGGGTGGAACTATTGAAGAAAAGGATATAACAAGTAAGTTATTAAGAACCCTTCTACCGGCTTATGCAATCTGAGTCTCTGCAATCAATGAATTAAGGTCTATACCCAATATGCTAGTTTCTTTAGATGCTACTATTGGTAAGCTACATGCATTTGAGTTAAGTAACTTTGATAACAGTGGGTCATCGGTAAATAAAGTTGAGTCTGCATTTAGTTCTTTTCATATTGATGGATCTGATGATTACAATGATAGAATGAGTAAGTACACTGAAGGGGATCATAGTGGAGCAAGTGAGAGATTTCATAAGAACATGGAAAACATGCACAAACTGTATGAGGAAATCAAGAAGAAAGAAGAGTTTGAAGCACTATTAGCCAGACGGTTACCGAGAGGCAAAGGTAAGTATAAAGGAAAACTACCTTTGAAATGTTTCAATTGTGATAAGATAGGACATATGGCTTCTAACTTTCCTAACAAAGAATCTACTGAAAAGAGAGATTACAGAGATGATAGATAGAAAGATAATCATTACGGAGGACACCGAGACTTCAAAAGAAGAGATAGAAAGACATGCTTAATAGCTGATGAGGAATCCAATGATGATAAATCAGATGAAACTAATATAGAGGAAGTAGTTTATGTGGCTATCAAAGATGGATCAAATGAAGAAAGGTATGAAGAAAAAGCCTTAATATCTCACATAAATACTAATGATTCTTGGATCATAGATAGTGGATGCTCACATCATATGACAGGTGATAAACACAAGTTTGTTATGTTAGAAGACTATGATGGAGGCTATCTAAGATTTGGTAATGATGCAGCATGTCTAGTAAAAGGTAAAGGATCTATAACACTTCTTGAAAATGCAAGATGCAATGATGTTTATTGGGTTGAAGGTTTGAAATACAATTTGTTGAGTGTAGCATAGCTAAACAACACAGGTTACCAAATAGAATTTCAGAAAAGAATTGTCAAAGTATATGACAAGCATGGAAAGTTAGCTGCTATCAGGACACAAACAAAATGTAACACATTTCACCTTAACTCAACTCGGAATAAATGTCTGTATGCAAAGATAGATGACACCTGGTTATGGCATAAAAGGTTTTGTCATGTAAATTTTGATAATCTGATCAAAATAAGCAAGAAGCACCGAGTAAGAGCTCTACCGATTCTTGAAAAACCTAAGAATGCTATGTGTCGAGGATGCCAGATGGGTAAAATGACAAGATCAAGCTTTACAAGTAAGTCCTACACTTCTAAGGGAATTTTAGATCTTGTGCACACTGATCTTTATGGTCCTATGAAAGTTCAAAGTTATTATGGTGATAAATATTTCATATTATTTGTGGATGACTATTCAAGGATGATGTCAGTTATGTTTTTAAAAGAAAAATCAGAAGCTTTTCAAATGTTTAAATGGTACAAGGCAAGAGTTGAAAATGAAACAAGAAGACAACTGAAATGTCTTAGATCAGATAGAGGAGGAGAGTTCACATCTAATGAATTCAACTTATTCTGCAATGATCATGGTATAAAAAGACAAGTCTCTACACTGAGAACTCCACAACAAAATGGGATAGCTGAGAGGAGAAATAGATCTATTGTGGATTGTGCCAGAACCCTGATGATTGAAAAGAAAGTGTAACAAACATTTTGGAGAGAAGCAATAAGCACAACAGTTTACACCCTGAACTGAGTACAACTAAAGAAAGGAACTTTGAAAACACCATATGAAATCTGGTATGACAAGAAACCTAATGTAAGTTACTTTAAAATCTTTGGAAGTAGATGCTATGTACACAAGGATGATAGAAATGGTAAGTTTGATCAGAAAAGTGAAGAAGGAACATTTCTTGGTTATTCTTCTAGAAGTAAAGCATTTAAATGTCTGATCAAATCATTTAACAAAAAAGTAGAAAGGGCAAATGTGAAAATTGATGAATTAGCAGAAAGAAATGATGAAGGAAACTCCAAAGAACCAGAAGATTATGATGAATTTGTCTATGTTCAACAGACAAGTCCTACCGAGAAAACTGCAAAAGGAAATGAAGAGAATATACAGTTATTGAGTGATGAAGAAGATCATACAAAGCCTACCAAGCCTATATTAGCCAAGTATGTCAGAAGACATCATGCATCAAGTCAGATTATAGGAGATAAGGATGATCTAGTGATGACAAGGTACAAATTGAGACAGAACACATGTCTGATATCTGAATTTGAACCAACAAAAGTCAAAGAGGCATTTAACAGTGAAGATTGGATAAATGCTATGACAGAAGAGATTGATCAAATCAAGAAGAATGACACATGGACATGATAGTTCTGATACTTAATGTAAGTACAGATCCAATAGCCAACAAGATGAGAGGGGGTGGTGAATCATACAAACTTAATCTTCCATAAAAACATCAGATTCAACCTCGGTAACATATACTTCAGTAATATAACAAAAACTGCTAAACATGCAAACTCAAAACCATATAAACATCATAAACCTCATCGCACGAGATTTAACATGGAAACCCAAATAGGGAAAAACCATTATGGGATTTCAGACCCACTAAGAAGTATACTCTTCTAGAGTATGCTTGGTTAAAAGCAAATCCTATTAAAGATTACAAACACATTGCTAGATGTGACCCGGTTAAGGGATTTCCCTCAGATCTGTTAGGATCTTCAACTTGTTAGAAGTAAACTTCTTAAAGGATTTCAAACACTCAATCAAAATGTCACCTTGCTAGAGGGTTTTACAAATAAGACTGTTAAGTCCACTCGGTTAAGATATTTTCTATCACTTCACAAAATAATAGTAATAAAAAATCTATCTGCAACTTCACATCTAAAATGCTAAAGCAGATTCTTATTTGCTCTTCAAGCTTTTGTGCTCGGTAATCATTCTGTAGCATCCCTGTGCATACATTTTCCTGCATACATTGTTTATCAATAGTTCCCTATTTATAAACAATTCACCAACCGCTTAATCTCCTTGATCACATTTCCCATGATCATTCGTAGCCATCAGATCTTCAAAATTTGACCAGGTTCAATGTATCCTTCGATTTGTAAACATCTTACCCTACCTTGGAACTTGCATACATTTCTTGGAACTTGTGCTAGGGTATTGCGGTTCAATCTGAGTTGTAGATCTTCATGCCGATTTTGCTTTGCCATAGATTCATTAACAAACTTCATGAACGACATACCAATCATTTAATTAGTTCCAGCTCATAATCTTCCTTCATTAAATAATGCATGTAACCATTTAATGTATTTTGCTATAGCTCGGTTACAACTCGGTAACAACTCGGTAAATACTAAACTTCACTCAGTAGACATTCTGCCTTCATTAACCGATAGCGATAACCTTAGGGTTTATCGACTAGGTTCTTTTCTCGATAACATAGTATAGTATTATCCTTACAATTTACAACATATGTATGATGTTAAAACAATCTAAACATCATGACCTCATCATTGTCTGACTCGGTAATAGTTTCCCATTGAATACCTTATTCATCCCCTTATTCATCATACTCTTTCTGTGTCTTTTACCAACATCTTTATACTATTCAAATCATACTTCTCAAGATATGGCAACATCATACTAAATTAGAAAATCAATTTCTTGACATCAATGAAAAAATAATAATATCAAGACAGTAAACATCCTTAATTAGTTATATCCATAATCATCAACAACCTTCTCAATATCCTTATTGAAATGCCAACAATCTCCCATTGTCTGTTATAATGACAAATGCCAATAATCTCCCCTTTTGGAATTGATGGTAAAACCAATTGATTTGACCTTAAAAAGATTCGGATTGCTGTGATTCTGAAATGCTGAAATGCTCTCTTGCTATCAATAGACTTCTCCCCCATACATTAGACTTTTCCTATTTTCTTCAGGCTTCTCCCCCTTTTTTTCAATCTTTAGTTTCAGTCTTTTCAATCAGTCTTCTCCCCCTTTGACAACAATGCCAAAAAGTAAAGAACTAAAACATAATTTCTTCCTGTAGGAAGTGATTTCCTACTGTTGTGTATCAACTGAGTCTCAGTCAGAGCATTTTGTCTTCAATTCCTGTTCCCTATATTGTATCCTGCATTATTTCCTGTACACCTTTAGAAAACATCCTAAAGTGTGTAAATCAGCATCAACTCTTAAAAGATATTCGATAGAGTCATTGAATTGATGCTTTCACCGAACTCGATCAGTGAGTAGAAGATAGGGGTAGGACCCCTAACTTACTTCTGAGATATTCAAAAGTGTCCCTTGGTAGTGGCTTGGTAAAGATATCTGCTATTTGTTCCTTTGTGCTAACATACTCCAAGACCACTTTCTTCTCTTGAGCTTCTTCTCTAAGATAATGATATTTGATAGAGATGTGCTTTGTCTTAGAGTGCATAACAAGATTCTTTGAAATGTTAATGGCACTAGTATTGTCACATAATATAGTTACTGGCTCGGTAACTTTCTCATTTATACCTTCCAACAGTTGTTTGATCCATGCTATGTTGGTACAATTCAATGTTGCAGCAACGTATTTAGCTTCTGTTGTTGACTGTGAAACACATCCTTGTTTCTTGCTAAGCCAACTCACTAGTCTTTCTCCTAAAAAGAAAGCTCCTCTACTTGTTCTTTTCCTATCATCAATGTTGCCTACCCAATCAGCATCAGTATAAACTTTTAAGTCAAAATCATTTCCTTTCTGATATACTAAGCCATAATCCTCTGTGCCTTTCAACTATCTAAAAATTCTTTTGATTGTTGTCATGTGTGTTTCCTTAGGATCTGTAGAGAATCTTGCAACTATACCTACTACATGTGCTATGTCTGGTCTACTGTGAACAACATATTATAGCTTTCCAATCATGGATCGGTAAAGTATCTCATCAACAGATGCAGATTCATCATTCTTTGATAGTTTACAGTTGTTAGTCATAGGAGTACTCACTGGTTTTGAATCCTCCATTCCAAATTTCTTCAAGATTTCCTTTATGTACTTGGATTGAGTAATGAAAATCTCATTTTTCATTTGTAGTATCTGTAAACCTATAAAATACTTTATCTCACCGATTAATGACATCTCAAATTCTTTGCTCATTTCATTTCCAGAGTTCTTACATAGAGAGTTATTTCCACAAAATAAAATTTCATCAACAAATATGGCTGAGATCAGTATTCCATTTTCATCATTCTTCATGTACATATTGTTGTTCTCACTTGTCGTTATAAAACAAATCTTAATCAAATAAGAGTGCAATCTTTCATACCATGCTCTAGGTGCTTGTTTCAGACCGTGTAATGCTTTGTTCAATTTACATACCTGATCTTTATTATTGTCTTCAATAAATCCTTTAGGTTGTTCAATAAAAACTTCTTCTTCTAATATTCCATTCAGAAATGCAGATTTGATATCCATTTGATATACCTTGAAGTTTTTGAAAGCAGCATATGCCAACAATGTTCTTACTCCTTCAAGTCTAGCCATAGGTACAAAAGTTTCACCATAATCAATTCCTTCTTCTTGAGCATAACCTTTGCAAACTACTCTTGCTTTATTTCGAATGACCTCACCTTTTTCATTTAGCTTGTTTCTAAAAATCCACTTTGTACCGATTACATTTTTGTCCTTTGGTCTTGGGATTAGTGTCCATGTGTCATTCTTCTTGATTTGATCAATCTCTTCTGTCATAGCATTTATCCAATGTTCACTGTTAAATGCCTCTTTCACTTTTCTCGGTTCAAATTCAGATATCAGACATGTGTTTTGTCTCAGTTTGCTCCTTGTCATCACTGGATCATCCTTATCTTCGATAATCTGACTTGGTGCATGATGCCTTCTAACATACTTGGCTAATACAGGCTTGGTAGGCTCTATATGATCTTCTTCATCACTCGGTAACTAGATATTTTCTTCAACAGTTTTCTCGGTAAAACTTGTCGGTTGAACATAGACAAATTCATCATAATCTTCTAGTTCTTTGGAATTTCCTTCGTCATTTCTTTCTGCAAATTCGTCAATTTTCACATTTGCACTTTCTACTATTTTGTTAGATGATTTGATTAGACATTTAAATTCTTTTCTTCTAGAAGAATAACTTAGAAATGTTCCTTCTTCAATTTTCTGATCAAACTTGCCATTTCTATCATCTTTGTGTACATAGCATCTACTTCCAAAGATTTTAAAATAACTTACATTAGGTTTCTTGTCATACCAGATTTCATATGGTGTCTTCAAAGTACCTTTCTTCAGTTGTACTTGGTTTAGGGTGTAAACTATTGTGCTTATTGCTTCTCTCCAAAATGTTTGTGGCACTTTCTTTTCAATCATCAGGGTTCTGGCACAATCCACAATATATTTGTTTCTTCTCTCAGCTATTCCATTTTGCTGTGGACTTATCGGTGTAGAGCCTTGTCTTTTATTACCATGATCATTGCAGAATAAGTTGAACTCATCAGATGTGAACTCTCCTCCGCTATCTGATCTAAGACATTTCAGTTGTCTTCATGTTTCATTTTCAACTCTTGCCTTGTAACATTTAAACATTTGAAAAGCTTCTGATTTTTCTTTTAAAAACATAACTGACATCATCCTTGAATAGTCATCCACAAATAATATGAAATATTTATCACCATAATAACTTTGAACTTTCATAGGACCACAAAGATCAGTGTGCACAAGATCTAAAATTCCTTTAGAAGTGTAAGACTTACCCATCTGGCATCCTCGGCACATAGCAGTCTCAGGCTTTTCAAGACTCGGTAGACCTCTTACTCGGTGCTTCTTACTTATTTTGTTTAGATTATCAAAATTTACATGACAAAACCTTTTATGCCATAACCAGGTATCATCTATCTTTGCATACAGACACTTGTTCCGAGTTGAGTCAAGGTGAAATGTGTTACCTTTTGTTCGTGTCTCGGTAGCAGCTAACTTTCCATACTTGTCATGAACTTTGACAATTCCCTTTTGAAATTCTATTCGGTAACCTGTATTGTTTAGTTGTGCTACACTCAACAAATTGTATTTCAAACCTTCAACCCAATAAACATCATTACATCTTGCATTGTCAAGAAGTGCTATAGATCCTTTACCTTTCATTAGACATGGTGCATCATTACCAGATCTTACATAGCCTCCATCATAATCTTCTAACATAACTAACTTGTGTTTATCACCTATCATATGATGTGAGCATCCACTATCTATGATCCGAGAATCATTAGTATTTACGTGAGATATTAGGGATTTTTCTTCATACCTTTCTTCATCTCATCCATATTTGATAGCCACATAAACTACTTCCTCTGTATCAATTTCATCTGATTTATCATCATTGGATTCCTCATCAACTATTAAGCATGTCTTTCTATCTCTTCTTCTGAAGTCTCGGTGTCCTTTGTAATGATTGTCTTTCTGTCTATCATCTCGGTAATCTCTCTTTTCAGTAGATTCTTTGTCAGGACAGTTAGAAGCCATATGTCCTATCTTATCACAATTGAAACATTTCAAAGGTAGTTTTCCTTTATACTTACCTTTGCCTCTCGGTAACCTTCTGGCTAATAGTGCTTCAAACTCTTCCTGTTTTCTGATTTCCTCATATAGTTTGTGTACTTCTTCCATGTTCTTACAAAATCATTCACTTGCTCCACTGTGATCTCCTTCAGAGTACTTATACTTTCTTTTATTGTAATCATTAGATTCATCAAGGTGAAAAGAACTAAATACAGATTCAACTTTGTTTACCGAAGATCCACTATTATCAAAGTTATTTAACTCAAATGCATGTAGCTTACCAATAGTAGCATCTAAAGAAACTAGCATATTAAGTATAGACCTCAATTCATTGATTGTAGAGACTCGGATTGCATAAGCCGGTAGAAGGGTTCTTAACAACTTACTTGTTATATCCTTTTCTTCAATAGTTCCACCTACTCCTTTGATTTGATTGACAATCTCCTTTAGTCTTGTACTATACTGAGTTATGTTCTCACCTTCATTCATCCTCATAGATTCAATTTGTCCTCTTAGACTATCTACTTTTTCTCTTTGAACATGTTCATCTCCTCCATATACTGATATGAGCTTATCCTACATAGCCTTTGCATCATTGTAGCCTTCTAGATCATTAAACTCTGAGTCGGTCAATGGAGATGTTATTTCAATCATTACTTGGATATGTTCTTGCTTTGCCTTTATCTCTTCCATTCTCAATGGATAGGTGCTCGGTGTGATGAAATCATTCTCCAGATAATATACATCATATTCTCCAACTCCTGATAGGTGCAGCTTCATCCTTTTCTGCCATGTAGAGAAAATTTACTTGTTCAGCTTTGGTGCATCCCTCTTATACATCTTTGGATCTTTGCCTCAAGTACCTTTAAACTTCTCTTCCAGATTCCAAAGCTCTGATACCAATTAATATTTCTGATACTTAATGTAAGTACAGATCCAATAGCCAACAAGATGAGAGGGGGGTGGGGTGAATCATACAAACTTAATCTTCCATAAAAACATCAGATTCAACCTCGGTAACATATACTTCAGTAATATAACCAAAACTGCTAAACATGCAAACTCAAAAGCATATAATCATCATAAACCTCATAACACCAGATTTAACGTGTAAACCCAAATAGGGAAAAACAATTGTGGGATTTTGGACCCACTAAGAAATATACTCTTCTTGAGTATGCTCAGTTAAAAGCAAATCCTGTTAAAGATTACAAACACATTGCTAGATGTGACCCGGTTAAGGGATTTCACTCAGATCTATTAGGATCTTCACCTTGTTAGAAGTGACCTTGTTAAAGTATTTCAAACACTGAATTAGAATGTCACCTTGCTAGAGGGTTTTACAAATAAGACTGTTAAGTCCACTCGATTAAGAGATTTTATGTGGCTTCACAAAATAACAGTAATAAAAAATTTATCTGCAACTTCACATCTAAAATGCTAAAGAAGATTCTTATTTGCTCAATACAATCTAGACATAGAACTAATCTTGTCCATCTGTTGGGCTTCTATACTCTGTTATTCAAACAGGTCTTCAAGCTTCTATGCTCGGTAATCATTCTGTAGCATCCCTGTGCATACATTTGCCTGCATACATTGTTTATCAATAGCTCCCTATTTATAAACAATTCGCCAACCACTTAATCTCCTTGATCACATTTCCCATGATCAATCATAGCCATCAGATCTTCAAACTTTGACCAGGTTCAATGTATCCTTCGATCTGAAAATGTTTTACCCTACCTTGGAACTTGGATACATTTCTTGGAACTTGTGCTAGGGTATTACGGTTCAATCTAAGCTGTAGATCTTCATGCCGATTTTCCTTTGCCATAGATTCATTAACAAACTTCATGCATGGCATACCAATCATTTAATCAGTTCAAGCTCAATAGCTTCCTTCATTAAATAACACATGTAACCATTTAGTGTATTCTGTTATAGCTTGGTTACAACTCTATAACAACTCGGTAAATACTAAACTTCACTCGGTAGACATTCTTCCTTCATTAACAGATAGCAATAACCTTAGGGTTTACCGACTAGGTTCCTTAGGGTTTAGCGACTAGGTTCTTTGCTCGGTAATATAGTATAGTATTATCCTTACAATTTACAACATATGTATGATGTTAAAACAATCTAAACATCATGATCTCATCATTGTCTGACTTAGTAATAGTTGCCCATTGAATACCTTATTCATCCCCTTATTCATCATATTCTTTCTGTGTCTTTTACTGACATCTTTATACTCTTCAAATCATACTTCTCAAGATATGGCAACATCATATTGAATTAGAAAATCAATTTGGTGACATCAATGACAAAATAATAATATCAAGACAGTAAACATCCTTAATCAGTTATATCCATAATCATCAACAACCTTCTCAATATCCTTATTGAAATGCCAACAATCTCCCATTGTCTATTATAATGCCAAATGCCAACAAGACACTGGTCCCAATATTGAAGGACAAAAATGTAATCGGTACAAAGGGGATTTTCAAAAACAAGCTGAATAAAAAAGGTGAGGTCATTCGAAATAAAGCAAGACTAGTTTGCAAAGGTTATGCCCAAGAAGAAGGAATTGATTATGGTGAGACTTTTGCACCTGTGGCAAGACTTGAAGGAGTAGGAACATTGTTGGCATATGCTGCTTACAAAAATTTCAAGGTATATCAAATGGATGTCAAATCTGCATTTCTGAATGGTATATTAGAAGAAGAAGTTTTTATTGAACGACCTGAAGGATTTGTTGAAGACAAGTGTAAAGATCAGGTATGTAAATTGAACAAAGCTTTATATGGTCTGAAACAAGCACCTAGAGCATGGTATGAAAGATTGCACTCTTATTTGGTCAAGATTGGTTTTGTAAGGACAAGTGAAAACAACAATATGTACATGAAGAATGATGAAAATGGAATACTGATCTCATCCATATTTGTTGATGATATTATATTTTGTGGAAATGACTCTCTATGTAAGAACTTTGGAAATGAAATGAGCAAAGAATTTGAGATGTCATTAATCGGTGAGATAGAGTATTTTATAGGTTTATAGATACTACAAATGAAAGATGAGATTTTCATTACTCAATCCAAGTACATAAAGGAAATCTTGAAAAAATTTGGAATGGAGGATTCAAAACCAGTAAGTACTCCTATGACTACCAATTGTAAACTATCAAAGAATGATGAATCTGCATTTGTTGATGAGACACTCTACCAATCCATGATTGGAAAGATACAATATGTTGTTCATAGTAGGCCAGATATAGCACATGTAGTAGGTATAGTTGCAAGATTCTCTACAGATCCTAAGGAAACACACATGACAGCAATCAAGAGAATTTTCAGATACTTGAAAGGCACTGAGGATTATGGCTTAGTATATCAAAAAGGAAATGACTTTGATTTAAAAGTTTATACTGATGCTGATTGGGCAGGCAACATTGATGATAGGAAAAGAACAAGTGGAGGAGATTTCTTTTTACGAGAAAGACTAGTGAGTTGGCTTAGCAAGGAACAAGGATGTGTTTCACAGTCAATAGCAGAAGCTGAATATGTTGTTGTAGCATTGAATTGTACCAGCATAGCATGGATCAAACAACTATTGGAAGGTATAAATGAGACAGTTACCGAGCCAGTAACTATATTCTTTGACAATACTAGTGCCATTAACATTTCAAAGAATCCAATTATGCACTCTAGGACAAAGCACATCTCTATCAAATATCATTATCTTAGAGAAGAAGCACAAGAGAAGAAAGTGGTGTTGGAGTATGTTAGCACAAAAGAACAAATAGCAGATATCTTCACCGAGCCATTGCCAAGGGACACTTTTGAGTATCTCAGAAGTAAGTTAGGGGTCCTACTCCTATCTTCTACTCACTGACCGAGTTTAGTGGAAGCATCAATTCGATGACTCTACAAAATATCTTTTAGGAGTTGATGCTGATTTACACACTTTAGGATGTTTTCTAAAGGTGTGCAGGAAACAATATAGGGAACAGGAATTGAAGAGAAAATGCTTTGACCGAGACTAAGTTGACACATAACAGCAGGAAATCACTTCATACAGGAAGAAATTATGCTTTAGTTCATTACTTTTTGGCATTGTTGTCAAAGGGGGATAAGACTAGAGAAAAGGAGTGGATACTAATGTATGGGGGAGAAGACTGATGAAAGGGGAGAGAATTTCAGCATTTCAAAATATCATAGCAATCCGAATCGAATAGGTCAAATCAATTGGTTTTGCCATCAATGCCAAAGGGGGAGATTGTTGGCATTTCAATAAGGATATTGAGAAGGTTGTTGATGGTTATGGATATACCTGATTAAGGATGTTTACTGTCTTAATATTATTATTTTGTCATTGATGTCAATAAATTGATTTTCTAATTCAGTATGATGTTGCCATATCTTAAAAAGTATGATTTGATGAGAATAAAGATGTCGGTAAAAGACACAGAAAGAATGTGATGAATAAGGGGAGGAATAAGTTATTCAATGGGAAACTATTACCAAGTTAGAAAATGATGAGATCATGTTGTTTAGATTGTTTTGATATCATACATATGTTATTGATTATAAAGTTAATACTATACTATGTTACCAAGCAAAGAACCTAGTCGGTAAACCCTAAGGTTATCGCTATCGGTTAATGAAGGTAGAATGTCTACCAAGTGAAGTTTAGTATTTACCAAGTTGCAACCGAGTAATAATGAAATGCATTGAATGAATAAAAACATTATTTAATTGTAATAACCCACCATAATTAACTCAACAAAATTGACCATTCTCTTTTTTTAATTTTTTTTTATTAATCATTGTGTTTGATTCAATTGCATACTCTGGGCACCCATCCATTTGGATTAGGCATTCATCCATTCGGGATGAGAATCTAACCATACGGGTTAGGTATTTTTCCATACGGGACATAAGATTTCATCTATCCAATACAGGATAGGCATCTACCCAGACGGGGTAGGCATCTATCCAACTGGGATAGGAGGTGCTCTGGCCAGAGACTTAGACTCATCGGGACCATTCGGGTCCTAATCCATAGACATCGTTGATGTAGCTTTATTAGGCATTAAGTGCAGTAGTTCAACATGACAACATTACCCGTAAGCGTGACCCAGAGGCACCGTATATACCGAACGCTACTTGGTTTTGGTTTTCCAACTTCCTTTATTTAATTTTTCTTTTAACTTATGATAACATCATGTTTGGAAAATAATTATGAATTGAACGTGTATATTTAGACATTGCAAAGCTCAATTAATTGAAATAACTACTTGATGAATGATGGGGAATAAAAACCATAGCTAGAACTATTTATTATTCAAAACTTGAATATAACTTGCATAATAATGGTAGCTAGGTAACTTGCATACTAGCAATTAAACGTATAATTTGCATGAAGAAGGGAACACCAATAATTGAAATCAATGTAAAGACATTTGCATGAAGCGAAGGTAGGGTAAGTTGCATGCGATAATATCACTTATAAAACCACTAATCCCAGCATAGAATTTGGCTTTAAGTCATTTAATTTCTAAGTTGATCTTAAAAGGATGTAAGTTTCATTTAATATAAATTGGTTAAAACTAGTTATAAATCTAAAATTTACCTAAGTTTAAAAAAAAAATTTATTAACTAAAATTTATATATAAATACATAGAAGAAGGAATTTAAATAAACTAAAATTTTAAACATACATAAAAAAAGAATTTTTTTTTTTTTTTTTTAAAAAAAAAAATAAAATAAAATAAACATTTCCATCGAAGTGTGTTTGGTTGGCATTAATAAAGGTGAATGGGAGTGGGACCCCATGGGTCTCCTCCACTACCCTACAGCCACTACCGCAACAGTGGCCACAGGGTAGTGGGGGGTACCGTTACGGTACCATTCCCTGCGGAGCATTAACTCCTACCTGCGAGCTGGTACACACATGCACTATATCGTGTAGACATAAATATTAAACACTTTGCATAATCACCTAAATTTATTAATCACTTCACATTATATATATATATATATAGTTCAATCCAGAATATTAATTTGTATAAATAGAGAATACGTAAACAGGTACATATTCATAAGAAAATATTAATGCAAGGGAGAATATCATATTAATCCGAGGGACAAAATATAATAGAGAAATAAAATAAGCAGAGAAGGATTTATTTATTCATTAACAGAGAGATTTATTTCTTTACACAGGGAGATTTATTCACAGAGAAGATTAATTTATTCATTCATAGAGAGATTTATTCCTTCACACAAAGAGATTTATTCACAAAGGAAGAAAGATTAATTTATTCATTCACACAGAGAAATTTATTCACAGAGAAAGAAAGATTAATTTATTCATTCACACAGAGAGATTTATTCACAGAGAAAGAAATATTAATTTATTCATTCACAAAGAAAGAAATATTAATTTATTCATTCACAGAGAGAGATTTATTCACAAAGAAGATTAATTTATTCATTCATAGAGAGATTTATTCCTTCATAGAGAAAGATTTATTCCTTCACACAGAGAGATTTATTCACAGAGGAAGAAAGATTAATTTATTCATTCACACAGAGAGATTTATTCACAAAGAAAGAAAGATTAATTTATTCATTCACACAGAGAGATTTATTCACAGAGAAAGAAATATTAATTTATTCATTCACAGAGAGGTTTATTTCTTCACATAGAGAGATTAATTTATTTTTATATTCAATATCATCTAAGAGAAAATAGAAAAGCAAAAATCTAATTCTCTACCTTTTAAATAGATTAAATAAGATATGCAAGAGAATTTTGCATTTGTATTTAAAAGAGAAGGGATTATAACACTGTATTTCTTTAAAGGAAACATAAATAGATTTTTCTTCTTATCTAGAAATTGAGAAAGGATTTCTTCAGAATACTATATGCATCCAAAGAATCTAGAACCTATATATTTTGATAAATACAAATTCCTCATAGGATAAAGGGAGAGAACCTGGTTTACAGAAGCTTGATGTTTAATCCTCTAGCTATCCTTTGATCTTTCCTTGCAGCTTGAGAGATATCCTTCAACCAACAACTTAAAAATCCTGCAACAAAACTAAGAATACCAAAAAAAACTTGGGAAATTTCCTTCAAAGCATAATCAACTCCTTTCTTTGAAACTTGCCTACAATTTTATAAGAAAATTCCCTCCATTCCACTATCCAGAAAATTTAATTAAAAGGGAGATTCTTTCCCAATTTTGGACTTCATGCAATTGGTTAAACTTAGTGGGGGAGTTACATGCAAGGTGGTGGAGAATCCTCTAGAAACTTCTTATTCTTCCTACATCATGTGCCATAATTGGATGTGGAAAATAAATAAAATAAAAATAATATATATTTTCCATGTGTGTGTGTGTGTTATTATTATTTTATCCTTTTATAATATTCATTCAATCATTTAAATAGCTTATCCAAAAATATAATAGAGTTGTATTTTAAATCTAAAAGTGGTAAAGGAGGGTTGTGACATCCTCATCCCCTTAATTTGTGCATTATCCCGATGCGCTTATTGAATGGATCCAAAAGAGTTTATAGTTCATGATTAAAACAAAAAAGGAAACAATTGCTTTATTTCCTTAGTATCTTCCCATGTGGCATTATTTTCATCATACTGGTCCCATTGCACTTTGCACTGATCAACCTCTCTATTGCGCAACTGGCACTGGCGCCTCTCCAAGATTTTGAATGGCTCTATCATTATTCCTCCCATTTCCTGGACCTGTAAAGCATCCCAATTCAAAATATGTTTCTCATCAGGTACATACTTTTTAAGAAGAGATACAGGAAGACATCATGGATTCGGCTCAATTGGGGAGGTAAGGCCAACCGGTATGCAATTAGATTAATTGTTCCCAATATTTCAAAGGGTCCAGCATAACGAGGTGCAAGCTTAGTCTTTTTCACAAATCTTATGGAGCTCTTGTGTGGCCTAACCCTTAGGAAGACTTTCTCTCCCACCTCAAACTCCCTTGGTGTCCTGTTTTTGTCTGCATAACTTTTCTGCCTATATGAGGCTTCTTTCAATCTTTGGCTAATTTCCTTAGTTTTACTTTCCATCTCCTTCAACATATCTGGTCCAACAATTACTCTATCTTCAAGACTATCCCAACTCAACAGTGTTCGACATGGTCTACCATACAATGCTTTGAAAGGTGCCATTCCCAAAGATGTTTGATACGTATTATTGTAAGAAAATTCTACTAGAGGTAGGTATTCTTCCCATTTCCTTTGTTGGTCCATGCAATACATGCGAAGTAGGTCTTCCATAATCTGATTTGTCCTTTCTATCTGACCATCGGTTTCAGGATGGTATGCGGTGCTAAAATTTAGTTGAGTTCCCAGAGCTGCTTGAAGAGTTGCCCAAAACCTTGAAGTGAATCTAGCATCTCTGTCTGATATGATTTTCTCTAGTATTCCATGCAACCTAAATATTTCCTCAACAAAGCACGTAGCCAAGGTAGGTGTATCATCCATTAGGTTCCTCGGTATAAAGTGTGCCACCTTAGTGAGTTTGTCAATTACCACCATTATTGCATCATGCTTAGAAGGTGACATGGGTAACCCTTGCACAAAATCCATGCTAATAACTTGCCACTTGTGTTGAGGTACATCGTGCAATTGTAACAATCTAGTTGGATGTCTATGTTCTACCTTTACTCTTTGACACTCCCAAAATTTAGCCACATACTTGACGATGTCATTCTTCATCCCTTGCCAAAAGTATAACTTCTTTAGATCTGCATAAAGTTTGTTAACTCCTAGGTGCCCTGAATAAGGGGCATTGTGAGCCTCCGACAAGACTACTTCCCTTAAGTTCCCTGAATTAGGAATATAGATTCTGTTATTGTATCTGAGTAACCCATCTTCATCTAATGTATACGCTTCAATCTTAGGATCAGTTGGATCGTATTCTAGAGTCAATTTGACTTGCTCATACCATGGTTTTGAATGTTGCTATAGTCATCAAGTGTCTCCTCCTACTTAAGGCATCTACCACCCTATTTTCCTTCCCCTTAATATATTCAATTTCAAAATCATATTCACTTAGAAACTCTAACCACCTTCTTTGTCTGGCATTTAAGTGGGGTTGGGTAAAGATGTACTTTAGTCCTTGGTTATCTGACTTTAACTCAAAGGGCTTCCCTAGTAAGAAATGTCTCCATTTTTGCAGGGCATGCACAATCGCTGCCAACTCTAAGTCGTGGGGTGCATAATTGACTTCATGAGTCTTTAGCTTCCTGGATTCGTAAGTTGCTACTCCTTCATATTCGATAAGTACTCCTCCTAAACCTTCAATAGAAGCATCAGTTATGATTGTGAAGTGTCCATTTGGATCTGGTACCTTTAGAATGGGTGTTGAAGTTAGTTTCCCTTTCAAAATTTGGAATGCCTTATCACTTTGTTCTATCCACACAAACCTTTTACCCTTCCTTTGTAATGAGGTGATGGGGTTTTCTATCTTAGAGAATCCTTCCACAAACCTCCTATAGTAACTTGCTAGCCCCATAAAGCTTCTTACCTCTGAAACATTTTTAGGGATTGGCCATTCTACTATTGCCTTTATTTTATCTGGATCAACTGCTATTCCTTCTTTTGATATTATATGCCCAAGGTAGTGAATCTTTTCCTCAAAGAAGGCACATTTGGACAATTTCCCATATAACTTATGTTCTCTCAACCTTTGCAAAATAATTTGTAGGTGTACTAAATGTTCCTCCTCATTCCTAGAGTAAATCAATATGTCATCCAGAAATACCAAAAATAATTTATCCAAGTAGTCATGGAGTACACTATTCATTAGGTTCATAAATGCAGTTGGGGCATTGGTTACACCAAAAGGAACTACTGTGAATTCATAATGCCCATATCTAGTCCTGAAAGCTATTTTCGGAATGTCTTCCTCCTTAATTATGAGTTGATGGTACCCTAACCTGAGGTCTATCTTTTAGAAAACTTTTGCTCCTTTCATTTGGTCAAAAAGATCCTCTATGCGAGGTAAGGGACACCTATTCTTTATGATGACTTTGTTCAACATCCTATAGTCGATGCATAGCCTTAAGGTTCCATCCTTCTTCTTAACAAACAAAATTGGTGCTCCCCATGGTGATACACTTGGCCTTATTAATCCCTTATCTAAGAGTTCCTCTAATTGCATTTTGAGCTCTTGTAATTCAGTTGTGTTCATTCGGTAAGGTGCCCTTGATACTGGTTCAGTTCCTGGTAGTACTTCAATAGAAAATTCAAACTTCCTTTTAGGGGGTAAGCCAGGTAATTCTTTTAGAAAAACATCCTTGAATTCTTTTAAGAAAGGGGTATTTCCAAAGGTTGGTGTATTTTCCTCTTTTCCTTCATCAATTTCAACCATATAGATTAAGTCTCCTCTTCTTCTTTCCTTCTTTAATTGCATGGCTAAGATGGTTTCTATATTAATGGGTTTAAACTTTCCTTGGATTTTGATCTTTTACCCCCCATCATCCAAACATTCAACAACTTTGTTATAGCAATCTACATTAGCTTGATGTTCTGTTAACCAACTCATTCTAATAATTACATCATATAATCCCAGGGGTGCCACATAGAGATTTGCCCTTGTTTCAAACTCAGAAAATTGTACTCTTTCCCTCGGCAAACACTTAGTTACTTCGCTAGTTGCCTTATCCCCATATTGAACCGTCCATGATGACTCCATTTGATTAACTTTTAATGAATATTTGCTTACTAATTCAGGTGAGATGAAACATTCAAATGATCCAGTGTCAATTAATATTGAAATTGGTTGTTCAAATAGTGTACCTGTAGTTTCCATGGGGACATTCTGGTATCTTGCTCTTTGGTTCCTAATTGCTACATGAATCCTTTGTTGGGGCCCTTGTTGGGGTTGATTGGCCCTAATCTTTCCTTGCATCCTGGGGCACTCTCTGGAAAAATGGTTTTCCACACACATAAAGCATCCACCTGGAGGACCCCTCCTACCTTGATTCCTAGGGGGATCATTCCTTATTTCATTGGCCCTAGGTGGATAAGTTATCCTATTTTGCTGGTCATTCCTGCTATAGTTGCCTTTGTTATTATTGTCCCTGTTATTATTATTATTATTATTTCCATTCCTCTTATATTGATTAGGAGGTGGCCTTCTTTCGGAAGAATTATTCCCTTGACCTTTGTTGAAATTAGTGTTCCCATTGAATTCCTGCTTCCTTTTAAATGAGTGGTTCCCATTATAGTTCCGCCCTGCTAGTGTTTGAATCTTCCTCTCTTGCCTTAGGGACTTTTCAAGTACTTCGTTCATGTTTTTGGGTCCATGCATGTCAACCTTTGCCCCTATGTTGGTATTTAGCCCCAAAATGAACTTCCTTGCTTGGCCTTCTTCATCTTTTTGGTACATAGGTACATATTTAAGCAACTTGGCGAACTTATCCCAATATTGTTGAATGGATAGGGGCCCTTGACATAGATTATAGAATTCTATCACCTTCTCATCAAAGAACAATTGAGGGAGCCACCTATCTCAGAAGTCGTGAACAAATTGATCCTATGTGACCGTATCCCTGCTATACCCATTTTGTTCCTTGGTGTTGGTCCACCAACTAGCTGCCTCCCCTGTGAGTTGATAGGAACCCCATAAGGCTTTGGCTGTTTCACTAAAATCTCTTAGTTAAAAATACTTTTCCATTTCATTTATCCAATTCTCAGCTCCTTCACCAATTGGCCTCCCATCAAACTTAGGAGGGGTGATTTTCTTTAAGTCCTTGGAGAGTTCCAATATGTTATTTTCCTTTCTATTACCCACCATATTACTTTGATTGCTACCAAGGTTTCCATTTTCGGTACCACTTCTATTTTCAAAGTCATTCTGCCTTTCCCTAAGGTCCTGCATTGATTGTTCCAGGAAGTTGATTTTATCTCTTTGTTTGGTTAGAAGGTCGATTATACCTTGGACCCCATCTTCATTATTTCTTGGATTGTGTCGATCCTCTTCATGGTCTTCCTCATGGCTTTTTTCATGGTTTTCCTCATGGCTTTCCTCATGGTTTTCTTCCCTTTGACTCCTAGTACATCTTCCATTACCCCTTCCTCTTCCTCTTCCTCTAGCCATTCTAGGTTTTTACCTGAAAGTTAAATTATGTAGTTAGTTCTTGATTTAGGATTTTAAAATTTAATTTATACCATTGCAAAAAATTCCCTTAGTTGAATAAATTGAAGTGATCACAAGGCCTAGAGTTGAACCTTTGCTCTGATACCACATGTAATAACCCACCATAATTAACTCAACAAAATTAAACATTCTCTTTTTTCTTTTTTTGATTAATCATTGTGTTTGATTCAATTGCATACTCTGGGCACCCATCCATTTGGATTAGGCATTCATCCATCCGGGATGAGCATCTAACCATACGGGTTAGGTATTTGTCCATATGGAACATAAGATTCCATCTATCCAATACAAGATAGGCATCTACCCATACAGTGTAGGCATCTATCCAACCGAGATAGGAGGTGCTCTGGCTAGAGACTTAGACTCATCGGGACCATTTGGGTCCTGAGCCACTCGCTAAGTACTACACTCTTCTAACAGAAGTGCACCAAGGTCACCATCCTTAGGAGTAATTGAATAACATAATACAAGCTTGAATTCTGCCTTGAAATTTGGCTTAAAGTCTCAGGAAGTCAAGCGAATCCATACGGGATTCCTTCCGAGTATGCATTGAATTATTTTTTTCCAATTTTAATTATCTTATCTTTCAACATAGGATTCTTACTCAATCTTTCTTTTTCCAAGCCTAGACCCCACCCACGAATGCCTGAGTACGAGGGACAACTCCATCCCAAGACTGCCTACATACCCGCTTCGGCACGGGATCAAGGTGTAAAGTATGTAGTTCTATTTTCTACTCTATGGTTTGATGTAAACTGATTAGTGGGTACACAACCCTTTCTAGGGTCAATGTCCCAGAAAATTTCTCTGCGGTTGCTACCCACGATGGTAGCGCTTAAGAAAAGGCTCAAGATGGCCTCTTGCTTGTGGCCTAGAACAACTAGATCCTAATTCTTATCATGAGCGTCACCCTTGACCAATTGTCAATCGACAACAATTCTTCGAGATTAAATAAATTTTATAAAAGCATTTCAATCATCATCCCTATAGGGGTTTACTATAGTTTAACTCAGTAGATGAAAAATCATATTAGAGTTATCTTATTAAATTATCGATCCAAGGGGGATTACCCGCCCCTTGGATTTTAACTTCCATGTGTCCCTTATTACTCCCTGATGATTTATAGGGATGATGCCATAGACGTCATTGATGTAGCTTTATGAGGCGTTAAGTGCAGTAGTTCAGCATGACGACATTACCCGTAAGCGTGACCCAGAGGCACCGTATATAGAGAATGCTACTTGGTTTTGGTTTTCCAACTTCCTTTATTTAATTTTTCATCTAACTTATGATAACATCATGTTTGGAAAATAATTATGAATTGATTGCATATATTTAGACATTGCAAAGCCCAATTAATTGAAATAACTACTTGATGAATGACAGGGAATACAAACCATAACTAGAATTATTTATTATTCAAAACTTGAATATAACTTGCATAATAATGGTAGATAGGTAACTTGCATACTAACAATTAAACGTATAATTTGCATGAAGAAGAGAACACCAATAATTAAAATCAATGTAAAGAAATTTGCATGAAGCGAAGGTAGGGTAAGTTGCATGCAAGAATATTGCTTATAAAACCACTAATCCCAGCATAGAATTTGGCTTTAAGTCATTTAATTTCTAAGTGGATCTTAAAAGGATCTAAGTTTCATTTAATATAAATTGGTTAAAACTAGTTATAAATCTAAAATTTACCTAAGTTTAAAAAAAAAAATTAACTAAAATTTATATATAAATACATAGAAGAAGGAATTTAAATAAACTAAAATTTTAAACATACATCAAAAAAAGAATTATTATTATTATTTTTTTTTTAAGAATAAAATAGAATTAACATTGCCATCGAATTGTGTTTGGTTGGAATTAATAAAGGTGAATGGGAGTGGGACCCCACGGGTCCGCTCCACTACCTTGCGGCTACTGTCGTAGCAGTGACCGTAGGCTAGTGGGGGGTACCATTACGGTACCACTCCCTGCGGAGCATTAACTCCTACCTGCGAGCCGATATGCACATGCACTGTATCGTGCAAACATAAATATTAAACACTTTGCATAATCACCTAAATTTATTAATCACTTCGTATTATATATATATATATATATATCTATATATATATACATATATATATAGTTCAATCCAAAATATTAATTTGTATAAAAAGAGAATACATAAACAGGTATGTATTCATAAAAAAATATTAATGCAAGGGAGAATATCATATTAATCGCAGGGATGAAATATAATAGAGAAATAAAATAGCGAGAGAATGATTTATTTATTCATTCACAGAGAGATTTATTTCTTTACACAGGGAGATTTATTCACAAAGAAGATTAATTAATTCATTCATAGAGAGATTAATTTATTCATTCACACAGAAAGATTTATTCACAGAGAAAGAAAGATTAATTTATTCATTCACACATAGATATTTATTCACAGAGAAAGAAATATTAATTTATTCATTCACAAAGAGATTTATTCACAGAGAAAGAAATATTAATTTATTCATTCACAGAGAAAGATTTATTCACAGAGAAGATTAATTTATTCATTCATAGAGAGATTTATTCTTTCACACAGAGAGATTTATTCATAGAGGAAGAAAGATTAATTTATTCATTCACACAAAGAGATTTATTCACAGAGAAAGAAATATTTATTTATTCATTCACGCAGAGAGATTTATTCACAGAGAAAGAAATATTAATTTATCCATTCACAGAGAGGTTTATTTCTTCACACAGAGAGATTAATTTATTTTTATATTCAATATCATCTAAGAGAAAATAGAAAAGCAAAAATATGATTCTCTACCTTTTAAATAGATTAAATAAGATATGTAAGAGAATTCTGCATATGTATTTAAAAGAGAAGGGATTATAACACTGTATTTCTTTAAAGGAAATAGAAATAGATTTTTCTTCTTATCTAGAAATTGAGAAAGGATTTCTTCATAATACTATATGCAACCAAAGAATCTAGAAACTATATATTTTGATAAATACAAATTCCTCGTAAGATAAAGGGATAGAACCTGGTTTACTAAAGCTTGATGTTGAATCCTCTAGCTATCCTTTGATCTTTCCTTGTAGCTTGAGAGATATCCTTCAACCAACAAACTTAAAAATCTTGCAACAAAAATGAGACTACAAAAAAAAACTTGGGAAATTTCCTTCAAAGCATAATCAACTCCCTTCTTTGAAACTTGCCTACAATTTTATAAGAAAATTGCCTCCATTCCACTATCTAGAATATTTAATTAAAAGGGAGATTCTTTTTCAATTTTGGACTTAATGCAATTGATTAAACTTAGTGGGGGAGTTACATGCAAGGTGGTGGAGAATGCTCTAGAAACTTCTTATTCTTCCTACAACATGTGCCATAATTGGATGTGGAAAACAAATAAAATAAAAATAATATATATTTTCCATGTGTGTGTGTGTGTTATTATTATTTTATCCTTTTATAATATTCGTTCAATCATTTAAATAGCTTATCCAAAAATATAATAGAGTTGTATTTTAAATCCAAAAGTGATAAAGGATGGTTGTGACATTAATGAAGGAAGCTGATGAACTGGCTATGATTAAATGATTGGTATGCCATGAATGAAGTTTGTTAAAGAATCTATGGCAAAGGAAAATCGACAGGAAGATCTAAAGCTTAGATTGAACTGCAATACCCTAGCACAAGTTCCAATAAATGTATGCAAGTTCCAAGGTGGGGTAAAACATTTTCAGATCGAAGGATACATTGAACCTAGTCAAAGTTTGAAGATCTGATGGCTATGATTGATCATGGGAAATTTGATCAAGGAGATTAAGCAGTTGGCAAATTGTTTATAAATAAGGAACAGTTGATAAACAATGTATGTGGGCAAGTGTATGCACAGGGATGCTACATAGTGATTACCAAGCACTAAAGCTTGAAGACCTGTTTGAATAACAGAGTATAGAGCCTAGCAGATGGACAAGATAAGTCCTATTTTATTGAGCAAATAAGAATCTTCTTTAGCATTTTTAGATGTGAAGTTGCAGATAGATTTTTATTACTGTTATTTTGTGAAGTAATAGAAAATCTCTTAACCTAGTGGACTTAACAGTCTTATTTGTAAAACCCTCTAGCAAGGTGACATTTTGATTGAGTGTTTGAAATCCTTAAAAAGGTCACTTCTAACAAGGTGAAGATCCTAACAGATCTGATGGAAAT
This sequence comes from Cryptomeria japonica, assembly GCF_030272615.1. Classification (NCBI taxonomy): domain Eukaryota; kingdom Viridiplantae; phylum Streptophyta; class Pinopsida; order Cupressales; family Cupressaceae; genus Cryptomeria; species Cryptomeria japonica. Next base: position 334,051,683 of record NC_081407.1, read on the forward strand.
CACTTAACCGGGTCACATCTAGCAATGTGTTTGTAATCTTTAACATGATTTTCTTTTAACCGAGCATACTCTAGAAGAGTATATTTATTAGTGGGTCCGAAATCCCACAGTGGTTTTTCCCTATTTGGGTTTCCACGTTAAATCTAGTGTTATGAGTGTTATGATGTTTATATTCTTATGAGTTTGCATGTTTAGCAGTTTTGGTTATATTACTGAAGTATATGTTACTGAGGTTGAATCTGTTGTTTTTATGGAAGATTAAGTTTGTATGATTCACCTCGCCCTCTCATCTTATTAGCTTGGCATCTATACTTAACTTTAACTATCAAAACTATCAAAGAGATCTAAAGAAACTTTTCATGGTGGACGACAAGCCAGAAAGCTATAAACTCCAGTCGGAAAATGCTTTTCTGGTGAAGCCATTTAATGGCAAACTTACTGACAGATATATTTTCAGGGTCATAGATTTTTGTAAAATAGTGGTTATGTATAGCGATGTGAGCGATACCATATGGACATATGAGGCTTTGAATGGGAGTTATAATGTTAAGGAATTAGCTCCCCATTGCAGTGGGAAGAAAATAATTGTGTTGGAATTGTTTGATGTTTTGGTAAAGGCAAGCCATGAGCCTCTACAATATTATGACTTTGTTATTTCATTCATTCATGATATTGCAACTAGATTGGGAGAAATAGTCCCTTATTATGTCTTGAAAAGGCCTGGTGTGGAAAGTTTCTTGGCTGAATTGGCTAAAAATTATAAAATTGTTATTTTTATAGATGCACAGAAAAAATATGCAGATCTTATACTAGACAAACTTGATATTGATTTAATTATAGAGGGTCATTTGTATAGGGATTCGTGCACTCACCTAGATGATGTTTATGTGAAATATTTGACCAAGATCAATCATTCTCATAGGATTAGGGATTTGGATTTGAAGGATGTTTTCATGGTTGACATTAATCCAAGGTGTAAATTTCAACCAGAGAATGGCATTTTGGTAAAGCCATTTGATGGTGATGTAAATGATAGAGAATTGTTTAAGCTTGCAAAGTTTCGTGAAAGTGTAGCTGAATGTAATGATGTGAGAGATGCTATAAGACTTCATACAGATTCTCCAAGTCTAAAGTGTTTGGCTACTCGTAAGTTGCAGAACTTTGCTAGAATTGCACAGCTGGTTTTGCACCACCATCGCCATCCTCATCTTCCCCACTCCTCTCACCATGGTCACCAGTAAGTATATTACTGTCATCACTTTAATTACATGGATGTAATAGCACTGCAAGTTTTATATTCAAAAAATTATTGTTTCACATGGATGTTAATGAGTTTTCCATGCTTTGAATGACTAAATGGAAATACAAACTGGCCTTGTGATTTTTTAGAAATTCAAATAGTTCTAAATTTGTATTGCTATCTATACCTATATATTGTTGTAGAAGAATTCTTTTAAAAGATTAGATAAGTACGTTGCTATAATTTTGAGAACGAGGAATGAAAATTTTCTCCTCAACATGAAGCTTTTTTTAAATAGATCCCATGCATAGCACAAAAGTTTGAGAATATATATTAAGTGATATTTCTGAATTACCATGGATCGCACACAGATGGATTCATTGTCATTATGATTTACTACCATTTTTTGCTATTAATGATAAAGATGAATTTATGCTAAATTGTTCAATATCGTGTTGATTGGTTTTAATAATGCAAGATGAAAGAGAACTTTCAAAATTAGTAAAATATTTATATTAAATAAATTTGAGAATATTTTAATTAGTTATATGACGAAGACATTTTCTATATGAAATAAACTATCTATTTTTTAAAACTAGTATATATATCTTAATTATATTTATTTAAAGAAATGTCAAGATATCAATTGATAGTATTTTATTTACTTTAAAATTATTTTAGTTTACTCTAAATTATATTTATTATATAAAAAACATATAAATATATATTGTATCTACATTAATTTTTTTTTAATAAATTTTTTTTATTTGATAATTGACATCTAATTTTTATACTATAATTTTAAGCTTATTATTATTCAAAAAACTCATTAAACAAACAAACAAACAAACATATATATATAAATATGTATGTATGTATGTATATGTACACACACACAACTTATTATTTTGATGAGGGTATATTTATTTAATATGATGTTCATTTTAAAGATATTAAGTTTGTAATTAATATTAATATTTTGACATGTAAATAGTTGCCAAATTTAAGCTAGAAGGTAAAAGTTAATATTTACATGCTCACCCCTTTACACTCCACCCTTTGCTGCCATTGTACGATGCCTCTCAACATTAATCAATGGTTCAAAAATGATATATATATGGAAAAATCTACCTATTATTTTCTTTTGATAAAAATTTCTTTTAATATTATTTCTTTTTTGTTGTTGTTAAAGGGTATCCCACAACCCAGCACGATGCCCATTTTGAGGCAAGCTAAGGCAATACTAATCACTTGGGGTGTCAGTAAGGGCTCATGCATTACACACACTAGATAAACATTGGATTTGTGGAGTCAAACTCGAGATCAATAGGGAGAAAATTAATATTATTTCTTTTATTATCTTATTTTTTAATGTATTTTAATTCTTCTACTTCTTATTTTAAGGCTTGGTTTTTATTAAGTTAAATTTTTATTATAATTATTTATGTCTTCTTATGAAATCAAAAATAATAATAAAATATATTAAAATTAATTATATTTAAGAATTATTTTATTTACATAAGAAATCATTTATATTCTTAAGATTTATTTCATTTATTTAAGTTAAGGTGCACCATCATCTTATTTACATGCTCATGACATAAAATTACATGATTACACAATGATACTTTTTTGTGTCATTGTCAAATACCTCTTATCCTTTTAAAGCCTAAACAAAATTAAGTTAACTTATTTTTTATAATTTAATAAAGTGAGTTTTTTGTTAGGATAAAATAAGTTTTGATGGGATCCGAAAACCCATACAACCAGAAAGCTGCCAAAAAGAAATGGAGTAGACTAACCGACAACAAACAACAGGGTTGAAAAGGCCCTAAAACCTTCTAGACTTATGGGCATCTAGAGTCCAAACTCAAAGACTGCACAAAACAAAATTAAAAAAAACTAGAACATTCATATTCAGCCGAATACCAGCTAGACCATACACATAAGACATTACAACACAAGATATCATGAACAAATGGTGTCAATCAACAGACACTAGACAACAAAATACAAGGAACAAGGGTTTTAACAAGAACCCTCAACCAATAAGAAGGGTTTTCCCAAGCTCCCATAACCTGTAATAGAAGCTCCTAACGACAAAAGACCACACAACCAATACCTACCTAAAAAAAAAATTGGCCAGACAAGGCCCTTGAAAAATTGCTAGCACCAAAAAGAAACTGAAAACATAGGGTTTTTCTAGGCTCCCTCAACCTTGAAAGTGGGTTTTACAAGGGTCCCACAACCTTCTAAGGTCTAGAAAACAACAACACTACTTGTATGCATAATTTGACCAAGAGGATTTTTATAGGCTCCCATAACCAGCAAACAATTTTGGGAAATAATGAAAAGACTGTAAACCTAGAACCATTTGTGAAGAACACCATGTGGGTTAAGACCATCTCCCTCAACCAACAACATGAATTACAACAACCAATAGGTTCCCGCACACCTATTCTCCACCTCAATAGGAGAAAGGGCCACCTCAATAGGACAAGAAGGAAAACAAGTCAACATGTAAGTGGTTTTTACAAGGCTCCCACAACCTGGTAAGGCCCAAAAAACAACATCTTGTCCTGAAAGTGCAATCTAGCCTAGAGGCTTTTTACAGGCTCCCACAACTAGCAAACCGTTCTGGGAAACAATAATAAAACTGTAAACCCAAAACCATCTGCAAGGAATACCATGAAGGTTTTGACTGACTCCCTCAACCAGAAACACTAACAACAACCAAGAAAATCCCCCACACCTACTCTCCACCTCAATAGGAGAAAGGTCCACCTCAATAGCACAAGAAAGAGAACAAATCGATTGCTCTAATAGCCCAAACTTAGCTTGGAACCCATTCCACCACTCCACCTCCATAGGAGAAAAAAACAACTCATATAGAGATCCATGAGAACAAACAGGAATAGCATAAAAAAACCTCACTAAGGAATAAACTGGGAGAGAATAGAGGGTCCACATACAAAAACCAACGAACAAAAGTTGCAAGACATCCAAAATAGCCAAACCACCCATGAGAGTGGAAACCCCACAAAACTTGAGAAGAGAATAACCTACAGCAAGCCAACCATAGAAACATAAAACCCCAACCCCAAAAGATTGGGAATTCTATATCCAAAGGCACAACACATTTTGTTTACAACCAAATCCAAGAGCACTCACCAACACAGTCGCACCTTCCTGTAACTAGACATAGCCCTGCCTCCAACATATAAAAAAAGCTTGTAGTCCCCAATCCCTGCCAAGGAGATCAGAGAAAAACTGGATGAAAATATCACCTCCTTCCCCACCACACTCAGCCGAGATCTTTAGAAAACTGCATCCAAGAGAAAAAATGATGTGCAAGGCTAAGAAGAAAGCACAACCTAAAGGGAAACGACCTTCTCCTAGCCCATCTAGATCATCATCCTCATCCTCTTCACCCGAGTCTTCGCCCACAAAAACCCTAGCTCGCCTATTCCTAGTAGCTTGCCTGTTTCCTCCCATCATTGTAACTTGTAATAAGGTTGTTTAATAATAAAGTGTAAGTTTTTGCTAATCTCATATTCAAAATGATTGTCAGATATTGTATTTTTTTAATGGTTAAATTTGTAATAGTGAAATTGGCATACCTATGCTAATTAAAATTTCACTTTTGAGTCTATTTTTAAATGTTTTAATGCAATTATATGTGATATGTACTATATTCTTGAGTTAGTTTTAGCACTTATCTACTCTTATTTACTTTTCACTCACACATGTATTTCTTATGCACTTATCCTTGTGCTTAAATTGTTCACATTTTTCACATACATTTCAATCATTTTTCACCTAAATTTCTATATATTCATCTTGTATTCATATATTTTGAATCAATTACCACTAGTCATTGAACAATAACATGCAAGTTTTGTATGTAACACATATTTGACCCAAAATTTCAACACCTCATTATCATTTGAGTTCTTAAATAATTTAAGGAGAATCTTTAGGAGAATTTGAATAAAATCAATTAAAATAATTAAAGTATTATATTAAAAATAACATGTAAATCACTTAAATGTTTTATTGTTATTGTCAATAATTTTTATATATGCAAATCTAGTCCAATTAAGGTGGTTGAATTAAGATAACTTAACCCTATTGATATGATAATCTACTAAGTATATTTTTTAAAAAAATTGTTCCTTAAAAATAATTGAAGGTAGACTTTGAGGAATGAGTTAGCATCAAAACACATCTAGTTAACCCAAATCTAAGGGTCATAGAATAGATCCATATTATTTCGAATTTATTAATGCAAGGGACTCCCCTAACACACCCAAAACACATGTTCTTTTGCACTATATGAGGGTTACTCAGACCAATATTCATGGATAGAATAACAAATAAATTGCATAGAAATTGCAAGAATATAGATAAATAATTTTTTATTACTTATATATAAAGAAACACAAATATTGAGAAATTATAACATTTGCTTAATTCATAGGAATGGCAGATTTCCTGGGAATGGCGGATTTCCTAGGAATGGCGGATTTCCTAGAAACTATTGTTCCCCTGGGATCAAATCTGGCACACAGGAAGGAGGTCAGACATCTCAAGGGTCAGAAGAGGACAAGGAAAAAGAAAAACTGGGAGAAGAAAAAGATTCGATCCTCGAGGACCCACACGATAGAGGAAAATGGAAAAAATGGTCCTCACTCTTTAGAGTGAAGCCACTGGTTAAATCTAGGCTTCCGGAAGTAACGAACATTTTAGACCCCACCTCTGGTCTAGTCGTTATTTCTGTTCTGGACAAAGTGGTTGATATGATTGTAGCTGGCCTATCTATGACCTTAGTGGGATGATTCTCTGGCTTTAGGCCCAACATTGATGATGTTAGGAATTTCATAAGGAGAAAATGGATGGTAAAAGGACAAGTGGAAGTGGCGGCGTTGCCTAGAGGGTTTTTTACCTTCGATTTCAACTCTGAAGAAGACATGAACAAATCTCTCTGCGAAGGCCGCTAGATGTTTGGCAAGTCTTCCCTGGCTCTCCAGAAATGGGCCCCGAATCTCATCTTGGATGAATCCTTCTTCGTCTCTGCGCTAGTCTGGACATGCCTCCTGGGTCTCCCGCTCAAATACTGGAACGAGGAAGTTTTCAAGGGCATTGCAAAATCCTTTGGAGAACTCTTATCGATTGACCTGATCACGGTGGCTAAATCAAGGTTAGTCTTTTCTCGCATTTGCATAAATGTTAACCAAATGACAAATATGCCTCAATCCATAGATATCATATCTAAACTAGGAAAATGGTCCGAAGCTATTGAATATGAATCTCTACCGTTTGCCTATTTCCACTGCAAAAAATTAGGGCATTGGGCAAAATCTTGTCCTCTCAAGAAAGGCAAGGAACCCAAGACAGATAGTAACTCTAAGAACAAAAAGATCTTGCAAATGACAAACAAAAAAGTAGATTCATCAATATCGAGAGTAATCAAAAAAAGGATGCAACGAAACTTATGAATGAAGTCAAGAGGACTGGGAGTAGCAGCAATGATAAACAGGATTGTGTTTGTTCCAACAACCCACCGTAGAGCTCTAAAGAAGCAGAGCTAGGAACTGAGTTGATCAATAAAGAAAGCCTAGAAGCTCAAGAGAAAGAAATTGTAAGTTAGGAGAAGGATGAATCTATTCTGGACTAGAAGGACAGATTAGCTAGCCAGCAAAAGGAAGATTCATTTCCACACTCTTCACTCTCTAAATCAGCTGACACAAACTTTAATAACTTTAATGAAGCCCAAGACCCTTCTAATTCTGAGCCCTTATTGCTTTTAACTAATGGAAGCCCAAAACCTCTCCTCTATAAAACCCCTTCCCAAAGCGTGTTTATGTTGGATGAAATCCTCTGGATTCCTGGGTCGAGAGAAGGAAAATTGAATAAGGAGGAACTCAAGGAAGGAATCTCAACCAAAAGCAAGATTAAGAAAAAGGTAGATGTTGGAAGCCAAAATAAAAAGTAGGGAAGGCCATCCCTAAAACATCAAAGGGAACAAGAAAGCTGGAAGAACTGTACTGATGGAACACAGTGCTCCATCGAGTCAGCCCTATCCCTAGTTAAAATATGAAGATTATATCCTAGAATATCTGAGGGCTAAACACCCCCCATAAGAAGGATGTGTTACGGAACGTCATCAGAGATCATAAACCAGATGTGGTCCTTGTTCAGGAAACCAAGATGTCTAAAGCAAAAGTTGAAAGGATCATAATTTTCAAAGAAAACGGAGTCATAGGAACTAACTCGGAGGGTGCCTCTGGAGGAACTACAATCTTTTGGAACAAAATTACTATAATAGGAAAGGAAATAATCTCGCCTTTAATAGGAACTCAGTTTTGCTCAAGCATATTAAGGACAACTTTGTTTGGGTGTTATCTAATGTCCACACTCCTAACACTAAATCCGGGAGAGCTAAATTCTAGAAAAGCCTTGCGGCTGACAGACTCCAGTTTGCTGATCAAAGTTGGATTATTATGGGAGACTTCAATACCCCGCTCAAAGATGAAGATAAGATGGGAGGAATCCCCTTACATCTTGATGGAAACCAAGACCTTATGGATTTCATTAATGACCAAGCTCTCATTGATGTTGATATCCAGGGCATCAATTACACCTAGACAAATAGAAGAACCGAAGCTGATTTGATTCAAGTTAGGCTTGACAGATCTTTAATTTCTCCTAACTGGCTTTCTAAGTATAGTTGTTCCCTTGGTTCTGTTATCAAAATTGGTTCAGACCATTTCCCCATCTCATTTTCTGCCAACTCTTTTTCGGCTAAGAGAAACTTCCCTTTCAGATTTGAAAAAGCTTGGCTCTCCCATCCTTCTTTGGAAGCCTGCATTACTGAATGGTGGAACTCTGAAGTGGAGGGTAAGGCTCTTTTTAGAATTGCTACAAAGCTCAACATCATAAAAGCCAAAATTAAAACCTGGAACAAAGAGATCTTTGGGGACATATTCAAGATCAAAACTCAAGTTAAAGATAAATTAAAGCTTGTTCAGGATAGAATCCAAGAGGTGGGGTTGACCGAAGAACTTAGGACGACTGAAAATGATCTGTTATCTAAATACCACTCCATCATTTCTAATGAAGAGACTTTTTGGAGATAAAGATCTAGAGCTCTATTCCTAAAGGAAGGTGATAAAAACACTCGCTTCTTTCACTTAACTGCCCTTAAGCACAGGGAAACCAATAGAATATCTAGACTAACTTGCAATAAAGGTGTCCTAACAAAGGATTGCGACATCAGGAAGGAAGCTCTCGAGAATTTTAGTACCTTGCTGGGTGAAGTGGACAACCTTGACCATAGTAAGCAAAACACTCTTTTACAAGGCATCCCTTCTATCCTATCGGAAGTTGACAATCATCTCTTATCTCGTATTCCCACTAATCTTGAAATCAAAAAGGTGGTGTTTTCCTTTCAGGGTGATAAATCCCCTTGCCTGGATGGCTTTCCATTCTTTTTCTTCCAAAAATTCTGGCACATTGTGGAGGCGAACATATGCAATGGTGTTAAGGAATTATTTGGCTCCAAAAGACTACTTAAGGAACTGAATGCCACTTTCATTGTCCTTATCCCAAAGATCCCCAGAGTTGATTCTCTTAACAAGTTTAGACCCATCATCTTGTGTAACTCTGTCTACAAGATCCTTTCCAAGGTTTTGACTTCAGGTTGCTTGATGTTCTCCCAAGGATTATCTCTATCCAACGGAATGGCTTTGTCCCCAGAAGATAGATTTTGGACTCCATTATCTCTAATCATGAAAATATCCACTCCCTGAAAGTGGCGAGTAAACAGGGATTCTTCCTTAAGTTAGACATGGCTAAAGCTTTTGATAGAGTGAACTAGCAGTTTCTCCTCAGGATCATGGAATTGTTTGGTTTTGGTGACAAAGTTATCCAGCTCTATTCTCAACTCATGGGAACTTCCTCCTCTGCTGTTATTGTTAATGGTTCCCCGTCTAAATTCTTCAAAAACTCCAGAGGTCTCAAACAGGGAGACCCCATCTCCCCCATCCTGTTTACCATTCTTGCTCAATGCCTGGGTAGATTCATCCTTAAAAATGTGGAAGAAGGCAATCTTAAGGGTCTGAAACCCTCTTCATCCAATGCTGTTTGCTCTCATGAACAATTCATTGATGATTCTATCACCATGGGGGAAGCCACCATCTTGGAAGCCAAAAACATGAAAATCATTTTGAATACCTATGAATCAGCCTCTGGTCAAAAAATCAACTGGGATAAAAGCTCTTTGTTTTTCATCAACACCCCGGCCCAAAGGCAAATTAGGATTGGCAGGATTCTTGGTTGTAACATATCTGAGTTTCCTTCTACCTATTTGGGGCTTCCTCTCTATCTCAATCCTAAGGATTCCTTCTAGAATAAGTTAATCGACAGACTCAACCTAAAACTCGCTGGCTGGAAAGGGGTTGTTCTTAGTCAAGCTGGTAAAGTCACTCTGCTCAAAGCCGCTCTCCAAAATCTTCCTGTGTATTCTCTTAGCTTGTTCAAAATCCCCTCAAAGTTTATAGAAGCTATTGAAAAAATCCAAAAAAAGTTCCTTTGGTTAGGAGTGGAAGTTAAAAATAGAATCCCCCTTATAGCATGGAATAACATTTGTACCCCTAAGGCCTCAAGTGGGTTGTGCTTAAGGAACATTAGTTCTATGAATAAATATTTATTAGCCAAACAAATTTGGAGATTCAAAGAGGAGGAAAGAGAATGGAACTCTATTTGGAAAAACAAATATCTCTATATGCAACCTTCTGAGGAAGAATTCTTTGACAACTCTTTCTTTGTTGATGGATCTTCCATTTGGAATGGAGTGCAATCTACTAAAGGCTGGGCTGCTGCTGGTAGAACTTGGAACCTTGGGGATGGGAGGAAAATTAGATTTTGGGAAGATAGATGGATCCTGGATAAACCTTTGAAGGAAATCCCTATCATCAAAGATTGGAAAGACAACTTCAAATGTAGGTATGGTGAAATGGTAAGAGATTACTGGATGAATGGGGACTGGATTGACTTTAGCCAACAGTGCCCGGATCTCAAGTTCCTTCAGATTGCTCTTTCTGCTAAAATCCCTGGAGACAACAAAGATGACATTCTGATATGGGGGAAAAATCTGGATGGGAAATACTATGTTTCCTCCATTGTGGTTATTCATAATGTCCCAGTGGAAGCTACTCCCATCTGGGCTAAAGTTTGGAATAAGAACTTAGTTCCCAAAATCAACATCTTCTTTCGGATTTTCATCCAAAATAAGATATTAACCCTGGATAATCTTCATAAAAGAGGCATCATTTTTCCTAACATGTGTTCTCTTTCTTGCAGGGAAGAAGAGACAGCTTGCCATATTCTCAATCAATGCTCTTTTAGCTAGGACATCTGGAAAATCATCCTGACCAGGTGGAACCTGAGCTGGGTCTTCCTGAATTCTCTTGGTGACACTTGGCTTCAATGGCATTGTCCTAACTCTATTCCTGAAATTGTGGAGATCTGGAGACTTACTCTACCGATTGTTATCTGGAATATATGGAAAGAGCACAACAATAAGATTTTCAGAGATAAAAGGGTTATTCCTAAAGTGGTTGCAGACAAAATCTTTAGGAGTATTTTTGAATGCCTCTATGGCACTGATCAAGGACTTGCTGCTAAAGAGGATTTCAAAGACAGATGGAACCTTTCTACCACCACTACTAGTAAGGAGAAATACAGAGAAGGTCTTTTCTGGTGTTTCCCTCTGCAGGGATGGATTAAGGCTAACTTCGACGGGGCTTCTAAAGGAAATCCAGGTAAAGCTGGATATGGGGGCATTATCAAGAATTTTGCTAGGAGCTACCTTAAGGCGGTGGCTGGTCCTCTGGGGAATCAAACTAGCCATTTTGCTAAAGCCTCCATGGCCTTGCATACTTTAATTATAGCCAAAAATTTCAATTATGATAAAATATGTCTTGAGGGGGATTCACTTAATATTATTAAGTTCTTAAAGGGGGAATCAGAGCCTTCTTGGTCCATTGAGAATATCATCATGAAAGCTAGAGAGATTATTGATAGTTTCAAAGAAATTATTATACAAGATGCCTTCAGAGACCAAAATAGTGTTGCTGACTATTTAGCGAATACTAGAGTTAATTCTGACGTTCAAATGATTTGGCATGAGGATGATCTCAATTTAAACATTAAAGAGACACTTAGAAAGGACCGTTATACTGGGAGAGAAGGACAATTAAATCATGACAAGTAAAAAGCACCACTTGCGCCTCACTTGAAAGACCATCATTACCTGGCACTGAGGCAGATCTCCTACTATCTCCAAAAAAATTCTGCATGCTTTGTGGGTTACTCAGAGCAATAATTTGAGTTGCATAGGGAAAGAAGTTCTCAATTTGTAGAGAAACAGAGTTGATATCCTGCATTCAAAAATGGGAGGAGATCTAAGATGCGAAGAACCTGACAACACGTCGACTTGGAAAGCAATGCCTTAAGTCTAGGCAAAGCTGGAGAAGGGCTCTCTCACTAGCTTCATGGAAAAGCTTGAGGACTATGACAAAGGTAGGGTCAACTTAGCCGTTTCCAAGATTTTTGAAAACTGGTCTAATGGCTCTTTTAAACTTTACGGAGTTAAATTTAAGTTAGATGCTGGGCTTATTTCCACTGTGACTTGTATGCCCCACTCGGAGCTCAACTTCTTTCGAGACCTCAAGGTCTCCAACAATGCAGTTACCCTGTTCTCGCGAAAACAAAAAGAGCGGGCCAAAATCGGCAAGGCTACCGGGGGCTACTACGATGCTGCAAACATCAAGAAGTTGTGGGGCTGGGTCCTGAATGCAATAATGGAGTATATTACGATTGAAGGTCATTTCTCCAGGGCCCACACTTACCACTTCGTGCTCTTGAACCATTTCAGACACAACAAAAAAGTGTCTTTGCCCTACTACCTTTTTTGATCCCTCTCCAGGTCCCTGAACAAGCACAGGACTAACCCTTCTAGCCCGATTCTCCAATGCAAGATCCTGCTACTCATCTATGAGCATTGCAAAACCCTCACTCTATACTAAAATAAGCGGATTTCTGCTTCCCCAGGTAAAAGGAGGATGGAAGAGGGAGATACTAGCAAGGAGAAGTCGTCATCCTGCAAGAAAAGGAAAAGTGCCCCCGGGTTGGAAACTGAGGACATTGTGAAGGAAAGTAGTGGTATGGATACAGATGACTCTAACGATGAAGATAGCTGGAAGGAAGAGGAGCTGGGCAATGAGGAAGAAAGTGGAGATTTTGAGCTTGGTCAAGATAGCCCTATTCCAGGTGATCACCCTGGTAAGGACAATAGCCATCTGATGGAGGAGATGGCTCCCAAGGATAATGAGGAAACTGAAGTTAATTCTAAGAAGGAAACAAACAAAGGCTCTGAGAAGAACCTATCTGAGGAAAGGGATAGCAAGGCCAAGGATAGAGTTGTTGAGGGGCTTATCCTAGATAATCTCAAGAAGCTCTCAGAGGCTAGAATGAATTTTGATAGACAAACTTACGAAACCCTGAAAAACCTGGAGAAGCAAGGGATAAATTCGGATAAAAAGAGGGAGGATGAAAATAGAGAGCATATTAATTGGAAGCAGGGAATGGAGAATAAGGTAAAACCGCTGGAAGAGGGAAAAGAAGCGATGAAAAATATGATGGGAATTATCCCAAGTATCCTCTCTGCTGTAACCAAAAACCTGGAAGACATTGCCAAGGTCTTTGACCATACTCCTAAACCAGTTGTGGATCTTGACCTAGAGGAGGAAACCATCCAGACTGGAAGTGGTGGTGATGCTACCCCGGTGGGCGGAACTATGAAGAGAACTAGGGCCAGTATCAAGAAAGTTGTGGCTGTTGCGGGCAAGGACCCTCCAAACCTCAAAGACAACATCAAAGAGCTGCAAGAAATTAGCAGCACCCTGGCTAAAGCCGTGGATAAAATCTGATTCCTGAATGGCCTACTAGCTTTTAGGGGCTTTTGTGGGTTTTCCTTGGATTTCTGCTGGTTTTCTCCTTTTGTTTGGTTTCTCTTTGTTTCTCGTGGCTTTGTTGTTTTAGTCTTGCTTGTAAAGGGTTTCGGGGCCCCTTCAAAACCTACTTTTTCATTAATCAAAAACATTTGCTTAGCCTCATGGGATTTATCAATCTTGTAAGAAAAACTACAAATTAACTCTCAAATAGAGGATAGTTCTTCTCAACTTCAAATTATCACTTCACTTTGAATGGTCCACACCAATCTAGATGATCCACACACCTTTGAATCAACTCCCAAGGATCCACTTAACTCTAGATCAACTCTCAATGATCCACCCAATTTTGGATGCTTAAAATTCTATCCTGAGCCATTATTTATAGTTCTCTTATGCCTCTTGCAATTCTCATGCCCTCTCTAAGACAACAACACATAACAATTGAGACATACAAGACATAGTCAATATATGATTTTTTTTGGACAATGTAGGATTTCCCTACACCCCTAGATGCTCCTACATTGTTTATCTAGATCCACATTATTAATAATATTACAAATTGATAAACTAATTTATATTAAATAAGAAGTTAGATTCATTTCCCCTAGCCTTCATCTATCCTCATTTACACAGGTTATCACACTTTTCACCTTATATCGTTTGTACCTAGATAGTTATACATTATTCTAAATTTATTATGCATAGCATTTCCCCAATGTTTGAACATTTTCTCCCTACATCTAATTTTTTGTTTCATCAACTTGCTAGTTCATTCTCATGGGTACATGATTGATCATCTGTCCAAAAATCTATCCCCTAAAATTCTAAAATTTAAATTTAAATGTGGTTGACTTTCTACCATTTTTATAGTTTATATGAGCCAACGAAATATGCATTTGTGTTATATATAGCTATGCATATGTATTCAAATACATAAAATTGCATTCATTTCACACCCTACCTCATCCTAGATGATTTAGGTTTATAAAAGACTCAAGGTGGATTTATTAGGATAACACTTTGATTGGTGGAGTTAAAAAAACAACATTTACCTCAACATTATTAACTATGCTACTTGCACGATTGCGTGATGCCTTCCAATCCTTTACACAACTACAAAGTTAGTCCTTGTTAAGGTTTGACCTAGGAGAACATGTCCTTAGTGAATTGATAACCCTTTAAAGGTAATTTTAAGTATTGCCAAACCTTTTAGCAAAGCCAACATAAGTGAATTTGATGACCTAAAGAGTAGAAGCACAAAAGTTACAAGATTAAATTAAACACAACATATTTGATCTAAACCACTATATTTAACATTTTAAATATCTATATACAACCAAATGTGAAACATAAACAAAACAAATTTCAATTCTAATATATAGATAGACAAATTCTTAAACCATGTCAAAATCACCTACCTTTAAACCTAGAACTAAATACACTTTATTTGTAAACCTTATTGTATTAATATCCATACCCTTGATTGAATTTCAAAGAGGTTACTATAATACAAAAGTCATTGTATCATTTGTGCTTTAGATTTCTTTCCTTTATCTATCTCCTACACCCAAAATAATATTGAAATCTACTCCAACAGGAAACCTTATATCATTGGATTTGTGAAATGAAATGAAATAAGGGTTTCTAAATATTTATATATTTATTTAAGGAATATAGATAAATAATTTTTTTTTTTTTTTTTTTGTTTTAATCTTAATCTGTAATATTTTATTTTAATTTTATGTTTTCTTGTTTAATTGTCTCTATTGTAACTGGTGACTTTATAATGATTATTTACAAGTATATGTATAGTACAATGTCTCAAAAAAAACTTAATAATAAAAAAAAAAAGATAGAATATTATATCAAAATCTTGAAGGACATAAGTAATATATTGTCTATCTTAAAGTAATCAATTTTACTAATATAAAAGCATCATTTATGTTCAAATAATGTTCAGGACTAAATTAGCATCTATTTTCTTAAAGTTATTTTACTTAATTAGAAATATTTTTTATTTAATAAAAAAATGTTCCATTTATTTAAGATATATATATAGAAATATTATATATACTTAAAATTATATTAATGTATAGAGAAAATATATAAAAAACAATTAAGTTTAATGAACTTCACAAAAAGTTCAATTATGTGCTAGTCCTACATTCAAAATGATTTCCAAATATTTAGTTATAAATTGAACAAGATTTTATATTTATTTGCAATGCTGAAATTGGCATAGACATGTTAATTCCTATTTAATTTCTCTACTATTTTGAAAGGATGTTTTAATGCAAGGGGAAACAAATCAATCCCCAATTCAAAGACAACCAAAAAAAAATTCTTATCTATATAATAAAGGAGGAGTTGCCCCTATCATTTTAACAAAAAAAATCCCTTGTTAAGGTAGTTCAATAGATGGTATGATGATTATGTTAAATAATCAAATGCTTTCAAATCATCTCTTCCATTTGATAAATTGATAGAGATTCATGAAAGGGATCCAAATAAGACAACAAATGAAGAAGCATTATCATGCAACATAGCATGCACAAAACAATACAAGTCCAATTATTACAAAGATGAAGGAATACACTAGAAGTGAACTCAAAAGAAAAACACTTTATTTTACATGCAAGGAACATTGGAAACCAAGTCATAGATGTGGGAGCAATGAATGAGAAAAAGAACCATGCTCAAATGAGATGGTTAAACTATAAAGGGTTATGGGCACACTGTTTCAAGTTCAATATCATGTAGAAGAATATAAAAGAAAGCCACAGGTTGAAGATAATGTATTTGTAATTAAAAAGATACTTTAGTGAATGACATTTCACAACAAGAATGTGCTTTATTTGATGAAGTTAATTCAAGATCAATATTGCATGTTTAATATGAAGTACCCAAGAATGGAAAGCTTAGTCCCATTAATTTCAATGGTTTTCGAGGAATAACCATTGAGATTATAGGAAATGAAAAAAAGAAGCTATGAAAAGAAAACTTTAAAGCTAATTTTTCAAAGGTTTCAAAAGAGGAGCATGCTAAATTTTGGAACAAAGTCAAGGAGGATTTGGATGAATCTATCTCCATTAACAAATTTCAATTCAAGGATGAAGTGTTGCTACAAATATTTTGAGGATTTTCACATCAACAATGTAAGGTAAAATAATCAATTATTTCTTTAATTGTAGTTCAAGGAATACAAGAGATAATAATGGAGAAGAGTTATTACATCAACTTGGTTTCACATCATTGCATGTGTTTAATCATCATGAGAAGCATAATAATAAAGATAAGTTGAAGGGTACAAAGTGGAAGAGAAATTCTTTTTCTCAATCTCAAAATATCTCATGGACAAGGTTCTGGGATCCGGATGAGTTAAACAAAACTAACAGACAAATTCTAGATAAGCAAGTGGTTTGCAGTCCTAGAGTAGCACAATGGAAGCATGAAGGTATCTCCCTAATTGTTAGTTTTGCAAAGGAGGATCAAATCTTGGTGTGTAGCCTAAGGTATGGAAAATATTGCCCATTTATAGGTTTATTTTTTCCTTCTATACCAATACAAAATTATTTTCACCAAAGAAGGCATATTAAAAATGAGTTTAGAATTTGCACAATTGAGCATGTGGATTCCTTGTTCCAAATTCAATATTATTTTTGCATATTAGTTCCAAATGACACTTTAATAGAAATAATAGTTAAAGGATTTAATATCACTACTAAGTTATACATTTATTTCAATTGTATATGGTTTTTCATTTATTTAAACCATATGAATAATTAATGGCTACAATTATTAAACCACTCCTTGAAGATATACCTTACAGTTGGATAGAATATTATTGGTAGTAGCCAAAGGGAGATATTCACACTAAGATTCTTATTGTGGAAAACTGAGATTCTACTACATGGTTTCATTTCTCATGGTATCAAGAGAGTTGCAATTTTTTCATACTTGGGTCATATACACAGTACTCAATATTTACAAAAAAATGTAACACATGAACTATTTGATGAGCTTAAGAAGGTAACCCACTAATGTTTTACACTTTTAATTTCAGATATCTCATATCTATATGTAGTGGAATGTGTTATTCTAGGAGTAGGTAACTAGAATCTATTACTAAAAAGATGGGGCTCCATTCAAATTAAGAGAAAAAGTAAATATAAAAAAAAGGGTTTTCTTTGAAATAAAAAGATTTTGATATTCCCCAAAAGTTGCAATGCATTGGAAATCCAAATTGATCCTGCACAAGCATGAGGAAATTGTACAATGGTTGCAGCTTATGAGTTATATGCAGGGAGTCAAACAATGTCGCTTCTTATTTGATTGTGATCCAAGAATCTAAAACTCAAAATGCAATTGTAAAAGTTGATTAAGTGACTTGGGAAATATTTGTAGATAAATACTTTCAGAGTAAAATCAAAATGAGAGATTATGATAATAATGGACTTGCCACTATCTCTTTGCAAAGTGTTTTGTGTATTTAATTTTTGTTTGTAATAATGCACATTATTCTATATTTTGTACCTCTACATAATATTTTGTATCATAGATCATCCAATAAAGATGGGTAAATGATATCTTAAGTTGGCGTAAAGCATGATCCTACTACTATTCTTTTTCAACTATGTACCTTTTGATAGTTTCAAGCTCAAAGTAGCTATTGTTTTAAAAATAGCTTCTTGCTATTGTAAGGATTATATTGGCTATTGTCATAGTATTTTATGCTATGCAAATAAAATTTATATCATCATCGAAGACCTTAGCAGTGTCAAGTGCAAGTTTCCTAATATGAGTATAGTAATAACTAGAGACCCAAAATATATTATAAATTGCAAGAAAATGAGAAAGAGTTTATTTGTGGAATTCTTCAAGAAAGGAATTAATAAGTATGGTAATGAGTTATATAATATGTTAGAACATCACATAAATGTATTTTTTACTATCATGTATGTTGATGATTGGTATGTCCTAGTAAATGGATACAAAAGGTGCATAATCTTCTACTATAATGGATTGTTTCTTGCAGATACAATAGTTGGAAAATGGTGGTATATTTTCTATTTTTACATGATGATAATTATTTTTCTTCAAAAGTACCATTTATATTCAATATCAAATCCTAAAGTTGTATCTAACATCCTTCATGATGAAGAAAATTATGACATAATCAATGATAATTTCCACTAGGTACAGCTTCACAATTCAAAGGTAAAAGAGATATTTTCTTAAAAAATATATGATTTATGTTATGAAGGATGCATGGAACACTAGAAAAAACAAAGATATACCATTGTAATAGGTCACATGAGTTCCAAATTTAACTTGTCTTGTTATAGTTTGCATTCACTTTGGGAAGGACAAGCTAAAAGAAATTGGTTGTTGATTAGGGAAGGTGCAAGGGATAATATAAACACACAAGTAATATGGTATTTAAGGTTGCACATTAATTTTTTTAACATGTAATAGTAATCAACACAAGTACACTTTCCAAGTATTTTTACAGAATGCTTGAGAGGAAGGTGCAATATCATGCAAGTACAAAATAAAGGCTTGGTATGCAACTTAATATGATTGATTAGCTTGGCAAGATGATATTGGAGCCACATGTTCATAATTTCTTGAGGAAAATAAATTTTAAAAGGGGAGGATTTTTCATGTCCCATTTCTATTTTTAGCACTTACTATGTATAGTAAGCTTGGTTATCTATAAATAGTAACTCGGGACTTGCAAATAAACTAGAAAATTCAAATTATAAAAAAACATAAACTAAATTATAATTAATGGAGATTAATAAACTATATTTGAAATGTTCCTAGAATCCAATTTAGATGGTATGAGTTTAGAATTAGCAAATTTATCCTCCAAACTACAAAATGGAAGTTGTCTATTTAAGAGATAAAAATGGCAGTTTAGAATAGAATGTTGGAAGGTGGCTATCAAATGGAAAGTGCATATCGCTAAATTTATTTTAAAACATCTTTCCCTCCTAAGAATTGGACTTTGACACCCATGTTTAAATTTGAACAAGATTCTATTTAGTTGGTTGGAGTTGTCAACATTCATTCACTCTATCTCATTTTTGCTAACAAGCTTATGTTTTTTTATTTGGTGGCTAATAAACCAATGAAGAATTGATCTCCAGGGTTGATAAAACAAGGATTTAAGAGACTCAAGGGAAGAGGTTCTAAGGGTTCTCCTAGGAAATCTCACTATAGGGTTGCATTTGTATTTCATGCTCTACAATTGTAGATTGTTGTAAAAGCTTGCATGTGTTTTTTTTTTTTTGATTATAATAGAATATGTTGCTAATATTTTTATGTTGTAATACAATTTAGTACTTGACGTTTCAATAATATCTCATTTTTTTTGTTTGATAAACTTTGTAGTTTACTTGATTTGTTGTTTTTATTAAATTTACAAATTTGAAATAAAATATTAAAGTTATTTAAATATAATTTAATAATTTAATACGGGATATTAAAACATGCACACTTAAGCATAAACCATACACACTAAAGCATTCAAACTCACCATGACATTAGTAGCATACAAACTGAGATATTAAATAGAATAATCCTATAGACCAAATGATTCAAACACCAAATCAACATCATATTTGATTTTCTAAACATGTCCACATCCAAGTACCATATTTAAGAAAAAAAATAAGCATAGAAGAGATAACTTGCTAACATCAAACAAAATGACCACCAAACCATGTATGCCTTTTTTCCTTGACTTTACTTTTTTATGTTGTCTTTAGGACTTTTGCGAATACAACCTTGGGAACAAAAAAAAGATACCATTTTGAGGGATTGATTATTGAGCCCTAATTTTTATTTTACAAATAATTTTATTTACAATACTACTATGTCATTTTTCGTTGTGTATGGAGTTTCAAAGCCGTACAATTTTAACACTAATTTGGAATCCTTGAAAAGTCCATAAATAATATTTTAATCATTTAAATTTTCCCTGATACATCCATATTAGAATCTTGCTTGTTTTTATTACTATAAGGGTTGAATTTTCTTTGGCACTGGGAAGTAACAAATAAACTCAAATAACTCAAACCTATTTTGATATGAATTTAAAATAAATAAAGTATATGAAGATAAAAACATACTTACAATGAGAAAAAAAATAATGTTGCTAGGTAGTGGGTTTTCTCCCCAATGTTGGGAAAATGGTGTCTCAACCTTGCATTTACATGAGGTTACTATTTATAGTCATTTTTTGTTTTAGCATTAAATAGGGTGAAATTATCCCTGGAGCTTCTCATTGGCTAGATGAGGATACCGATAAATTTTCGTCACAAGATCATAGCTACCTTTGAAGATATTAAAGTTTCTATTTTTGGAGTGTGTAATGAAAAGTTTAAAATTAATATTGAGAACTTTACGGTCTCTTAAATACCCCAAAAAAGTGAGAATAAATGGTATATTAGTTTACAAGGTGATAGATCACTTCGCGATATTTCTGGTGCTTCAAACAGTTCGTCAATCAGACACACGGTTCACAAGTTATTTCCTGCAGAAGTTTGGACTTTTGAAATAGGAAATATAAATTGGATCGGGCACATAAATGAGATGTAAAAGGAGGAACATATGTTTATGTGTGTTTTGATATGTCATAGGGAATATAGAATGGAGATAAGGTTCACTCTACTTTATTGAGTGGTTTTAGCCCACGGTTTTGTAATACCGTTTGACAGTTTCTTCTATTGCATCTCGTATATATGAGGTGCGTGAGATAGAGGTTGTGTGTAAGAGTCTTATGGCTATTGAGTTACCTATGAGTCTCTGATTAGTGGTACTCCTGTGAAGAGATTTCTATGTAAGTATATTAAACTAAAAATATACTTACAATGAGAAAAAAAGTAATGTTCCTAGGTAGTGGGTTTTCTCCCAAATGTTGGGAAAATGGTGTCTCAGCCTTGCATTTACATGAGGTTACTATTTATAGTAAGTTTTTGTTTCATCATGAAATAGTGTGAACATCTCCCCGAAACTTCTCGTTGGCTAGATGAGGATGCCAATAAATTTTCGTCGCAAGATCATAGCTAGCTTTGAAGATATTAAAGTTTCTATTTTTGGTGGGTGCAATGAAAAGTTTAAAATTAATATTGAGCACTTTAGGGTCTCTGAAACACCCCAAAAAGTGAACATAAATGGTATAGTGGTTTACAAGTTGATAGTTCACTTTGTGAGATTTCCAGTGCTTCAAATAGTTCGTCAATCAGACACACGGTTCACAAGTTATTTCTTGCAGAAGTTTGGACTCTTGAAATAGGAAATATAAATTGGATCAGGCACATAAATTAGATGTAAAAGGGAAGAACATGTGTTGATGTCTGTTTTGATATGTCATAGGGCATCTATAATGGAGATAAGGTTGACTGTACTTTATTGCATGGTTTTAGCCCATGGTTTTCTAGTACCGTTTGACAGTTTCTTGTATTGCATCTCGTATATATGAGGTGCCTGAGATAGAGGTTGTGTGTAAGAGTCTTATGGATATTGAGTTACGTATGAGTCTCTAATTAGTGGTACTCTTGTGAGGAGATTTCTCTGTAAGTATATTATAATATGTTAGTGATTGCTGAATAATATATTGAGCTACTTTTGGAGTCTGGGGT
The DNA here is from genome assembly GCF_030272615.1 of Cryptomeria japonica. NCBI lineage: Eukaryota > Viridiplantae > Streptophyta > Pinopsida > Cupressales > Cupressaceae > Cryptomeria > Cryptomeria japonica. The sequence goes on from NC_081407.1 coordinate 334,073,588, forward strand.
TTTTCTCCTGAAAGTGTTTTCCCCAAGTAAATCACTCTGTTGTTGTGTTGTGGCATGCATGATATTTTCTTTATTTCTATTAAGTTTATGTAACTATTGTAATGATCTATAAAAATTTTTATATTACCCTCCTCTCAAGGTTAGTGTAGTAAGTTATTACACTACTTAACTTCCTTACAAGTGGTATCAGAGCCTGATCACCTTTGGTGCCAATTGTGGGTTGTTGGGTTTTTTAAACTAATCCAGATTTGAGTGGGAGCTTGTGTAAAAGACAATTTTTGATATTGTTGCAAGAATTTTAGATGGAAAGCTAGGGAGAATATAGGTGGAGAAATTTAATGGTAGTAATTTTGAGATGTGGAAGCTAAAGATGGAAGATCTGATAATAGATCAAGATCTAATGGGATATTATTGATCCAAATATCTCAAGAAACTTATATCCTACTATGGCTTCTCAATATGATGTTATGGACTGTAATTCCAAGGGTCTAATTAGATTGTGCATGACAGACTCTATTATGATTAATTTCCATGAAGAGAACTCTACAGAAAAGCTATGAACTAAGCTTGGTGAAATGTATCAAGCGAAATATTTATTGAATCATATTTTCTTAAGGAAGAAATTGTATTCCTTGAGAATGGAGGAGGTTGGATCGATTATACACCCATTTGAAGAATTTAATATAATGGTGGATCAATTGGCATCTGTTGGTGTTAAGATGGACGAAGAGGAGAAATTCTAGATCTTTCTTTATTCTTTGCATGATTCATGGAATTCCCTTGTTATGGATATCGATAGTAAATTTATTGTTTTGAAGTCTTAAGATGTGGTGGGCACCCTAATTAGTGAAGAGATGTAGAGGAAGGTATACATCAGTTTGAAGGAAGCACTAACTATTCGTGGAAGACCTAAGGAAAAAGGAAAGAAGAATGAGAAGCGCAATAAGTCAAAATCCAAAGGAAGATCGAAATCTCCTAGAAAGTCCAAAGTTATTTGCTAGAATTATGGTAATCTAGGTCACATCTATAAGGACTACAAAAAAGAAAAGAAGAAGTTTGATTCTGATTCCGAGTTTGAGAAGAAAGATGGTGATGCATTCAATGCAACTTTGGCTACTCATGTAGGTAATGATGCATGGTTAATTGACTCACGTGCATCTTTTCATATGACTTCCAATAAAGATTGGTTTTTTTATATGAATAAATTAATAGAGATAAGGTGTACTTGGGTGATGATTCACATTTAGACATTGTTGGTCGAGGTAAAGTTAGGATCAGGTTTCCTAATGGTAGAATCAAAAATATTAGTGGTGTGTTGCATATCCCTAAAATTAAATGAAATTTATTATCTATGAGCAAACTGATAGATGCGGGTGTGCAGGTAGTCTTTTTTGATGTAGGATGTAACATGATTAAGGGTGCTACAGTGATTGATAAAGGTGTAAGGCTTAACACTTTATATAAGCTAGAGGCATAAATTGTTGAGTCTAATAACACTTCTATAAAAAGTAAATCTTTGGATATTTTGCCAGAAGATTAGAGGGTTTCACCTTCAGTGGATGGAAATGGCTTTTGGGTAGCGTGCTCTTTCTTCTGAAGCAAAATTACTTGCAAAGAAGATAATGTTATGGAACCAGAGACTTGGCCACATTGGAGAAAAGTATCTAAGTAAACTTGAAAAATAAAAACCTTGTTGATGGTTTGAATGATTGTAATCTTGGCTTTGATTTCTACGAGCATTACATTTATGGTAAAAAAAACCATGTTCTCATAAACCTTGTTGTGTTTTGGATCTTATTGATTTTGATGTGTTTGGTCTTATAGATGAACCTTCGATTAGAAAATCCACATGTTATGTTTCATTTATTGATGATTTTAGTAGAAGGACATGGGTATACTTTCTAAAGAGTAAATATGAAGTTTTCAGTTGTTTTAAAGAATGATAATGAGGATGAGTTGTAGATTGGAAAGAAAATTATATGTTTGAGGAATGATAATGAGGATGATTTTTTCTCTAATAATTTTGATAGATTCTATAAAGATTGTGGCATTAACAAACATAAGATAACTCCATATTCTCCATAGCAGAATTGAGTTGTAGAAATGATGAACATGACAATGATGCAGAAGGCTAGGAGTATGTTGAGTGGTTCTAGTCTAGAACAAAATTTTGGGATGAATTTGTTGCCATTGCTTGCTACCTAATTAACAGGTCTCCTAAATCAACTCTTGTTGATAAAGTACCTTTGGAAGCATGGTCAAGTGACAAGCCTTCATAGAGACATCTTATTATTTTGGGTTGCGAGGCATATGCAGATGTGCCAAAGGAGAAGTAATAAAAGTTGGAGAACAAGGTTGTGAAATGTATCTTCATCGGTTACAGTTATGGTGTGAAAGGATATAAGCTTTGGGACCCTATTGCACAAAACGTAATTCATATTAGAAGCATTATTTTTACATAAATTTTCTCCTTCTATTACATTGTAGCTAGAACCTGGACTAAACGGGAAAATGTTATTCAATTCCCTTCTACACTTGAAAGAGTTGAATCAAGACCACTTGATAGGCAAGAAGTTGAGGAGAGCTCATCTAGCTCTGAATCTTCATAAATAGAGGAAGAACCTCAAAGTCATCTTGTTTGAAGGTCTACAAGACATAGACAACCACCTGAAAGGTATTCACCTGATGATTAGAGATATATTTTTTCTTTGAATATTAATATGGATGAACCTAGATATGAAGAAGAGGCATTAGGTATTCAATGATGCACAATCATAGAAGATTTCCATGGAAGAAGAAATGATAGCTTTGAAAAAGAATGATACATGGGATCTTGTACCATTGTCTGAAGGATGCAACCATGTTGGTTGCAAATAGGTGTTGAAGAAAAATATTCATTCAGATGGAAGCATTGAGAAGTATAAAGAAAGGTTGGTTGCAAAATGGTACTCTCAAGTTGAGGGTGTTGATTATGGTAAGATACTTTCTCCTGTTGCATAAATGACATCCATTAGATTTTTGTTTTCTATTGGTACTGCTTATTATTTAGAGGTTGAGAAAATGGATGTGTAAACTACTTTCGTTCATGGTGATTGGAGGAGGATATCTATATGACATAACCAGATCACTATGTGGTGAAACGTTAAAGTAATTTGGTCTGTTAATTGAAGAAATCTGTGTATGCCTTCAAACAGAGTCCTAAGATGTGGTACCAAAAATTTGATACATATGTGTTGAGTTTGGGATTTGATTTTTCTAAATTACATCACCGTGTTTATTATAAATCTGATTGTGATCATTTCTTGTACATTGTATTATATGTTATTCACTGGTAAAGGGAACGGTATAATTTCAGAACTAGAGTCTCAGCTCGCTGCTAAATTTGAAATGAAAGATCTTGGTGCAATGAAACACATTCTTGGAATGAAAATTAGAAGAGATAGATTGAACAAGAAACTATGGCTAGGCTAGAGTAACTATGTGAATTCAATATTATAGAGATTCAACATGCAGGATTGTAGACCATTACGTGTTCCCTTCATAGTTGGATTAAAATTATCTATTTTAGATTGTCCTAAATATCCCTCAGAGATGGAAGACATGACCAAAGTACCTTGCTAGAGCACAATTTGAAGTTTGATGTATGCTATGCTCTTTACTAGACCAGCCATTGCCCAAGCAGTGGGAGTTCTTTCTAGATTTATGTCTAATCTTAGTAGAGTTCATTGGGATGTAGTCAAAAGATCTTCAGATATTCGAAGGGTACCTAAGAGTATTCTCTATGTTATTATGGTAATTTGGTTGGAGATGTGATTTCCCTTGATATTCATGGTTATGTGGATTCAAGCTGGGTAGGTGATATTGATAGCAGAAGATCCACTAGTACTTATGTGTTTATTTTGTTTGGTGATGCAATTAGTTGGATGAGTAAGTGACAGGTTGTGGTTGCTTTGTCCACTACAAAAGAAAACTATATGGTAGCTTCTCATTCTTGTAAATAATCCATTTGTCATAAAACACTATGTTCAGATATTAGAATAAGTCAAGGTGTAGTGACAGTTTATTGTGAGAGTCAGAGTGCAATCTTCCTACCTAAGAACCTGACATTTCATGCCCGAACCAAACACATTGATACTTTGATGAATGTTGCAGATTATTTAACTAAGGTTGTGAGTATAGAGAAGTTTAGATGGTGTTTAGTGTCTATGGGCCTCACGGCCCCAAGCAATTAAATTAATGTGTTGATACTCCCTTTTCTATTTCAAGGTGTTTGACAAGTGCGAGAATACTAGCAAAATGGTGTCTCAACCTTGCATTTGCACGAGGTTACTATTTATAGTAAGTTTTAATTTGAGCACAAAATGGTGTGAAATTATCCTTCAAGCTTCTTGTTGGCTTGATGAGCATGCCGATAAATTTTTATCGTAAGATCATAGCTAGTTTTGAATATATTAATTTTTTTTGTTTTTGGAGGGTGCGATGAAAGGTTTAAAATTAATTTTTAGGAATTTAGAGGCTTTGAAACACCCCCGAAATTGGGTATAAATAACTTAGCATTTTACAAGATGATAGAGCACTTTGCGATCTTTTTGGTGCTTCAAACAGTTCGTCAATCAAACACATGGTTCACAAGTTATGGCCTCCAGAAGTTTGGACTCCTGAATTAGGAAATATAAATTGCATCGAACATATAAATGAGCTATAAAAGGGAGGAATATGTGTTTATGTGTTTTTTGATACGTTATAGGGCATAAAATAGAGATAAGGTCAACTCTACTTTATTGGGTGGTTTAGCTCATGGTTTTGTAATATTGTTTGACGGTTTCTTGTATTGTATCTCCTTTATATGAGTTGCGTGAGATAGAGGTTGTGTGTAAGAGTCTTATGACTATAATTTATTTACCTCCTTGTCTCTGATTAGTGGTACTCTTGTGAAGAGATTTCTCCACAAGTATATTGTAATATGTTATTGATTGTTGAATAATATATTGAGCTTCTTTGGGAGTGTGGTGGTTTTCTCCTGAAAAGGCTTTTCTCCACGTAAATCACCGTGTTGCTGCATTTTGGTATGAATGATATTTTGTTTATTTATGTTAAGTTTCTATAACTGTTGTAATGATTTGTAAATTTTTTTGCATTACCCTCCTCTCAAGGTTAGTGTAGGAAGTTGTTCCACTACTTAACTTCCTTACACCCACTGGTTTCATGTTCAACTCCAAAAATAGGCATTGTCGATGAATATGGCTTGTAGGTGATTGCATGGATCCCTAAGAAATTAGTCTTTCCCTAGTTTTCCCCTTCCAGATTCCAACTTAGTAGTAAGAAAGACCAAGGCAAGGCAAGCTGGGTGTTGGACTAGGTTGCAGGAATACCTCTACCACAACCAAAAAAATGTTAATAGCTAAAGAAATAGATCAAGTAGTAGAAATGTTATTTTATGAAATAAAATTGATACATCTCAAAAAATGAACCTATTTTTTAGATTGGAGAGATTAATACATTATTGGAGGTAGGAGTAGTGGAAGATATCAAAGACTTGATAATAATGTTTGAATAAAAATGCATATACAAGGGAGAAATAGGGAGAAATTTGGGATTAGAAAGATAAACATGAATATTATGGAATCCCCAATCACCCAAAACCAAAACCTAATGAGATTAAGAGAAAATTTCCATGACACCTATAAATATTTTTGCATGACACCTATACATAGGTTTCCATAATAATTATACTTGCCCAAGGTACAATAATAATTGTTTTCTCCGTTGGGCACAAATTTTTATTACTCTTTTAATTTTTCGTATTTTTATTTCTATTTACTCTTTTTTCTTGTATTTTTTTTGCTATTTATTTTATAATTTATTTTTTAAAATTTTTTTTCTTTTTTTCTTGTTGGGTTTCTTGAGTTGATATCAAGTGAATCCTAACCAATCTCATGAGAAGGTTATTAAAAGGATATTTAGATGTTTGAAGGGCACTCTGGATTATATTTTGTGGTATAAGAAGGATAATGACTTCTCTTTGAAGGTATATACTAATGCTAATTGGGTTGAATGCTTGGATGAAAAAAGAAGTACAAGTGGAAGTTCATTTTTCTTTGTGGATAGATTGGTCTCTTGATGTAGTAAGAAGCAAGATTCAATATATTTATCAATAGTAGAAGATGAGTATATTGCTACAATATCTTGCTACACCCAAGTGCTATGAAAGAATCAAACTTTGAAGGATATCAAGGTGATATATAGTGAGCCTATTCCTATAATACATGTGAAAATACAAGTGCTATAAAAATTTCAATTAAATTAGTGATGCATTCAAGGACTAAACATATCTTTATCCGATATTATTTCCTAAGAGGGAAGGTAGTAGAGTAGGAAGTTAGATTGGAGTATGCTCTTACAAAGGATTAAATTGTTGATATTTTCATAAAGGTTGTATTAAAAGATACATTTGGATGTCTCAACTAGAAGCTAGAAGGTATTTTGTCTCCTATTTTAGTCTAGATACATAGGTTGGTGAATCTATCCAGTTGGATATTAAAGGTATGCATTTTGTCTCCTAGATTGATAGGGTTTACCCCTCAAGGGAGTGGGTAGTTGGATAGTTGTTGCTCATAAAAGAAGCAGGTGTAAGGGGGAGTGGGTATGACTATTTTGGTAAAGTTCGTACAAATGAGTGAGTCTAGATGAATGCTAGGAAAGGAAAGATAAAAGTTTTAAATGTAGAAGACTATTCTACAAGTGGAGAGAAAGTGTATAGTTTCGTGGAGATCATTACCCTTTGTCCTTGATGTCAAAGGGGGAGAGAAAGTACAAAAAGTTAAAAATAATGAGGAAGAGAAATTATTATATTGTGTGGGTATTGTCGTCAATGACAAAGGGGAAGATTATTGGAAGTTACTCACATTGATGCTTTGGTGTATTCATTGATGACAAACCTCACCTTGTATGGTGTCACTGATGAAATAGTGATTGTTGTCACATGATGTAATTGTGTGCATTTCTATGACATAGATTGTTGGAATTATTGCCATTGATGACTAGGATTAATGCTAAAGATAGAAGTATATGTTGTTGATATACTATGATTGTTGGATGGTATATACTAATGTCTTAGGTGCTGATAGAGAGTTATAAATTTATATGAATGTGTAGATGGTTGATGGTCGTGGATGTCCACCTTCTTGGTATTCATTTCTTTACTTGGTATGATCTTGATGGATATGTTACAAAATAGTGATAGTGTTGATGATCATGTTTGGTTGGTAGAGATTCTACCATGATTATATCATATTCAAATTAGAAGCATTAAAATGAGGATTAGAAGCATGATGACTAAGTAGATTTTTTTCTGATGTTGTTCATGGTCTTATGCTCACTACAAGTTGTTGTCATTTCTTTCTTGTTGCTCCTGAGTAATAGTGCTACAAGGTGAACTCTAATCTCTAGAAGTCAATGAAGTGTGTGAATGTATGTTGAAGACTATATGGATCCCTATTTGGTTCTATGGTCTTCTGGTTTTGTATGTTGCACTCCTATCATTTCAAGTCTCCAGTGTTGTAGCTGATGTTTCTGGTTTAGATAGTATGCTAGCAGTTTGATGGATTGTTAGGTCTGCCTTGAAGAACGCTCCACATTGATTTGCATTGGTTTTTTTGTTACTACAATTTATAGGACATGCTTACAATGTTTGAGCAGTATCTCTTGGTAGATTTTAGGAGATGAAGTGTTTTGCCAGTGTGCTTGTCATTGTCTTATCTCATGATTGTGTTTCCTAGTATTTTGGCAATGAAGAACTCTATTTAATATTAGTTTTCCCAACTTGTCTTGGCTTGACTATATAAAAGATGTATGTAAAGATGTTGATGTATATTATATGAACTTCTTTATGTTGCATTGATCTATTGATCTTGTATTGTGTTTGGATTTGGTTTTTAGAGTTATTTGTAGTTATTTCATTGACATGACTTATTCTATTGCTTGTGCTATATCTTTGTTGGTCCATTCTAGTATTGGACATTGTGTTGAGTTTTACTTGGCTCCAATTTTTCCTTGGGGGGATCCACCTTAATTAATTTCATTTGGAAGATGTGTTTTGAGCCAATGGGTTATATGTGTTGTACAAGTTTATCTACATGTTACCTTGTTGCTAACTTGGAGGATGTACACAAGGATGTGTGATGTTTGAGACTGCATTCCAAGATATAATAAGAAATTTTTAGGTCCTCTATCTCTTGTATTGGACCACTTTCACCATGATCTGTATTTGTGGTTGACTTAGTGGGATCATTCCTTGTCAACCCTAAATAAAGCTAATTTGGTACACATTTTGTATATTTTTTCTATGATATTTAAACATGTTCATTCGGATCATTAATTCATCATCCTAGAATCATTTAACCTCGTAGAGAATTCAATGAGCATTTACACTAGAGGAACACTTTTATTGATGCACTAAAGGAATATCATTTACTAGTGAATCATCATCTAAGATATTTATTATATTGTATGTTGATCTACCACAATTGCAAAGTCACTATCTACAGGGTTGACCTAGGAGAACTTTCCTCTAGGATCCACAACATCTTTATGGTATTTTTAAATAGGTCAATCCTTAGTGACCAAAAAGAAGCAATGAGCCTAAAGTGTCAAACATTAAAAGTAAGTACACCCATCCTTTGCAAGTACTTTCCTAAAATAAAATTTGATAGCTTGATGCCATCACTCTCATAACAAATAATATTTAATCTAAACTACTTTATACTTATATGTGCATCTTATTAAATTAATATATGTTGAACACAATAAAACATTATTTTTCTTTCCAATTATGGAAAAATATTATTTCATTTTCTATTTTATCAGTCTAGAAATGAATGGTGCATGGGGACTCTACTTAAATATCACATTCTTTAACTATCAAATAAATAATCAATAGAAATTTTAATGATCATTTCTATCAAAAAATGATAAATAATATACAATTTTTATGGACCAAAATTTACCTCTAACCATTGAAGTGAGTGTGATTTAAAAATAAGAATACATGGGAATAATAGAAAATATAAAAATTATAATATTAGTAGTATTAATTAATAATATATTTTTTAATAATGAAAAAATAAATAAATTTATACATCAACGATTGAAACACAAGGAATGATGATTTAACAATAGTAGAGAAGAGAAGAAGAAAATTAATAGCTGCACTATGTGACCCACAACATCAATTTTAAAAATAAAAATTTCCTGAAAGGAGAGAACAATTTTTTTTTAAACGTGTATAATTTCATCATAGGAGATATACCATAATCTAATAAAATTTGTTCATCATTACACATTATAGGTGAGTTGAATCATTGCACTGTACAACTCGAAGCTCTTTTTTGAGGCCTATCTTGCTTCTAAATCTGATGGCCACTCCCCTTCCAAATTCCCTCACATCTTCATGCCCAGCAGCAGCCTTACAAGTCTCCAAAACCTCATACAACTCTCCATCCTCCACATCTTCCTCAAATCTCTTCACCAAAAACCCATTTTCTTTCTAAAACTTATACCCAACTCCCTCATGATCAAAAACAATAACTTTTTCTGTTTTGGCTTTTGTTTTATCATGAAATAGTGTGAAATTCTCCCCAGAGCTTCTCGTTGGCTAGATGAGGATGCTGATAAATTTTCATCGCAATATCATAGCTAGCTTTGAAGATATCAAAGTTTCTATTTTTGGAGGATGTGATGAAAAGTTTAGAATTAATATTGAGCACTTTAGGGTCTCTAAAACACCCCAAAAAGTGAGCATAAATGGTATATTGGTTTACAAGTTGATAAAGCACTTTGTGTGATTTCCGGTGCTTCAAACAGTTCGTCAATTAGACACATGGTTCACAAGTTATTTCCTGGAGAAGTTTGGACTCTTGAAATAGGAAATATAAATTAGATCGGGCACATAAATGAGATGTAAAAGGGAGGAACACCTGTTGATGTGTGTTTTAATATGTCATAGTGCATCTAGAATGGAGATAAGGTTGACTCTACTTTATTGGGTGGTTTTAGCCCATGGTTCTATAATAACATTCGACGGTTTCTTGTATTGCATCTCGTATATATGAGGTGCATGAGATACAGGTTGTGTGTAAGAGTATTATGGATATTGAGTTATCTATGAGTCTCTGATTAGTGGTACTCTTGTGAAGAGATTTCTCTATAAGTATATTATAATATGTTATTGATTGCTGAATAATATATTGAGCTACTTTTGGAATGTGGGGTTTTTCTCCTCAAAGTGTTTTCCCCAAGTAAATCACTTTGTTGCTATGTTGTGGCATGCATGATATTTTCTTTATTTTTGTTAAGTTTATGTAACTAGTGTAACGATCTATAAAAGTTTTTATATTACCCTCCTCTCAAGGTTAGTGTAAGAAGTTTTTCCACTACTTAACTTCCTTACAAGTGGTATTAGAGGCAGAGTAACTATGTGAATTATATATTACAGAGATTCAACATGCAAGATTGTATACCATTACGTGTTCCCTTCATAGTTGGAATAAAATTATATATTTTAGATTGTCCTAAAGCTCCCTCAGAGATGGAAGACATGACCAGAGTACCTTGCTAGAGCACAATTGGAAGTTTGATGTATGCTATGGTCTTTACTAGACCAGCCATTGCCCAAGCAGTGGGAGATTTTTCTAGATTTATGTCTAATCCTAGTAGAGTTCATTGGGATGTAGTCAAAAGATCTTCAGATTTTTGAATGGTACCTAAGAGTATTCTCTATGTTATTATGGTAATTTGGTTGGAGATGTGATTTCCCTTGATATTCATGGTTATGTGGATTCAAGATGGGTAGGTGATATTGATAGTAGAAGATCCACCAGTACTTATGTGTTTATTTTTTTTGGTGATGCAACTAGTTGGATGAGTAAGTGATAGGTTGTGGTTGCTTTATCCACTACAAAAGAAAACTATATGGTAGCTTCTCATGCTTGTAAATAAACCATTTGTCATAAAAGACTGTCTTCAGATATTAGAATAAATCAAGGTACAGTGACACTTTATTGTGAGCATAGATAATTTTAGATGGTGTTCAGAGTCTATGGGCCTCATGGCCCCTAGAAATTAAATTATTGTGTTGATAGTCTCTTTCCTCTTGCAAGGTGTTTGAAAAGTGGGAGAATGCTACGAAAATGGTGTCTCAACCTTGTATTTACATGAGGTTACTATTTATAGTAAGTTTTTATTTGAACACAAAATGGTGTGAAATTCTCCTTGAAGCTTCTAGTTGGCTTGATGAGCATGTCGATAAATTTTTATTGCAAGATCATAGCTAGTTTTGAATATATTAAACTTTTTCATTTTTGGAGGGTGCAGTGAAAGGTTTAAAATTAGTTTTCAGGATTTTAGAGGCTTTGAAACACCCCCAAAAGTGGGTATAAATAAATTAGCAGTTTACAAGATGATAGAGAACTTTGTGATCTTTCTGGTGCTTCAAACAGTTCGTCAATCGAATACATGTTTCACAAGTTATGGCCTCCAGAAATTTGGACTCCTGAATTAGGAAATATAAATTGCATCGAACATATAAATGAGCTATAAAAGGGAGGAACATGTGTTTATGTGTTTTTTGATATGTCATAGGGTATAAAAGGGATATAAGGTCAACTCTACTTTATTGGGTGGTTTTAGCTCATGGTTTTGTAATACTATTTGATGGTTTCTTGTATTCTATCCCCTATATATGAGTTGCGTGAGATAGAGGTTGTGTGTAAGAACGTTATGACTATAGTTTATTTACCTCCTTGTCTCTAATTAGTGGTACTCTTGTGAAGAGATTTCTCTACAAGTATATTATAATCTATTATTGATTGTTGAATAATATATTGAGCTTCTTTGGGAGTGTGCTATTTTTTCCAAAAGGGTTTTCCCCACGTAAATCATCGTCTTGCTGCATTGTGGTATGAATGATATTTTGTTTATTTATGTTAATTTTTTATAACTATTGTAATGATTTGTAAAAAAATTTACATTACCCTCCTCTCAAGGTTAGTGTAGGAAGTTATTTCGCTACTTAACTTCCTTACACCTATTGGTTTCATGTTTAACTCCAAAAATAGGCATTGACAATGAATATGGCTTGTAGGTGATTGCATGGATCCCTAAGAAATTAGTCTTTCCCTACTTTTTCCCTTCCAAATTCCAACTTAGTAGTAAGCAAGACCAAGGCAAGGCAAGTTGGGCGTTAGACTAGGTTGCAGGAATACCCCTAGCACAACCATAAAAATGTCAATAGCTAAAGAAATGGATCAATTAGTAGAAATGTTATTTTATGAAATAAAATTGATACATCTTGAAAAATGAAGCTATTTTTTAGATTGGAGAGATGAATACATTATTGGAGGTAGAAGTAGTGGAAGATATCAAAGACTTGATAATAATGTTTGAAGAAAAATACATATACAAGGGAGAAATAGGGAGAAATTTGGGATTAGAAAGATAAACATGAATATTATGGAATCCCCAATCACCCAAAACCAAGGCCTAATGAGATTAAGAGAAAATTTACAAAACTCTAATGTAATAATGCAATATTATGTGAGGAACATTATAGGAATTTTTTTGTATTAAGTATCATAGAATCACAAAGTTCATTTTTTTCTCATTTGAACATCCACGTTACAAACGTATTACATACTAGCTCCTTTCGAGCACCAAACTAGCAACAACAATTGGAAGACCAAGGGTCACAACTTAGAAATCCACTTTAAACAACCAATGGAAGACCAAGACTCACAACTTAGAATTCTACACAAAGGTGTCCCTCATGGGAGTTGAACTTGCGTCTCTGCATTGAGAACTCAATACTTTAACCAACTTAGCTCAACCCCTTGGACGGAACATTATAGGAATTCCAAAAAATTTAAATGATTATTAAATTGATGATGTATGTGCCATTAAAAAGATGTTGTTTAAGTTACTAAAATAAATTGTAAGAGAATAGGGAACATATAGATAATTTATTTTTACATGACACCTATAAATAGGTTTCCATAATAATTATACTTGCCCAAGGCACAATGAGAATGGTTTTCTCCATTGAGCACAAATTTTTATTACTTTTTTAATGTTCCGTATTTTTCTTTCTATTTACCCCTTTTTCCTGTATTTTTTTTTTCCATTTATTTTATAATTTATTTTATTGTTTTATTTTTCTTTTTTTCTTATTGGGTTTCTTGAGTTGATATCAAGTGAATCCTAACCAATCTCATTAGAAAGTAATTAAAAGGATATTTAGATGTTTAAAGGGCACTCTGGATTATGTTTTTGTGGTATAAAAAGGATAATGAATTCTCTTTGAAGGCATATACTAATGCTAATTGAGTTGAAGTAGATTGGTCTCTTGATGTAGTAAGAAGCAAGATTCAATATCTTTATCAATAACAGAATACGAGTTTATTGCTACAATATCTTTCTACACCCAAGTGCTATGAAAGAATCAGACTTTGAAGGATATCAAGGTGATATATAGTGAGCCTATTCCTATAATACATCTGAAAATACAAGTACTATAAAAATTTCAATTAAATTGGTGATGCATTCAAGGACTAAACATATCTTTATTCGATATCATTTCCTAAGAGGAAAGGTTGTAGAGTAGGAAGTTAGATTGGAGTATGCTCTTAAAAAGGATTAAAGTGTAGATATTTTCATAAAGGTTGTATTAAAAGATACATTTGGATGTCTTAAGTAGAAGCTAGAAGGATTTTCTCTCCTTCTTTAGTCTAGATACATAGGTTGGTGTATCTATCCAGATGGAGATTCAAGGTACGTATTTTTTCTCCTAGATTGATAGGGTTTACCCCTCAAGGGAGTGGGTAGTTTGATAGTTGTTGGTCATAAAAGAAGTAGGTGTAAGGGGGAGTGGGTATGACTATTTTGGGAAAGTTCATACAAATGAGTGAGTCTAGATGAATGCTAGGAAAGGAAAGATAAAAGTTTTAAATGTAGAAGACTATTCTACTAGTGGAGAGAAAGTGTATAGGTTAGTGCGGACCATTACCCTTTGTCCTTTATGTCAAAGGGGGAGAGAAAGTACCAAAAGTTAAAAATAATGAGGAAGAGAAATTATTATGTTGTGTGGGTATTATCGTCAATGACAAAGGGGAAGATTATTGGAAGTTATTCACATTGATGACTTGGTGTATTCATTGACATCAAACCTCACCTTGTATGGTGCCATTGATGAAATGGTGATTGTTGTCACATGATGTAATTGTGTGCATTTCTATGACATAGATTGTTGGAATTGTTGCCATTGATCACTAGGATTAATGCTAAAGATAGAAGTGTATTTTGTTCATATACTATGATTGTTGGATGGTATATACTAATCTCTTAGGTGCTGATAGAGAGTTATAGATTTATATGAATGTGTAGATGGTTGATGGTCGTAGATTTGCACCTTCTTGGTATTCATGTCTTTGCTTGGTATGATGTTGATGGATATGTTGCAGAATAGTGATAGTGTTGATGCTCATGTTTGGATGGTAGAGATGCTACCATGATGATATCATATTGAAATTAGAAGCATTAAAATGAGTTTTAGAAGCATGACAATTAAGTAGATTTTTTTTCTGATGGTGTTGATGGTCTTATGGTCACTACAAGTTGTTTTGATTTCTTTGTTGTTGCTCCTGAGTAATAGTGATACAAGGTGAACTCTAGTCTCTAGAAGTCAATGAAGTGCGTGAATGTGTGTTGCAGACTATCTGGATCCCTATTTGGTTCTATGGTCTTCTGGGTTTGGATGTATGCTCTATTAATGTTGCACTCCTATCATTTCAAGTCTCTAGTTGTGCAGTTGATGTTTCTGGTTAAGGTAGTATGCTAGCAGTTTGATGGATTGTTAGGTCTACCTTGGAGAACGCTCCACATTGATTTGCATTGATTTTTTTGTTACTACAACTTATAGGACATGCTTAAAATGTTTGAGCAGTATCTCAGGGTATATTTTAGGTGGTGAAGTATTTTACAAGTGTGCTTGTCATTGTCTTATCTCATGATTTCGTTTCCTAGTATTTTGGCAATGAAGAACTCTATATTATATTAGTTTTCCTAACTTGTCTTGCCTTGACTATATAAAAGATGCATGTAAAGGCGTTGATGGATGTTATATGAACTTCTTTATGCGGCATTGATCTATTGGTGTTGTATTGTGTTTGGATTTGGTTTTTAGAGTAATTTGTAGTTCTTTCACCGACATGACTTATTCTATTGCTTGTGCTATATCTTTGTTGGTCCATTCTAGTATTGGACATTGTGTTGAGTTGTACTTGGCTCCAATTTTGCCTTGGGGGGGTCAACATTAAGTAATTTCATTTGGAAGATGTTTTTTGATCCAACGGGTTATATGTGCTACACAAGTTTATCTACTTGTTACCTTGTTGCTAACTTGGAGGATGTGCACCAAGCATGTGTGATGTTTGAGACTGCATTCCAAGACATAATAAGAAATTTTTAGGTCCTCTCTATCTCTTGTATTGGACCACTTTCACCATGATCTATATTTGTGGTTGACTTAGTGGGATCATTCCTTGTCAACCCTAAATAAAGCTAATTTGGTACACATTTTGTATATTTTTTCTATGATATTTAAAGATGTTCATTTGGATCATTAATTCATCATCCTAGAATCATTTAACCTCATAGAGAATTCAATGAGCATTTACTCTAGAGGAACACTTTGATTGATGCACTAAAGGAATATCATTTACTAGTGAATCAGCATCTAAGATATTTATTATATTGTATGTTGATCTACCACAATTGCAAAGTCACTATCTAAGGGGTTGACCTAGGAGAACTTTCCCCTAGGATTCACAACATCTTTATGGTATTTTTAAATAGGTCAATCCTTAGTGACCAAAAAGAAGCAATGAGGCTAAAGTGTCAAACGTGAAAAGTAAGTACACCCATCCTTCACAAGTGCTTTCCTAAAATAACATTTGATAGCTTGATGCCATCACTCTCATAACTAATAATATTTAATCTAAACTACTTTATACTTATATGTGCATCTTATTAAATTAGTATATGTTGAACACAATAAAACATTATTTTTCTTTCCAATTATGGAAAAATATTATTTCATTTTCTATTTTATCAGTCTAGAAATGAATGGTTAACTTGTATTTCTCTCTTATTCTCTCTTGTTAGTTGACAATCTTGACATATATGATGGTGCATGGGGACTCTACTTAAATATCACTTTCTTTAACTATCAAATAAATAATTAATAGAATTTTAAACATCATTTCTATAAAAAAATGATAAATAATATACTATTTTTATGGACCAAAATTTACCTCTAACCATTGAAGTGAGTGTGATTTAAAAATAAGAATACATAGGAACAATAGAAAATATAAAAATTCTAATATTAGTAGTATTAATTAATAATATATTTTTTAATAATGAAAAAATAAAAAAATTTATACATCAACGATTGAAACATAAGGAATGACGATTTAACAATAGTATTGAAGAGAAGAACATTATTAGCTGCACTATGTGACCCACAACATCAATTTTAAAAATAAAAATTTCTCGAAAGGAGAGAACAATTTTTTTTTAAACGTGTATAATTTCACATTACAGGCGAGTTGAATCATTGCACTGTAAAACTCGAAGCTCTTTTCTGAGGCCTATTCTCGCTTCTAAATCTGATGGGCACTCCCCTTCTAAATTCCCTCACATCTTCATACCCAGCAGCAGCCTTACAAATCTCCAAAACCTCATACAACTCTCCATCCTCCACATCTCCCTCAAATCTCTTCACCAAAAACCCATTTTCTTTCTCAAACTTATACCCAACTCCCTCATGATCAACAACAATAACGTCCTTCAAATCCACATCCAAAACACACTTGAGAGTCCCCTTACTCAAACTCTTCACATGATCTTTACCAGTCCAAGGCGAGTCTCTGTACAGCCGCCGGTCAATATACCTGTTAACATCAAACTTATCCAGAAAAACATCAGCATCCTTTTTGGGTGCCTCAGTAAAGACCACAACTTCATAAATCTTTGCCAATTCGGACAAAAAGTTATCCACACCAGGCCTTTTCATGACATAGTAAGGCCGATTCTGGGCACAAATTATGAAGTCATTGCGCTGAAGAGGCTCAAGGCTTGCCTTGATCAAAACATCAAACAACCCCAAAACAATTGTTTTGGCTTTTGTTTTCTGTTTTCTTCTTCCCAAAGATCTCATATTTAGATTCCAGTTAAGCCCGAATAAACTCACAGGCCTTTCACTTTCCCTCTCACGTTCACGTAAGCTCTGTATTTCTGTATCAGCAATCTAACTCACATCATAATGTATAGTGATGGCTTCCCTCACGTCTTCACATTTTGCCGCCATGTTACAAAACTCCATGACTGTCCAAAGCTCTCTGTCGGATAAATCCCCATAAAAAGGTCTAATGGGAAATGCATTTTCTGGCTGCATTTTATAGTTTTGAGGATTATCATCAACTAGTATTACGTTCTTGAGGTCTCTTCCCAACTTACTGAGATCTTTATACACTATGCCTCTGTTTCGACTAAATGAATCTCTGTACAAGCGGTGTTTTATGCTGTTGTGGACGTCGAGTTTGTTTAGAACGTCATCTGCGTATTCTTTTGCAGCAGAAGTGAAAATTATGATTTCGAAGTTGGTTTTGGCCAGTTGGAGTAATAAGTTATCAACTGCGGGTCTTTTTTGTACGTAACAGAGAGCTGGTTGTTCTTGAAGTTCTTCGACCAGGACCGTGAAGTCGTAGTGGGATGGTGTGGCAGAGAATGTTGCATTGATCAGAGTGTTATCCAAGTCCAATACGATTGTTTTGGCTGTCTGAGATTGTGGCGGAGGAAGTATCATTTCTATGTTGATCTCATCGACGTTTTTCCTTGTGTTAATTTTCTCCAGGATTGACTCCATTTTTTCTCTTTTAACTTTCGTTCCTTCAAATTGAATACGGGTAGGAATGGCAATGGGAATAGGAGTGGCCGACCGAAGGTTTGATATAACTCCTCCAAAGGTTACCATTATTTGATTTGAAAGGAGGCGTCTATTTTATTTGGCCCATAAAAACCAACTATATTTTGAAATAATTTAATGATATTTTTGAAAAACATTTGTTGATTTAATAATAATAAATATTAAAAATATTTTTATAGGCAATTTTTTTTTTTTGGTTGGGGGTAAATTAATAATTGCTATGGGACAGCATTATATACATCTTCAGTTTCATGTTGTCTATATGTCCTGCTACCAAAGACCGAGCTTTGCATTACCATAATGTCCAAAATTGGTGCTCGTGCTACAACTAAACTCCTATCTATCCATACATAGCCAAAATGGTGTCACTCCAAAGTGGTGACACTAGTTCATTTGATTTTAATAGTTTCAGACCAGGGCATTACCACCATTGCTATCCTATTAATAGGGTCTTTATGGTTTCTTGATCCTCCTCGTTTTCTCGGCACGGGCTTTGATTGGGCATTCTGGGCTACAGCCTTAATGGGCTAACAGTTCTACAATGCGAGAGGGATCATCTTCTTCGTTAGCCTTCGCCATCTCCTCTTTTATCACAATGCCGAATTCCATCTCTCCCTCCTTATCGCACTCTGAACTCTCACTTCATAAATAGCTCTTTTATTCATTTGCCCTTATTCAGCATAATTACCATTAATTTCTTTAGAAAGCCATATTTCTAGGAATGGTTAGCTTCTTTCCTTCGATCAATTATGGCTCTGTAGTGTTGACTAGAGGTAGCTTTTTCACCTTCCTATTGACCACATAACAGTCTTGAAGGACAGGGATCCTCTTCTGCTCATCCATGTTGTCTAGGATGTCATCAATTTTCCCTAGATAAGGGTTCTTAAACACGTTCTGGCATATAATTTTTTCCCCGCATTCGTTTCCCCCATTTCTACCTGACTATCACCAGTAACATGGGGGATATATCAGTGTTGACCATGTGCCTATGACATGCCCTCAAAAAATCACCCCCCAAGATTTTCTCCACTGCATGGATGACCAGATAGTGAGAGGAGTTAAGGATTCTTATGAGTCTTATCTCAGATACTTTCCCCAAAAATGACATCTGACGTTTATTGTAGACAAGCCTAATAAGTGTGTCTATAGTTGATGACATACTCTGTATCACTCCATTCGATATGCATGAGTCACTAGTAGAGCTGCAGAGGGGTATAAATAGCATTGAGCTCTATGTCATCAAAGTTTGATAGACACATTCTCACATGTTCTTGCTATAATGTCACCTTCGTTTGGTCATCGTAGTGTAAATCTACTCATATCTGCAGATGAGACGAGTTATTAATGTTTACCTACTACATCACATGCATCACATCATATTATTAAATAACCAATATTAAAAGTCCAAGGTTGAAACACCTTATCCTAGCATACCTTACAAATACATTGCACATAACCAATGATACAAATGATGCAATAGACATACCAATCAAATGCCAATTGGAAACGCGGTTTGTCCAGCATAGGAATTTGCACCATTTAACAATAACATTGACTGATCACTAACAGCGAGAAGATATGTATGAGGCTGACATGAATACAAAACCAATAAGTAAAAGAGCCTATAAAGGCATGAGAGATCTAGATCTGCCCGAATTCTGCAATAATGTAAAACATCGAGCATTCATAAACCTATCATCAAGTACATGTAAAGCGATGGAGGGTTGACAAATATCTGAGAATCCTTGATCGATAAGGTGTGAAAAACCTATTACAATTACTGACTATCAATCTCCTATCTATATGCATTATTTGACTGCTGAAAAATTAATTCATAGCTAATACCAAAATTAACATAATTGCAATTTCACAAATAAAAACACACAAACCGAAAACCAGTTCTACAGGAGAGCTCCTTACTTGCAATTCGTCTATTATTCTATCCTATGCTTTCACTATGCCTTTGCTATCACTGCAAATCTGTTTACAAAATCAATGGCCATGATTAATCTTAATCAACGACTAAGATTATTCTCGACTCTAATTAATAATTTTCCAAAAGTCTATAATTAATAACTTTCTAGAAATTTATAATTAACAACTTTCTTAAAAATTCTAATTAAGAACTTTCTAGAAGTCCCTAGGAAAATCAAATTATTTCTAAATCTGGGTATGGAAAGAACTGTCCGAGCTACCCAATCTAACACTTCCTCTTAGAGAAGAAGGTGTTTTGCATAACATCCAACTTATCTTTAAAGAAGATGAATTTTGCCTTCCCTAATGCCTTTGTCAAGATGTCTGCTACCTATTAATCTGTAGGTATATATTGTAGCTGAACAATCCTCTGTTTTACGCAATCCCTGATGAAGTGATGCCTGATGTATATATGCTTAGACTTGTCGTGAAACACCCGATTCTCAGATAATTTGATGCAACTCTGATTGTCATAATGTATCACCATAGTCTCAACCTTCTGACCAGACAAGGCTAATAGAAACTTTCAAAGCCAAATAGCCTCACAAGTTTCCATTCTAGCTATTATGTATTCTACTTCTGCAGAACTCAGAGCCATGGACTTCTACTTCCTATTGCACCAAGAGACAACTCTTGATCCCAAACTAAAGCAACACCCTAAAATTCTTTTCCTATCCATTGTACTACCTGCCCAGTCTACATCAGTAAAGCCTATCAACTTGATTCCATCACCTTGAGCATATCTAGTTCTATACTCGATTGTACTAGGAAAATAGCACAACACATGCTTTGCCAGTGTCCAATGCACTCTCTTTGGCTCAACCATAAACTGACTAAGAGATTTTACTGCAAAGGATTTATCTAGCCTAGTGTTGACCAAATACATGAGAGAACCAATCAACTTCTTGTATAAGGTAGGGTCTACATCCTTCTCACTAGATGTGTCTACCTTCTTCCAATTCATGATCATGGGTGTAGACATGGCTCTAAAATCCTCCATCTCAAACTTCCTTGAGATTTCAATGCAGTATTTCCCTTGCCCAAGGAAAATCTCTCCATCTATCTACCACACCCTAATGCCTAGAAATTAGTGCGTAAGTCCCAAATCGTTCATCTCAAACTTTGTTGCAAGGTCCCGTTTGCACTCCTCTATGAGCCCCAATGAACTTGTTAGGAACAAGTCGTCTACATATAGAACAAGAATGAGAACCTCACCCCGAACTACCAAGTAGTAGAGGTTAGCATCTGCCTCACTCTTCATGAAGCCCATTCCCTACAAGTAACTATCAATGCACTCATACCGCGCCTTGGGAGCCTACTTGAGCCCATACGAATCTCTCTTTAATCTACACACATGGGTCTTGCTGTTGTATGCTACAAAGCCTTCTAGTTGTTCTACGTATACCTCTTCTTTCAACTCTCCATTAAGAAAAGACGCCTTGACATCCATTAGATGTTTCTGCAATCCCATCTATGCTGCAAGTGAGATCACAGCTCGTATTGAAGTACACCTGGCCACTGGAGTGAATGTCTCCTTGTAGTCTGTTCCCTTCTTTTGAGAGAACCCCTTAGCCACAAACCTTGCCTTGTATTTCTTGATGATACCATTTGCACCATTCTTGATCTTATAGATCCAACATGATCCAACCACCACCCTATCTATTGGTCTAGGAACAACCTCCCACAAATGGTTTTACATTATTGAGGTATACTCCTCAACCATCACATCTCGCCACACCTATTGTTGTGCAACCTCCTACTAACTAGAAGGCTTGCCATCTACCAAATCATTGATTAAAGCCATATAATCATTAAATCTAGTAGGTTGTCTCCTTTGTCTATTGCTTGTCCTAGGAGCACCCACAAACTCCTGTGTATCCCTATGTGTTTTTTGAACCTCACGGTTCCTACTGCCAACTGTAGAGCATGAAATATCAGTCCCCATGTCTTCCTATTGCATCTCTTGGATTTGCTGCATCTATTGCTCCATATTTTTGGAACTCAACACCAGAGCCTGTGCTTGTGCTAGTAACTATACTCGTGCTTTGCTTCCACTGAGCCTATTGAACGATCCTTGTAGCTTCTATTGGCTACTAACTCTCATCATCTATTGGTAAATATTTGGACCTCACAAATGCCTTGACCTCCATGAATTTGATATCACACCCTACTATAATTCTCCTGATCTCTAGAATAAATATTTAATATGCCTTTGAGGTCTCGCTATACCCCACAAAGTACCCCATCTCTATAGTCTTATCTAACTTGAAACTTGTATCCACTAGAATGTGATAATATGCCAAACTCCCAAATATCTTGAAGTGTCTGACATCTGGGTTCTTCCCAGTCAACGCTTCCTCTAGTGTCATATTCCCTAGTACCTTATGTGGAACCATGTTCTGTATGTATATTATCATATTGCATGCCTTTACCCATAGGTAACATGACATATCTTGGTCATACAACATAGCCCTTGCTGCCTTTGATATAGAATGATTCTTCTTCTCAACAACCCCATTCTACTGTGGGTTGTAAGGAATGGTCCACTCTCTCTTGATTCCTTCCTTGGTATAGAATTCCTGGAACTCTTTCCCTTTGTACTCATCTCCATTGTCTGACAAAAGAACCTTCACCTTCCTTCTTGCTGAATTTTCCACAAGAGCTTTGAACTCTTGGAAGTGATTGAAGACCGCATCCTTTGTCTTCAAGAAGTATATCCAGGTCTTTCTAGAGAAATTATCAATAAAAGTTACAAAGTATTCGTATCCTATGAGAGATTTCATCAACATCAGTCCACATATGTCTAAATGTACTAGATCAAGAACACCCTTCGATGTGGTGTCACTCCTTGGAAAAGATGCTTTCACAAACTTCCCCAACACACATCACTTACATACATCATCATTATCTGTGCTCATGTCTGGAACTCCTATCATTGTTTCATGAAGAAATTTAAGTGATCCATGATATATATGGCCGATACTCCTATGTCATAGCTCTCCTCGAGCTCCAGGATTACTACTGCTCATAAGTGTGTTAGGAGTGTTAGACGGCAACCTATAAAGTTGACAGCTCCTAACTCCAATAACTATGGGTGATTTACAATCCTTATCCTTGATTAACACATGCATCCCTCTAAAAAGTACATTGTACCCTTTATCTTGAAGGGTAAATACAAAAATCAGATTCATACCCAAGCCTAACACATACAACACATCATGAATTGGAATCGACTTGCCATTCTCCCTTTGAAATAAACTAGTCACTTTCACAACTGGATTAAGTTTGGAGTTGTTCCTCATAGAAATCTAAATTCTGATGTCCTCCTCCTTATAAATGCAGAAGTACTCTCTAATTCCTGTCATATGAAATGATGCCCCACTGTCTATATACCAAACACCTTCTGAGGTTGAGCTAGCCAGACAAGCTATGAGAGAAACCTCATCCTCCATTGTACTAGAATATCATCTACGCTTATTGAAGTTGTCATCTTTTTATTTTGTTTCTTTTCATTTTTCTTCCCTTTTTGGCAATGATTGACATAGTGGACAAATTCATGAAAACCATAGTATTCGATCTTAGAGAAATACTTTCTCTTCTTCTCATCTTTTGGATTCTATCCTTCATTATACCCCTTCTTCGCTTTCCCTTTTACTGCTAGGGCCACATTTTCCTGTTCCACCTCACTTTTCTGACTTTTACTATTGGTTCCACTGACAAGACTTAGTCTAAGCTCCTAACAAGTGAAATCACTCCAAGGTTGATCCTAACTTAGTAAGGTGTCTCGTCCATTAATAAATTGAACAAAGACATCCCACTTCTTAGTAAACCCATTTAGGGCTATGCATAGTATCTCATCAGCATTTGGTTTATCTCCGACAACTGCTAGCTCATCCTTGACAAGTATAAGTCTAGTGAGGTAACTTGTGACATCTTCTCCCTTATTTATCCAGGTATTCCTCAACTTCTTCCTAAGAATCAATTTTCAGTTAGTGGTAGCATTTTGGTATAGATTAAGAATGGTGTCCCACATCTTCTTCACTGTATCTAACTCTGCGATATGCAAAACTATATGATCCTTAACACCATCAAGGATTAGCCTCCCCGCCTTGGCATCATACTTCTTGTATGCTGAGAGCTGTGTTGAATCTGAAGGTACAGGGATATCACTGGTAACATATTCCTTGATACCATTCTCTTCTTGTAATTAATTTTTTTTGGCTTTCCAAACACCAAAATTTGAGGCTCGTTCCAATTTGTCCAAACCTCTTAAACCTGCTAAGGCCATCTCAAAAATAGTAAAACCCAAAATAATTCAGAAGAGGCTGAATTGGGTTTTATAAACCCTCAATTTTATCTTCCTGTGCCTGTGCCAAACTTTTTTTCCCCTCAGATATGCTTTGATACCATGTAAAAAATCTATTGCAATTACTGATTATCAACCTCCTATCTATATAGATTATTTGACTGCTGAAAAATTAATTCACAGCTAATATTGAAAATAACACAATTGCAATTTCACAAATAAAAACACAAGAACAAAAAATATGCAAAATAATAAACATGATATTTTTGGACAAATTGTCCCTATAAAATCCTCGAAGGGAAAAGCAGTTCAGCAGGAGAGAAATTAGATTAAACTTCAACAAATCAAGAGATACATATACCACTTGCCTTATACTGGTAGAGCTTTGACAATATTTTGTCTCCAAAAATTCTTCCCTCAATTTTTACCATTGTAATTCCTCTAAATTGTTGTATCCTACACTCTCACTGCGCCTTTGCTATTAGTGCAAATCTTTTTACAAAATTATGTTTTCCAAATACCCTTTGATCCCGTTTTATAACCTTCTCATTGTGAAACCAATGGACATGATTAATATTATGGCTAAGTTTATTTTGGACTCTAATTAACTACTTTCCAAAAGTATATAATTAATGAATTTCTAGAAATTTCTAATTAACAACTTTTTTGGAAAATTTTAGTTAAGAACTTTCTAGAAGTCCCTAGGGAAATCAAATTATATCTAAATCTGGGTATGGAAATAACTATCCGAGCTACCCAGTCTAAAACAAGGCACGAGAACAATGTAGTATTGACTAGTTTGACCAAAGCCTTAAAGTAATTAAATAACTAATATACCATCGGATCTGCCAACGAAAGACATAGCCACTTGAACAAGCCACCAAGGACAATCACTACCTCCAATAAGAAAACACTCCAACCATAATAGGAGCTCGATTGCATGTGATGATTAGAGCCTAATTAAAATTGTTTACAAAATAATGCTTTGAATATAAAAAAGCAAACCCTGAATGCTGAAGCGCTTTGCCCGACCATGAAGCTGGCTAAGGAGCCTGGACAAGGCTATGCCTAACTCAGGCTGGGTCTGCACAGATCATCCACCAAGTGAGGTTTACACTATAGGTCATCAACTTTAGAGAAGCACCAACGGTGGAGTGTTGAATGTGAAGTTCAAATTGGGCTCTCATCTAGCAGTGGTTGAGTCATCATGGCCTTCTTAGCTAGTTGTGTGATTGATCACGACCTTCTAAGTTTTGTTAGGAAACATATTATAAATAGTAATTTTGACATGTTTTTTACATGTAGTTGCGCGAGTGATACTTACTATATTTAGTAAGTTGTCTTAGAGTAAGACTCTGCAATGCGATTGTGTTAAGTTGTTCGAAGGCATGTTTTGATATCCAATTTTTAAAAATTGTTGTAACTCTGTAATTCCTAAAAATTAATACAAAAGATAATTTACCCGTTTAGTATGCAATTTTCTGCACTTCTTATTTTTGTCAGAGTGAGATACCCACAGCAAGAAATGAGAAGAGTCGATCACCCAAGAATAATGCTTGTGGGCCCAGAAAATGTAGTGACCATTGCCTTAAAGACAAGAAATATGAGTATAAGGTCATCTATCAAGGATGCCCTCACCATGCCAAGTGGATGAGATCTGTTGATGGTACAATGGAATTTGGGCCTTTGATATGGGCATGTGACCAAAAAATTTGTATAGGCCCCCCGAACGACTACGATATCATGTTGGAGATGCTACTTAGTCAGGATCACAATTTGCAGAAATCTTTACAGGAGAACCAATTATATCATCAAATAAGATGAAATATATTAAATTTATATAAACAATAGAATGAGAGCACCCATAAAGTGCAATAGAAGATAAGGTAGATATAACTACCATTGATAACTACCCTGATGCAAACAATAATACAACCTAGGAAATATTAAATACAACTAAAATATGACTTCTATCTAAATTAAACTTAATCTAATTAACTATTTACTCCAACATCTCGTACAAAATAATATTGAAATCTACTACAGCAAGAAACCTTGTATATTCAATAGGAAACCTCTCTATAAGGCAATCCATAGATTTCTTTCCCCACATCTTCCTTTTATCTTTTGTTTGTAAGAAATTTGTATGATTGAAATCTACTATATTAAGAAATTTGTCTCGAATCTCAACTCTTCTTCACAAGATGAACAATACAGTCACCGATGGCGCATTTGAACTAAGAGCCCGAATGGATGATAATAACAACACTACCACAAGAAAAGCCAAAACCATAGTCTTGGACATGGAAAAAAAAGCTATAAACGTACGCTTCAGTCCTCTCCCACACTATGACTTCATATTGCCACTCCAAGAGAATCCCAACATCACATGCTACATCCAGAAAAGGCCTGGGTTAGACCAACTTCTACAACAACTAACCGAAAGCAATTTCAAAATAGTTATCTTCACTTCAACCACCAAGGAATTCGCAGACCCAATTCTAGACATAATAGACATTAATAATTCAATAGATCTAAGACTCCTGCGATATAGAAGCCCAAGGAGTAGTTGTCAAAGATCTTTCTAAGCTTGGAAGAGATCTAAAGAAACTTTTCATGGTGGATGATGAGCCAGAAAGCTATAAACTGCAACTGGAAAATACTTTTCCGGTGAAGCCATTTTATGGCGAACTTATACACAGATATCTTTTCAGGGTCATAGATTTTTTTAAAATAGTGGTTATGTGTAGCGATGTGAGGGATACCATACGAACATATGAGGCTTTGAATGGGAGCTATAATGTTAAGGAATTAGCTCCCCATTGCAGTGGGAAGAAAATAATCATGTTGGAATTGTTTGATGTTCTGGTAAAGGCAAGCCATGAGCCTCTCCAATATTATGACTTTGCTATTTCATTCATTCATGATATTGCAATTGGATTGGGAGAAATAGTTCCTTATTATGTCTTGAAAAGGCCTGGTGTGGAAAGTTTCTTGGCTGAATTGGCTAAAAAATATAAAATCGTTATTTTTATAGATGCACAGAAAAAATATGCAGATCTATACTAGACAAACTTGATATTGATTTCATTATAGACGGTCGTTTGTATAGGGATTCATGCACTCACCTAGATGATGTTTATGTGAAAGATTTGACCAAGATCAATCCTTCTCATAGGATTAGGGATTTGCATTTGAAGGATGTTTTCATGGTTGATGTTAATCCAAGGTGTGAATTTCAACCAGAGAATGGCATTTTGGTAAAGCCATTTGATGGTGATGTAAATGATAGAGAATTGTTTGAGCTTGCTGCCAGTTTAGAGTCAAGTTTTGTATGATGGAACTGATAGTAATTAGGGAGTATCCTTCAACATGCAGTCACCTCGCATTTCATTCCTTTCCCTAGATTTAGGACAAAAAGGGCCACTTTGAACTCTGTAAGATTATTGGAGGTTTCTCTCAGGTGCCTTGATCTTTCCACATGAATAATTCCATTGCGGTCATGTTTAATGCATCCAATGCTTCCATGTATCGAGTTCTCCTTCAATGCTCCATCAAAATTGATCTTGATCTTCCACTTTTCATCCAGAGCAATCCATGTCAACTGGCTCCAATGATTCTGGGGAAGATCATTCTTGATGGCCCTGTTAATGAAGGAAATTTTTTTATTTTATTGATTTAACAATAAATTTGTTATTTTTATTTTCACTTAAGAGATTGTAAATTTTTTGGAATAATTTGGAGTATATATATGTTTGCATCTCTATCTTTATATAGCATATTACAACAATATGAGGTAGGCAGTGTATATCTAAACCACAAGTTGCCTTCGACTAAGTAGCTATATGTAGAGGGGTCTAACATTTTTAATTTTTTTTTAATCAATTTAATAAAAATTAAGATTAAAAATAATTTAATATAGAAATATTTAAATTTATTGATTTAAAAAGAAATTAAGTTGTTTTGTTTTGATTAAAGAAATTTAATTTTTTTGAGAAACAATTAAAGTACATAGATATTAACATCTCTATCTTTATATAACAAAATTAACAATATTAGGTGGATATCATACGTCTAAACCACAAGTTCCATTCAGTTGATTAGTCGCATGTAGGGGGCTCACATGTCATCATGGTCACCAATTGTACTTAACCAATTGAAGTGCAACCTTTTGACAAAATCATATATTTGATTTATATAATTTTCAATAAAAATATATTGAAGTCTTTAATATTTATATTTTATATTTATAAAAAATCATCAAAATGTTTATTATATTGAAGATATATATTTACATGTATACATATGTTTAAATTAGTTTTTATAGATTTGACAATCTCTATTAAATAATCAAATTTTTTATTAAATTATTTTTATAAAAATGTTTGAATATATTTCATTTTTCTAATAAAAAGGTACCACAAAGTATAATCCATTCTCCTCTTTAATATTAATAATCTAAATTGACAGTAAGATAAAACTAGGACTAACAAAGGGTAAATAAAATAATATTAAAACACTATTAGATTTAACAATCTCTATTATATAATAATTTTTTTTATTAAATTATTTTTATAGAAATTATGGAATAAATGTTACTTTTTTAATAAAGAAGTCAAAGTATAGTCCATTCTTCTTTGTCAACATTAGTAATCGAAAATGGCCATAAGGTAAAACTAGGATTAATTAAGGGTAATGAAAATAATAAGAAAACTTTATTCTTGTTGGTTTATAAGGACCAACTTGCGGGTTGCAATGATCCATTGGACATATAAGGACATTCACTTCCTACTCTATCCACCTCACTATCGCCCACCTCTTATCTAGTCCTAGTATAGACCTTAGCAACTTCCTTGGAAAATTCATCTGCAACTTAATATCCTTCCCTATAAATGTGCTAGACTCTAAACTCCTAAGGTCTATTAGAAATTTCCTTAATCAGCCTTAGCCACCTCTTCAATTTCCAATATGGAATTGAATTCCTTGCCTACTTGCATTAATCGCGATGATGGAGCCTCCTTCAAGATGAAGTGTGTTGGCCCTAATTTCTAACCCAAACTTAAGTCTCGATAGAGCAACTCTAAATTTGGCCTCATTATTGCTCATCACTCTCAGATGTTCAAATGGACCTCATTTAGAGTTTTACCCTCATTGTATCTCGCTATACATGTTGTCCCACTTTTAACCTTGAATTCCCATTTTTATGCATCTAATATCTGACTCAGTTCATATGACATTATCTACTAGATTACTAGGAAGATTAGCCTTCCCAACCTCATTAATAAGGGGAGCTTTAAGGTCCATAAATGATTTGGTTATCTCATCATCCCAATTTGTGAATATACTCTCTCTCAATGTCTACTTCATGTAGCTATTGTGAGTAGCTTCACCACTAGCCCTTCAATTTTAACTTTCACCTCAACTTCTACTTTTCCTAGGCATTGGAATATCCTCCTATTTCATTCCTTTTGTATGCAGCCAAACAACATCTTCTTTTTACTAGTTTCCCAAATAACTATTATTTTACTAACAATGTCTTCTTTTAAAGTTGTTAGTTGTTCTGACATTGCCTAGGTTCATCCACCTTGGTCTCGCAGAGCCAAAAGTGTATGAGATCTCAGTCATTTGTGACTGAGTCTTGTTTGTTGGCCAAATCCTTCCCCAAGTTTGTCAATGAGTTAGTCTCTTAGGAATGAGGAGAAATTTGAGGGGAAGTGTAGGTTTCTTACTGAGTCTTTGTGAAGAATTTTTTTTACAATGTTGCCATGTAGCTCACTATTATCATGAGGTTGGCTAAGAAGAAGTTTGAAAGGTTCATAGATGATGATACCAACAAAGTATACTTTTCTTAGCTTTCCCATGAATACACTTAGGCTACATATAGAGAAGAAAGAACACCATTTGTGAACTCCCTGGAAACCTTTATCAAAAAGCTTAATTAAGATAAGAAGATGGAGGAACAACAATAGCTTCATCTAATAACAGTGGCAGTGGAACCTATAGTTACTAAACTACTAAATTGGAATAGAAACATTGTATGGATGGAAGGCCCTCTAGGATGGGCAACATGGATGGACGATTGGTCAGGCAAATGAACTAAAGACTAATTTTGTAAAACTTTTATTAGTTTTTTGTGTATATGAGAAACAAGTATATACTCTAATGTGATAATAATGTATCTATGTAAGTTCTAGATATTGTCTCTTAGTAGGACAAATATAACTATGGCTACTACTGGTCCAACGTATTGAATTGTAGTATTTATCTATTATACTCAATATAATAAAAAATCTATACAAAACATGTATAATAATATTTAAACTTGTTATCAGATAAAATGTGTTAAAAATGATAAATTAGAAAGGAATGAGTAAAATAAACCTACAGTTATACAAAATTAATGTAAAAAATATAAAATAAGTTACTTGAATAACACAACCACTTATTTATG
The DNA here is from genome assembly GCF_030272615.1 of Cryptomeria japonica. Classification (NCBI taxonomy): domain Eukaryota; kingdom Viridiplantae; phylum Streptophyta; class Pinopsida; order Cupressales; family Cupressaceae; genus Cryptomeria; species Cryptomeria japonica. The sequence continues at coordinate 334,104,356 of NC_081407.1, forward strand.
CTATATAAAAAAATTGTTGTATTAATCCATATGAAATTTTTATATTAATACCAAATATCCAAGTGGGGAAACTTGTATAAATCATGTCTATCCTTGAACAAGTTCACTACGAATATTGAGAAGTCTTAGGAGTATAAGGATCAGTTAGAAAGAATATCTCAGTTGGTTGATCCTGTGACAATCTCTTTGAGCCATCATGAAAATCAGGTAATATCATTGCTTGAGAAGTTTCAGAGACTAAGGCACAATTGAGAAAGGATAATTGGCAAAGTTGGAGAAATTAGGAGCCACATTGTTCCTAGGTTGGATATAATTCTTACTACCTTGCATGATGATCATAATGCTCTGAATGCAAGTGAATTAGAATATCTTAAGATTATAGAAGCACAAGCTTATCTTTTCAATGATCTTATAACTATTTTTGATAATCTACATAAGGGTTTGGATAGTTACCTAAATGCATTAAAAAAATCCTATGCAAATATCGTCAAGTTTTTATGAGTTAAGTTTGTCTGTACATATGAAAATAAGATTTTTGGCTAGAACTTTTGGTTTCCAGAACCCTACCTTTACCATTGATGTCGAAAGGAGAGTGTAGAGAAGTGAGAAATGATGATCTTAGGGAGAGTTCCTTGAATCTTTAATTCTTTGGAATCCAAAGATTAGATTTTTCGTTGCAATGTACAATATTTGGGTTTTGGTCCGACACTTAGTCATTTTTTATTAAGTGTTGTTATCAATAGCAAAGGGAGAGATTGTTGGCAAGATACACTACATGAATGTTTAGATGTTGTTAGTGATGGAAAATAGAGTCAAATATTCAATCTGGAGTCCATGTTTCGATCATTCTGAAAGATTGATTGAGTATTGGTAAGGTCTAATGGATAAAATAGGACATCCGACAGAGTGTATAGTGTGTTGGTTGGTGGATCATTTTGGTTGATTATTTAGTGATGTAGATCTTAGAGAATCATTGTGGTCATTTAAATTGTCTTACTTTAGGTTTTTGGCCTCTAGTGCTGAGTTTTGTGTAAGTTGGAAGATCCGATAGACATGTTTCTGGTTAGAATAGTGTTCATCAATAGTTATGTGTGGGAACTCATTGTGCGGATCTTGCGGATCGATTTTAGTAGTTGTTTGTGTGTTTGATCCTGATGATGAGCAGATAATGGGGAAGCATGTGGTCAATTTATTCTAGTTGCATGATTGCGTTTGAACAAATTGAGCGGACTTGTGTATACGCTCCATCACTTGCATATTGTTCTTGAAGTCTAGATGTAGGTGATCTTATTTGATGATGCAGATATATAAGACCAATTGATATGATCATTTTTGGCATCAATGGTTATGTGCAAGGTGTATATAATCGATTATGCATAGTTTCACATGTGCAAGGTAAAAATTTATGCTCTGGTACAGTCCAGAATATCAGAACAGAGCACTGTTGCAGAGTTTAGTAAGATAAAGAGTTTTGTGCCTAACCAGAACTATTTTTGGTATTTGTAGATGTTTTTTACTAGTTCAAACACTCAAATTATCTTATTTAATCATTTTTAAGGTAGTGAGTCTTTAAGGGTTGTATCCCTTATTGTAATTGAGCAGTGAGTTCTAGGCAATGTGACTGAATGCATGCACATTCCCCTTATGAAATATTTGTATACTTCTAGAAGCAGATATTAATATTGTGGGTTTGAATCCCATCATAGTTTTTCCTTTAATCAGGTTTTTTTAGAAATTACGATCTTAGGATACTAATCATTATTAAAAAGATCATAAAGTAAATGAAATGAGAAACATACATCCATAAATGTTCAGTATATAGTATGTCACCATGATCTTCAAAGTGTCATTATAGAATGATTCCACTTGAGTGAGGTGTTGATGATCTTCAAGGTTCCTTTATTATGGAATACTATCACTTGAGTGAGGTGCCCATGATCTTCAATGTTCATTTTGATCTTGAGAAATGATATTGTTTGGAAAGAGTTAAATATAACTAAGTAAGATGGTACTTTAACATGTATCCAGCTATAATTCTTCTAGAAATCTATAAAGCTATATTTATTCTTCAAGAGCTACTTCCATATTTCACCCTTTTGATTCAAAGACACGTAGGATATAGCCTTTTTGTTAATATGTTGCACCATCCATGTAAGATCATCCACACCATATGTTTTGAAGGCATAATCTCACCATACAAGGAACAATATAGTTAGTAACATAGTAAACAGTTAAACTTGTTTCATGGTGCAATAAAAACAAAATAAAACAAAAAACATAATATTATGAATTTTTCATTTGCCAAAGATCATATAATATTCCACATAAATATAAAATATAGTCCAATGATTGGTAGCAAGGGGATCAATAAATATTTTCATGAGAATAGGCATGGATAATTAATTATCTTGTTTGTAAATAGACATACTACTACATATAGTAATGATCCATAAAAAAATTAGGCAACAGATGAGCTATCCTTTCTATGTTTTTTCCCCATATAGTTTATAAGGGTTATAGCCACCCATTATAAGATTGATATAAGGTGTTTCATTTTTTATAATATAATAATTAAACAATGCATCAAATATAAAATAAAATAAAATTTATCTTTGACCTTCAAAAATTCTAATGATAATGTTTACAAATTTACTTATGCATATTTAATAGCCTTTATATTTCATAGGTGAATATTTTATCCTCTATCCATAGATGATCATTGTTACAATATAGTAGTAAATCATTTGTTCATCAAACATAGTGCAAGTAGGAATATCCTCAATGTTAATATAATCCATATCAAATGGAAATAACAAATTAATTCGAGATAATTCATGATGTTCCTTCCCTTTTCTCCTACTAGTTCATATGTGACTTTTTAAATTCAACTTAAGAACTAATATAGATAATAATAAGTAATTTAGAAGGGCCACTTGAAGGGCATGGGACACATTGATTCAACAATGATTCCATGGTTCTTTAATATATATGAAGACATCCTTTTCTTTATTGTTTTTTTTTTAAATATTGAAAGTAGATGGGAAATGTCATAGGTAGACAAATTATATGATAATGAAAATGGACACCAAAAATTACCCTATCAAAATTGTAGTTTAAGATATTCTCATAATAATAACTTTCCAATTAAAATTACAACGACACCTCAAGAGTATGGCTTGCTTCTACATACCATTAGGTCAATTTATATTCTTAGAAGGGGTGTAGATTTTGATATATCATTATTTTGGTAGACCTAATTCAATATCTTCTATAAAAAGCTCAAGAAATTTTAAAAGAGAACAGTGCATTATTGAACATGAGATTGAAAATATCATTTAGAATTGTTATGAAATTAATCTCATATTAATAAAAATAACGTAGATTATACTCCATAATCTTAAAATCACTTCAAAGATATCATATTTATGAAATTAAAAGTGGTTATATGAGAACAATGATCCATCATAAACTCTAAAAAGCATTATTGGTCATTATTTTTTAGACTAAAATTCTTTGACTAGACACTACATTCCCAAAATATAGAACCTTCCACATGGACACCAATTTATTTATAAATAAGATTATTCCATCTCATCACTACCATGTAGAATTCCACCTCACCAAGAAGAACCACAAAATGAATGGTACCTTAAGAAATTAACAAATTAAAATAAATATATTATTAAATAACCAATATTAAAAATCCAAGGTTAAAACACCTTATCCTAGCATACCTTAGAAATACATTGCACATAACCAATGATACAAATGACGCAACAGACATACCAATCAAATGCCAATTGGAAACATGGTTTGGCCAACATAGGAATGTGCACCATTTAACAATAACATTGACTAATCACTATCAGCGAGAAGATATGTATGAGGCCGACATGAATACAATACCAATAAGTAAAAGAGATATAAAGGCATGAAGCCGTAGAGAGATGTGGATCTGCCCGAATTCTGCTATAATGTAAAACCCCAAGCATTCATAAACCTATCATCAAGTGCATGTAAAGCGATGGAGGGTTGACAAATATCAGAGAATCCTTCATGGATAAGGTTTGAAAAATATATTACAATTACTGACTATCAATCTCCTATCTATATGGATTATTTGACTACTGAAAAATTAATTCATAACTAATATCAAAATTAACATAATTACAATTTCACAAATAAAAACGCAGGAACAAAAAATCTGTAAAACAATAAACACGATATTTTTGGAGAAATTATCCCTAGAAAGTCCCCAATGGGAAAACTAGTTCTGGAGGAGAGAAATTATATTTAACTTCAACAAATCAAGAGATACATATGTTGCTTGCCTCTTACTAGCAGAGCTCTGACAATATTTTATCTCCAAAATTTCTTCCCTCAATTTTTACTACTACAATTCCTCTATTATTGTATCCTATTCTTTCACTACGCCTTTGATTTCACTGCAAATAGTTTTTCTATCACTGCAAATCTATTTACAAAATTATGTTTCCATATACCCTTTGATCCCCTTTTATAATCTTCTCATTGTGCAACCAACGACCATGATTAATCTTAATCAACGACTAAGATTATTCTAGACTATAATTATTAATTTTCCAAAAATCTATAATTAATAAATTTCTAGAAATTTATAATTAACAACTTTCTTAAAAATTCTAATTATGAACTTTCTAGACCGCCCTAGGAAAATCAAATTATTTCTAAATGGGATATGCTTATAAAGCATATAATATATAAGGTTTTATAACCTTATATTAGAACATTATATATAAATGTTATAAGGATGTGATTCCTAATAAGATTATATTCTTGCACTTCCCCTTAATGTTAGTAGGGGATCACATGTCAATATCCATAAAAGAAAAAATGAAGTACCCCAGTAACATAGGTCTTCTTTGATAGTGATAAATAGGGACACAAATAGATGCCAACATGAAGATCATACATTTTGGACTACATGAAAGTCATCTTGTCATAATTTATAATCCCAGTGTTTTGAAAATGATGCTGTGAGGTCTTAAAAAATTATATTGGAGCCACGATCACCTCAAATTAGCCTCTCCCCAGGTTCATTACATAGTGCCCGTAGGACTTAATACAATAATTTTACAAGTAGAAGATTTACAAGGAGAAGAATTTACAATATGCTCATAGAATTTAAGCACAAATGTGCCTATAGAATTTACTAAGGTCTACATTTAGTATTTAAACAAAAAAGGACTTACATATGCCTATTTGCAGGTTTAAAGGATTTATCCACTAGGTGGTGTCAATGACATGTACACTCCCCCGCAATGGTATCACCCAAGGCCAAATATTATTTAAATTTGGAGCAATATAGTGCCTAAAGGTCTTATGCCTAACGTCTAACATCTAGGATTTAGCCACTAGGTGGTGTCATGTACACTCGCTCTTAATGGCATCACCTCAAAGCCAATCACTACATAGAGTATTTCAAAGTGGTGGCTAAAATTACAATATAAAGTATGTCCCCATGATCTTCAAAGTGTCATTATAAAATGATTCCACTTGAGTGAGGTGTTGATGATCTTCAAGGTTCCTTTATTATGGAATACTATCACTTGAGTGAGGTGCCCATGATCTTCAATGTTCATTTTGATCTTGAGAAATGATATTGTTTGGAAAGAGGTCAATATAACTAAGTAAGATGGTACTTTAACATGTATTTAACTATAATTCTTCCATAAATCTACAAAGCTATATTTATTCTTCAAGAGCTACTTCCATATTTCACCCTTTTTATTCAAAGACACATAGAAGATAGCCTTTTTGTTAAGATGTTGCACCATCCATGTAAGAGCACCCACACCATATGTTTTGAAGGCATAATCTCACCATACAAGAAACAATATAGTTAGTAACATAGTAACAGCTAAACTTGTTTCATGTTGCAATAAAAACAAAACAAAACAAAAAACATAATATTATGAATTTTGATTTGCCAAAGATCATATAATATTCCACATAAATATAAAATATAGTCCAATGATTGGTAGCAAGGGGATCAATAAATATTTTCATGAGAATAGGCATGGATAATTAATTATCTTGTTTGTAAATAGACATATTACTACATATAGTAATGATCCATAAAAAATTTAGGCAACGGGTGAGCTATCCTTTCTATGTTTTTTCCCCATATAGTTTATAAGGGTGATAGCCACCCATTATAAGATCGATATTAGGTGCTTCATTTTTCATAATATAATAATTAAAAAATGCATCAAATACAAAATAAAATAACAATTCTCTTTGATCTCCAAAAATTCTAATGATAATTTTTACAAATTTACTTATGAATATTTAATAGCCTTTATATTTAATAGGTGAATATTTTATCCTATATCCATAGATGAATATCGTTATAATACAATAGTAAATCATTTTTTCATCAAACATAGTGCAAGTAGGAATATCCTCAATGTTAATATAATCCATATCAAATGGAAATAGCAAATTAATTCGAGATAATTCATGATGTTCCTTCCCTTTTTTCCTACTAGTTCATATGTGACTTTTTAAATTCTAATTAAGAACTAATATAGATAACAATAAGTAATTTAGAAGGGCCACTTGAAGGGCATGGGACACATTGATTGAACAATGATTCCATGGGTCTTAAATATATATGAAGACATCCTTTTCTTGTTTTTTTTTTTTTTTAAATATTGAAAGTAGATGGGAAATGTCATTGGTAGACAAATTAGATGATAATGACAATGGATACCAAAAATTACCCTATCAAAATGTAGTTTAAGATATTCCCATAATAATAACTTTCTAATTAAAATGACAAAGAGACCTCAAGTATATGGCTTGCTTCTACATACCATTAGGTCAATTTATATTCTTAGAAGGGGTGTAGATTTTGATATATCATTATTTTTGTAGACCTAATTCAATATCTTCTATAAAAAGCTCAAGAAATTTTGAAAGAGAACAGGGCATTATTGAACATGATAATGAAACTATCATTTAGAATTGTTATGAAATTAGTTTCATATTAATAAAAATAACGTAGATTATACCTCATAATCTTAAAATCACTTCAAAGATATCATATTTATGAAATTAAAAGTGGTTATATGAGAACAATGGTCCATCATAAACTCTAAAAAGCATTATTGGTCATTATTTTTCAGACTAAAATTGTTTGATTAGACACTACCTTCCCAAAATATAGAACCTTCCACATGGACACCAATTTATTTAAAAAAAAATTATGCCATCTCATCACTACCATGTAGAATGCCACCTGACCAAGAAGAACCACAAAATGAATGGCAACTTATGAAATTAACAAATTAAAATAAATATATTATTAAATAACCAATATTAAAACTCCAAGGTTAAAACACCTTATCCGAGCATACCTTACAAATACATTGCACATAACCAATGATACAAATGATGCAATAGACATACCAATCAAATGCCAATTGGAAATATGGTTTGTCCAGCATAGGAATTTGCACAATTTAACAATAACATTGACTGATCACTGACAGCGAGAAGATATGTATGAGGCCGACATGAATAAAAAACCAATAAGTAAAAGAGCCTATAAAGGCATGAAGCCATAGAGAAATCCAGATCTGCTTGAATTCTGCTATAATGTAAAATCCCGAGCATTCATAAACCTATCATCAAGTGCATGTAAAGCGATGGAGGGTTGACAAATATATGAGAATCCTTGATGGATAAGGTGTGAAAAATCTATTACAATTACTAACTATTAATCTCCTATCTATATAGATTATTTGACTACTGAAAAATTAATTCACAACTCATATCAAAATTAACATAATTACAATTTCACAAATAAAAACACAGGAAAAAAAATCTGTAAAACAATGAACACGATATTTTTGGGAACTTATCCCTAGAAAGACCCCAAAGGGAAAACCAGTTCTACAGGAGAGAAATTATATTTAACTTCAGAAAACCAAGAGATACATATGTTTCTTGCCTCTTACTGGCAGAGCTCAGACAATATTTTATCTCCGGATATTCTTCCCTCAATTTTTACTGCTACAATTCCTCTATTATTGTATCCTATTCTTTCACTATGCCTTTGCTATCACTGCAAATCTGTTTACAAAATTATGTTTCCATATACCCTTTGATCCCCTTTTATAATCTTCTCATTGTATAACCAATGGCCATGATTAATCTTACTCGATGACTAAGATTATTCTGGACTCTAATTAATAATTTTCCAAAAGTCTATAATTAATAACTTTCTAGAAATTTATAATTAACAACTTTCTTAGAAATTCTAATTAAGAACTTTCTAAATGTCCTTAGGAAAATCAATTTATTTCTAAATCTGGGTATGGAAAGAACTGTCCGAGCTACCCAATCTAACACTTCCTCTTAGCGAAGAAGGTGTTTTGCATAACACCCAACTTATCTCTAAAGAAGATAAATTTTGCCTTCCCTAATGCCTTTGTCAAGGTGTATGCTACCTATTAATCTGTAGGTATATACTATAGCTGAGCAATCCTTTATTTTACGCAATCCTTGATGAAGTGATACATGATGTATATATACTTAGACTTGTCGTGAAACACCCAATTCTCAGATAATTTGATGCAACTCTGATTATCATAATGTATCACCGTAGTCTCAACCTTCTGACCAGAGAAGGCTACTAGCAACTTTCAAAGCCAAATAGGCTCACAAGTTTCCATGCTAGCTATTATGTATTCTACTTCTACAGATCTCAGAGCCATGGACTTCTACTTCCTATTGCACCAAGAGACAAATCTTTATCCCAAACTAAAGCATCACCCTAAACTTCTTTTCCTATCCATTGTACTACCTGCCCAATCTACGTCAGTAAAGCCTATCAACTTGATTCCATCACCTCGAGCATATCTAGTTCTATACTCGATTGTACTAGGCAAATAGCACAACACATGCTTTGTCATTGTCCAATGCACTCTCTTTGGCTCAACCATAAACTGACCAAGAGAGTTTACTGCAAAGGATATATCTAGCCTATTGTTGACCAAATACATGAGAGAACGAATCAACTTCTTGTATAAGGTGGGGTCTACATCCTTCTCACTGGATGTGTCTACTTTCTTCCAATTCATGATCATGGGTGAAGACATGGCTATAAAATCCTCCATCTCAAACTTCCTTGATATTTCAATGCAATATTTCCTTTGCCCAAGGAAAATATCTCCATCTATCTACCACACCTCCATGCCTAGAAGTTAGTGAGTAAGTTCCAAATCCTTCATCTCAAACTTTGTTGCAAGGTCCCTTTTGCAATCCTCTATGAGCCCCAATGAACTTGTTAGAAACAAGTCATCTACATATAGAACCTCACCCCAGGAACCACCAAGTAGTAGAGGTTAGCATCTGCCTCACTCTTCATGAAGCCCATTCCCTACAAGTAACTATCAATGCACTCATACTGCACCTTGGGAGCCTACTTGAGCCCATACAAATCTCTCTTCAATCTGCACACATGGGTCTTGTTGTTGTATGCTACAAAGCCTTCTGGAATTCTATGTATACCTCTTCTTTCAACTCTCCATTAAGAAAAGTCATCTTGACATCCATTAGATGGATCCGCCATCCCATCTATGCTGCAAGTGAGATCATAGCTCGTATAAAAGTATACCTGGCCATTGGAGTGAATGTCTCCTCATTGTCTATTCCCACCTTTTTAAAGAACCCCTTAGCCATAAACCTTGTCTTGTATTTCTTGATGATACCATCTCCACCATGCTTGATCTTATAGATCCAACGTGATCCAACCACCACCCTATCTATTGGTCTAGGAATAACCTCCCACACATGGTTTTGCATTATTGAGGTATACTCCTCAACCATCACATCTCGCCACACCTGTTTTTGTGTAGCCTCCTGATAACTAGAATGATTTCCATCTACCAACTCATTGATTAAAGCCATATATTCATTAAATCTAGTAGGTTGTCTTTGTTGTCTATTGCTTGTCCTAGGAGCACCCACAAACTCTTGTGTATCCCTATGTGTCTGTTGAACCTCACGGTTCTTGCTACCAACTGTAGAGGATGAAATATGAACCCCCATGTCTTCCTACTGCATCTCTTAGATTCGTTGCATCTGTTGCTCCATATTTTTGGAACTCAACACTAGAGCCTGTGCTTGTGCTAGTAACTGTACTCGTGCTTTGCTTCCACTAAACCTATTGAACGATCCTTGTAGCTTTTGTTGGCTGCTCACTCTCATCATCAATTGGTAGATATTTGGACCTCACAAATGTCTTGTCCTCCATGAATTTGACATCACGCACTACCGTAATCCTCCCGATCTCTAGAATAAATATTTGATATGCCTTTGAGGTCTTGCTATACCCTACGAAGTACCCCGTCTCTGTAGTCTTATCTAACTTGGACTTTGTATCCAATAGAGTGTGACAATATGCCAAACTCCCAAATATCTTGTAGTGACTGACATCTGGGTTCTTCCTAGTCAACGCTTCCTCTAGTGTCATCCTCCCTAGTACCTTATGTGGAACCATGTTAAGTATGTATATTGTCGTATTGCATGCCTTTATCCATAGGTAACATGACATATCTTGGTCATACAACATAGCCCTTGTTTCCTCCGATATAGAATGATTCTTCCTCTCAATAACCCCATTCTACTATGGGTTGTAAGGAATGGTCCACTCTCTCTTGATTCCTTCCTTGGTATAGAATTCCTGGAACTCTTTCCCTTTGTACTTGTCTCCATTATCTGACCAAAGAACCTTCACCTTCCTGCTTGATAAATTCTCCACAAGAGTATTGAACTCTTGGAAGTGACTGAAGACCTCATCCTTTGTCTTCAAGAAGTATATCCAGGTCTTTCTAGAGAAATCATCAATAAAAGTTACAAAGTATTCGTATCCTATGAGAGATTTCATTGATATCAGTCCACATGTGCCTGAATGTACTAGATCAAGAACACCCTTGGATGTGGTGTCACTCCTTGGAAAATCTGCTTTCGCAAACTTCCCCAGCACACATCTGTTACATACATCATCATTATCTATGCTCACCTCTTGAACTCCTATCATTGTTTCATGAAGCAATTTAAGTGATCCATGATATATATTGCTGATACTCCTATGCCATAGCTCTCCTTGAGCTCTAGCATTACTACTGCTCATAAGTGCCTTAGGAGTGTCAGACTGCAAACTGTAAAGTTGACAGCTCCTAACTCCAATAACTATGGGTGATTTACAATCCTTATCCTTGATTTAACATGCACCCCTCTAAAACATACATTGTACCCTTTATCCTGAAGGACAAATACAAAAATCAGATTCATACCCAAGTTTAACACATACAACACATCATGAATGGGAATCGACTTATGATTCTCCCTTTGAAATAAAATAGTCACTTTCACAACTGGATTATGTTTCGAGTTGTTCCTCATAGAAATCTAAATTTTGATGTCCTCCTCCTTATAAATGGAGAAGTACTCTCTAACTCCTCTCATATGAAATGACCCCCCACTGTCTATATACCAAACACCTTCTGAGGTTGAGCTAGTCAGACAAGCTATGAGAGAAAACTCATCCTCCATTCTACTAGAAATATCATCTACACTTATTTTAGTTGTTGTCTGCTTATTTCATTTCTTTTCATTTTTCTTCCTTTTTTGGCAATCGTTGACATAGTGGCCAAATTTGTGAAAACCATAGCATTTGATCTTAGACAAATCCTTTCTCTTCTTCTCATCTTTTGGATTCTATCCTTCATTATATCCATTCTTCGCTTTCCCTTTTCTTTCTAGGGCCACATTTTCCTATTCCACCTCACTTTTCTGACTTTTACTGCTAGTTCCACTGACAAGACTTAGTCTAAGCTCCTCCTAAGTGAAATCACTCCAAGGTCGATCCTAACTCTGTAAGGTGTCTCGTCCATTAATAACTTGAACAAAGACATCCCACTTCTTAGTAAACCCATTTAGGGCTATGCATAGTAGCTCATCATCATTTGGTTTATCTGTGACAACTACTAGCTCATCCTTGACTGGTATAAGTCTAGTGAGGTAACTTAGGACATCTTCTCCCTTATTCATCCGAGTATTCCTCAACTTCTCCCTAAGAATCAGTTTTTCAGTTAGTGGTAGCATTTTGGTATAGATTAAGAATGGTGTCCCACATCTTCTTCGTTGTATCTAACTCCATGATATGCAAAACTATATGATCCTTAACACCATCAAGGATTAGCCTCCTTGCCTTGGCATCATCCTTCTTATATGCTGAGAGCTGTGTTGAAACTAAAGGTAGAGGGATAACACTAGTAATATATTCCTTGATCCCATTCTCTTCTTGCAATTAATTTTTTTTGGCTTTCCAAACACCAAAATTTGAGGCTCGATCCAATCTATCCAATCCTCTTAAACTTGCTAAGGCCATCTCGAAAAGAGTAAAACCCAAAATAATTCAGAAGAGGCTAAATAGGGTTTTATAAACCCTCAATTTCATCTTCCTGTGCCTGCGCTAAACTTTTTTTGCCCTCAGATATGCTTTGATACCATGTAAAAAAAATATTGCAATTACTGATTATCAACCTCCTATCTATATAGATTATTTGACTGCTGAAAAATTAATTCATAGCTAATATTGAAAATAACACAATTGCAATTACACAAATAAAAACACAAGAACAAAAAATCTACAAAATAATAAACATGATATTTTTGGAAAAATTGTTCCTAGAAAATCCTCAAAGGGAAAATCAGTTCAGCAGGAGAGAAATTAGATTAAACTTCAACAAATGAAGAGATACATATACCACTTGCCTCGTACTGGCAGAGCTTTGACAATTTTTTTTTTCCAAAAATTCTTCCCTCAATTTTTACTGTTGTAATTCATCTACATTGTTGTATCCTATGCTCTCACTGCTTCTTTGCTATTAGTGCAAATCTTTTTACATAATTATAATTTTTAAATACCCTTTAATCCCCTTTTATAACCTTCTCATTTTGAAACCAATGGCCATAATTAATATTACGGCTAAGATTATTTTGCACTCTAATTAACAACTTTCCAAAAGTCTATAATTAATGAATTTCTAGAAATTTCTAATTAACAACTTGTTTGGAAAATTTTATTTAAGAACTTTCTAGAAGTCCCTAGGAAAATCAAATTATATCTAAATCTAGGTATGGAAATAACTATCCGAGCTACCCAATCTAAAACAAGGCACGAGAACAACGTAGTATTGACTAGTTTGACCAAAGCCTTAAAGTAATTAAATAGCTGATATACCATCGGATCTGCCAAAGAAAGATGTAGCCACTCAAACAAGCCACCAAGGACAATCGCTACCTCCAATAAGAAAACACTCCAACCACAATTGGAGCTCGATTGCTTGTGATGATTAGAGCCTAAATAGAATTATTTAAAAAATAATGCTTTGAAAATTAAAGAGCAAACCCTCAATGCTGAAGCACTTTGCCTGACAATGAAGCTGGCTAAGGAGCCTGGACAAGGCTATGCCTGACTCAGGATGAGTCTGCATAGATCGTCCACCAAGTGAGGTTTACACGATAGGTCGTCAGCTTTAGAGAAGCACCAATGGTGGAGTGTTGGAATGTGAAGTTCAAATTGGGCTCTCATCTAGCAATGGTTGAGTCATCATGACCTTCTTAGCTAGTTGTGTGATTGATCATGACCTTCTAAGTTTTATTAGGAAATATATTATAAATAGTAATTTTGACATGTGTTTTACATGTAGTTGTGCGAGTGATACTTACTATATTTAGTAAGTTCTCTTCAAGTAAGACTCTACAGCGTGATTGTTTTAAGCTATTCGAAGTCATGTTTTGATATCCAATTTTTGAAAATTATTTAACTCTATAATTCCTAAAAATGAATACAAAAGATAATTTACCTATTTAGTATGCAATATTCTGCACTTGTTATTTTTGTCACAGTGAGATACCCATAGCAAGAAATGAGAACAGTTGATCACCCAAAAATAATGCTTGCGGGGCCAGAAAATGTAGTGACCACCACCTTAAAGACAAGCAATATGAGTGTAGCATCCTAAAATTGTGACACATGCAATTTCGACTGCATTTCGGTCTTCACGATGGCGATGCAACACGCAACCTGAATGGAGACCCCAAAACTTGCTCACGACACTGAAAACTGCATTTTTCAAGCACCCTGGCCTAAACCTCCTTGCACCCTGCTGTCCCGGGAGGTGGGACCAGAGCGCCCAGCGCCCTCGTCCTTCAGGACCAGGGCGCCCAGCGCCCTGGTCCCCAGGACCATGGCGCCCAGCGCCCTGGTCCCTGGGTCCTATTTTGGGCCCGGTCTCCTAAGGGGTCTCGGGTCTTTTTGTTTGCAATTTGGAAATTAACTTTCCTGGTCGGCCTAAGGTCGGGAAAATCAGTCTATTAGCCCTAAATGACAAGTATATAAACTACATTTTTCTCTCTCATTTGGCATGAAGAGGATATATGGAAAAAGCATGGAACCTATACTCAAGCATTCAAGCATTCAAGCATTCAAGCATTCCTTCAAGCAATTGATCATTTCAAGTCTCCATTCAAGGCTAAGTGTTGCATTCAAGACAAGGATTCAACCATTGAAGAGGAGATCACTTACTACATGCTACATACAACATACTACTACAACAAACAACAACATCTAAACCTTCGCACATAAGGATACCTACATCCTTAGAACAAGGTATTAGTACTTGTTTTACATACATTTACATTTACAGCTCTTGCTCATTTCTTGGTTAATTCCAAAACCGGGGTTTGACCTAAAGGCAAACCCCTAATCCCTAACCCCCCAATCGTCTTCACTTTTCTGTGTGTAGGTTGTAGGTACACGGCTGAAATTGAAGATCTGGAATCCTTGTGCAGAGACGAACAGATCCCCCTTCATTTCACGGATTTTTCAGAGGACCGTGGCGCCGGGCGCCATCGTCCCGACAAATTTTGCTCAAATTTGCAGGACAGCGCCGTATCGACATTTTACTGCTAATTCCAGGTCCGCAGCTTCATACTGTATTCCTATCTCAGTTTATAAGCGAATCTTTATCACTTTCTATGCATGCTTAGCTTAATTCTTCTATCAACATTCTGTACAAAAGAGGGTAGCCTTGCTGTCTTAACCCTTGAAACACATTTAGCATCCAATCTTGCATTGCGTGGGATTGGATCTTGTGCGTTTCAACCCCTCTTTTGAATGTAAAGTCTCTCCCCTAAGTGAAAATCATCGAATCCTAGCGAACCTCCCTTCTCTCTCCTCGGAGTTGGAAGAGGGGAGAACAACTAGGGTTCGATCGCGATTTTCCGCTTTACATTTTGGTGAACCTAACGTGAACATCCTTTCTGATTTTTCATTCTTAGATCTGAAAAAATTGATTACATTTCCATGTTTGATCTTTTGTAAAATTTTAGAGGTGATTGCATAAAAACCCTAAATATTCCTTTTAGTAATTCAACTTGCGAAAGGTCTAAATGTTAATGCCTGTTTCAGATCTGCCCTTCTATTACAAATTTTCAATTCATATTTGTGCTTTAATTCTGAAAATTAAGTGGTTAAGTGTCAAAACCCTAATTTTTGAAACCCTCTTGATTCAACCTTTGTCCGACAATTTCACTGATCAAAACATCTCCAAATCAGCTGTAACTTTGGATTCCGCAATAAAATCACAATATTTCTCATCCCTGAAAATTTGGAAAAAAGTTGCGAGGACCGTGGCGCCGAGCGCCATCGTCCCTGACATTTTTTTTGAAATTTCGAGAGCGAGATCTTACTGTGTTTTTCTGCTAAAATTCAGAATTTTGGCTGATTTTATCAATTATAACACCTTCAAAATTACAGTCAAAGTTGGTCTTGTGATTGCTTGGATTAAGGCTTCTAAACATTTAAAAATCATTGAAATTGAAATTTTGTGTCAAAATTGTGTTCTTACTGTCCTAAATCTGAAAAGTGTGTTATCATTCATTAAAAATTTCAGTGCTTTATTCAAATTCTTACAATTTGTGACTTTTGAAATTAAGTGCTTAATTACAACAACTTTAATTTCCGCTTTCAAAATTGAATTTTGCGTGAAATTGAGTCAATTTTCAAATTTCAAAATTTGCATTTCTCTTGACATTCCCTCTAAAATCATAAAATTCAAAATTTCAGTTTCCCTCTCTTTTTCAAAATTCAAATTTTGCATTTTTCGACAATCTTGGTAGGGTTCAATTTTGAGATTGCAACTTTAATTTGGCCTATCTACAGATCGTAAAATCACTCAATTTTTTCAGATTAGCTCTAAAATCATCATACCTTTCATCCCTACAAATTTCGAAAAAAGTTGCAAGGACCATGTTGCACTCCGGGCGCCACGGTCCCGGACATTTTTTCCGAAATTTCGGGAGACTGTTGTGATTGCATTTAATAGCTTAAATCCAGAAGATTGGCTGATTTTACTGAAAATTGCTACCTCTAAATTCAAAATCTTCTCTCTCTTTCTAGTGCATGAGTTTTACAACAATAAGCCCTACTTACACTATTCCCGTTAGACGAAGCCGTAGAATTAAGTCTTTTCGAGGTTTAACTACTGAGGAGATGGAACCTAATTTTAATAGCCTTTTTAACGAGGACATGGGTAATTCCTCTAATCCTCCTAATTTTGAAGAAGCTCTCCATGAGGTTTCTGTAGAACAACTTTCGAAATTGGATAACCAATTTGACGATTTTCGACAATGGATGTCTCAAGAATACCCTGATAGTCAAGCTCTTCCTTTAATTGAGGGTCTAAAATGTATGCTTCAAAGTGATAAGAATGGAATTGATATTTTGCATGGTATTGCACACATTGTGGATTCGAATGTGATGCCTATGAAGAGTTGTGCTGAAAATTTGGGTTATACACAACCTCCTACTCAAGTCAATCATGCTATTCCTTTGACAACTTCTATTGCTAGCATACCTACTTTTACATCAAACATAATGGCTACTTCTACACAAGACATTCCTCCTGTGATCACCAGTCATGGGGGCAACCCTTCTTCTTCAATTAACCCTCTTCCTTCATTCAATCCGACTTCTTCATTCATTCCTTCGATGAGTGTGCCTATTATATCACCACAAATGAACATGACGTAAGGGGGCAATTCATTTAACCATTCCATCCCTCCTTGTAGTATTCCTCCTGTCCAATCATCTCCTATGACTAATTATCATAGAGTCCCACCACCTTACTCTTTACCTTCTTTCAATAACATAACACCTCCATCTCAATCTAACACATCTAATATGAATTCTTCGACTGAAGCGACCATTAACAATCTTGCACAAACTGTCTCTTCTTTACAGCAACAAATTGCCTTTATGAATCAATCTAAGTTTGGTGTGCCCACATTTGACGTTGCGAGCCCACTTTCTCTTGACATTGTCTGAGCTATTCCCCCTAAACATGTTGAAATTCCGCATTTGGAGCTTTATAATGGTAAGGGTGATCCTCTAACACATGTTAAGAATTTTCAAACAATTTGTACTGATTTTGCTTATGACCAAAGGTTGCTTCCAAAACTGTTTACTAGAACATTAAGAGACAAAGCCCTACAATGGTATTGCTCGTTGCCTTCCTATTCTATTACTTCTTTCAAACAACTTGCAAATGCTTTCATTCAACAGTTTCAAAACAATATAAGTCCTAAAGTTACTTTGATTGATTTAATGCATTGTAAACAAGGTGTTAAAGAAAAAGTGACTGATTTCATTGGTAGATATAAGCATTTGTATGCTCAAATTTCTTTTCCAGTGCCTGACAATGATATTCAAAGAATCTTTATTTCTAATTTACAAAAAGATATTCAAGACAAACTTCTATTTTCTGAGTTTACTTCTTTCCAACAGTTGTGTGCAACTCTTCACAATTATCAACTGACTGTGAGTCAAATGGAACAATCACATCCTATGGCTCCAAGTGATAAGGGTGATAGCAGTCAACAACCATTTGGGAAGTTTAAACCGAACAGAGATTCCATCAAATTCAATGAAAACATCATCAACAACAATGTGAATGCAGCATCAGGTGTGCCTCCTATTTATAAATTTTTCAAGAAAGAAAGAAAGTATACTCCTTTGAATGAATCATTGCATAGTATTATGAATAAGTTATTGGAACAAAATGTGCTTACTCTTCCTCCTATAAGACAAATTGATCCTGCAAAGATTACTTCACCTTATTTTGATAACAAATCTTTTTGTCAATTTCACCGTCAACCTGGGCATGATACTGAAAAATGTTTTTCTTTAAAGGATAAAATTCAAGATTTGATTGATAACAATACTATCTCTGTTTCTAGAGTGAATGATAAAGGCAACACATCTGTAGCTCCTCCTAACCAAAATCTTCAGATTTTCACTGATCCATTGCCTTCTCATACCTCTAATGCAATTGAGGCTAATGATTCCTCTCTCTCATCTGATGGTCTTGTGTCTATGACTCCGAATGTGATTAACTTTGTAGAGCAGCAAGAAATCCCTAAAGAACCATCCATCACATTTGATTCCAGTGAAACCATTAGGGCACCTGATGGTCCTTTATACATAGTTGCAAAAGTTAAGAATACACCTTGCCGTGGAGTGCTTATTGATCCTTCGTGCATGATTAATGTTATTACTGAAGAATTCCTTTTTACTTTGCAATTGAATCAAGTGATATATGACAAAACAGATGTGATTGTGAAATTATTTGATGCATTTTCTTCTCCTGCAATTGGTTCTATTACATTGCCTATTGAGGTCTATAACAAATCTCTTGATGTGAACTTTGCTATTATTCCATCTGCCAAACAATTTCGTGTGAAGCTTGGCTATCCTTGGCTATCTTCCATGAAAGCTATTGCTTCTCCTATTCATAAGTGTTTGAAATTTCCCCATAATGGTAAAGTTGTTACTGTCAATCATAGTCTCTTTAAACCAGCTGAAAGAACTTCTAGCATTCCTATTGATTACTTTTGGCCTAAACAATTCCAATCTCTTCCTCCGCGAAGTGATCATCTTTTCAAATCTTATCAAAAGTGGAAAACAGATATGATCCTATCTCTAAGTGAACCTAGAACACCTAAACTTGATATTCCTATCATTCTTGAGAAGGAAGTTCTTCCTTTGAAAGATAAAACTAATGTCTTTCCTCAAGAAGATTCCCAACCCATCCCTATGGATGTGACTATGTCTATATCTAATAAACTTCCTAAAAGTAGACCTATCCCTCCTCGTCATGATGGACTTGGTCTCCTTCCTAAACCAAAAATTCCTCCTTTATATGGAGCAGTTCCTCCTCCTTCTTTTTATAGAGAGAAGAGACCTTCTTCTTCTCCTATTATCCAGCCTAAGAGACCACAACCTAAACACCCAAGTGCTAAGGATGAGAACATTCCTCCTCCTCAATCTTTTCCACTTCCTACTAAGACTAGACGAAATCGTTCTGCACGTGAACGCCGGCGAAAGTGTCGTCTTAGAGCTCAAACTTTGCAATCTCCAAAAACACCTTCAACAAGCATTATTCCATTTTCTCCTCAGCCGGACATTGAGCCTAAATCTCCTAAACATAAGATGCATGATGGTCTTGATCATGTGCGAGTTAAAGATCCTATTTTCATAAATCTTGATGAAGATATAGATGAAAATGTTATTCCTGATGAAAATGTTACTCCTCTTGCTTCTAATAGTGAATATGAACTTGTTGATATTGATAACCATTTATCTAATGAATTTTCTAAAGCACTTATCCTAGCTCCTAGACAAGAACAATGTGGCTTGGAACATGAACATAGCCCTTGTTTGGATCTTGTGATAGCTCCATCTGCTGTGTTGGATGTTCCTCCTCTAGCGTGTTCCCTGCCTTCCCGAAACATTGATCAGCAAGATCGGGGGGTAGATGACGTGCTAGACTAGTTTCATTAGCATAGCAGATTCTCTCCCCCTCTCTTTCGTTACTTCTTCTATATGTTATTCTCATTCTTCTATTTGTTGTCCTTAGTGTTGTCTACTTGAGGACGATGCAAAGCATTGAGATCTCTTGGTCTCTCTCATGTTGACTCAAAAGACACATGTGTTCCCTTCTTCTAGGTGACCTTCCTTGATTGGGGAATGAAGAAAAATTATGCATACATACATATGATATATATACATGAATTATCATACAGCATACTGACCCCGAGGAAAGCGAAGTCACCTCGTGCTTTGTGTTTTGTGTCTATTATCCTTGGGTTTATCTCACACTTGGGGGCTAAATCCTTGCGATAACGTGCTCCTTTCCTTTCTCATTTCTTATGTGTATCACTACGTTAAAACAATCACCCCCGGTGAGGCATGTGCGATCGCTTTAACGTAGGGGGGCATACATCCCGTTCATATCTTTTCAAGATACTTGAAAATTTCTTGGCAAATTTAGCCTTGCCTTGAAAATTTTTGATATCTTTCTTGTATGACTCATAGTGAGGGAACCTTACTATTGACAGTCATGGTTCTCCCTCGTGATCTTCCCTTTTACTTTGTCAATCAAAGTCGTAAGATCCTTAGTCCACTGGGGGCTTGGTGTATCTTGCCTCCTTGACGTGGTGAAAGTCTTTCAATATTGTTTCCTTGTACTTTACCGGAAGTATGAGCATACATACTCCCGCTAAAGTGGGGGCTAAATGTAGCGTCCTAAAATTGCGACACTTGCAATTTCGACTGCATTTCGGTCTTCATGATGGCGACGCAACACGCAACCTGAATGGAGACCTCGAAACTTGCTCACGACACTGAAAACTGCATTTTTCAAGCACCCTGGCCTGAACCTCCTTGCACCCTGCTGTCCCGGCAGGTGGGACCAGAGTGCCCAGCGCCCTGGTCCTTCAGGACCAGGGTACCCCCAGAACCATGGCGCCCAGCGCCCTGGTCCCTGGGTCCTATTTTGGGCCCGGTCTCCTAAGGGGTCTCGGGTCTTTTTGTTTGCAATTTGGAAATTAACTTTCCTGGTCGGCCTAAGGTCGGGAAAATCAGTCTATCAGCCCTAAATGACAAGTATATAAACTACATTTTTCTCTCTCATTTGGCATGAAGAGGATATATGGAAAAAGCGTGGAAACAATAATCAAGCATTCAAGCATTCAAGCATTCCTTCAAGCAATTGATCATTTCAAGTCTCCATTCAAGGCTAAGTGTTGCATTCAAGACAAGGATTCAACCATTGAAGAGGAGATCACTTACTACATGCTACATACAACATACTACTACAACAAACAACAACATCTAAACCTTCGCACATAAGGATACCTACATCCTTAGAACAAGGTATTAGTACTTGTTTTACATACATTTACATTTACAGCTCTTGCTCATTTCTTGGTTAATTCCAAAACCGGGGTTTGACCTAAAGGCAAACCCCTAATCCCTAACCCCCCAATCGTCTTCACTTTTCTGTGTGTAGGTTGCAGGTACGCGGCTGAAATTGAAGATCTGGAATCCTTGTGCAGAGACGAACAGATCCCCCTTCGTTTCGCAGATTTTTCGGAGGACCGTGGCCCCGGGCGCCATCGTCCCGACAACTTTTGCTCAAATTTGCAGGACAGCGCCGTATCGACATTTTACTGCTAATTCCAGGTCTGCAGCTTCATACTGTATTCCTATCTCAGTTTATAAGTGAATCTTTATCACTTTCTATGCATGCTTAGCTTAATTCTTCTGTCAACATTCTTTACAAAAGAGGGTAGCCTTGCTGTCTTAACCCTTGAAACACATTTAGCATCCAATCTTGCATTGCGTGGGATTGGATCTTGTGGGTTTCAACCCCTCTTTTGAATGTAAAGTCTCTCCCCTAAGTGAAAACCATCGAATCCTAGCGAACCTCCCTTCTCTCTCCTTGGAGTTGGAAGAGGGGAGAACAACTAGGGTTCGATCGTGATTTTCCGCTTTACAATGAGTAGAAGGCCGTCTATCAAGGATGCCCTCACCATGCCAAGTGGATGAGATCTTTTGATGTTACAATGAAAATTGGGCCTTTGATATGGGCATGTGACCAGTAAATTTGTAGAGGCCCCCCGAAGGACTACGATATCATGTTGGAGATGCTACTTAGTCAGGATCACAATTTGCAGAAATCTTTACAGGAGAACCAATTATATCATCAAATAAGATGAAATATATTAAATTAAAATTATATTACCAAATACAATGTACAATAGCCTACTTATATAAACAATAGAATGAGAGCACCAATAAAGTGCAATCAAAGATAAAGTAGATATAAGTACCATTGATAACTACCCTGATGCAAACAATAATACAACCTAGGAAATATTAAATACAACTAAAATATGACTTCTATCTAAATTAAACTTAATCTAATTAACTATTTACTCCAACATCCCATACACCCAAAATAATATTGAAATCTACTACAGCAAGAAACCTTGTCTATTCAATAAGAAACCTCTCTATTAGGCAATCCATAGATGTCTTTCCCCACATCTTCCTTTTATCTTTTGTTTGTAAGAAATTTGTATGATTGTTTCTATTTCCAATTGTTTCAAACTAACCACTGAACAAATGAATTCACATCCCTTAAGTGAATTGAGAAATTTATTAAACACTGAATAATGATTAGTAAAGTCAGCAAGGGTCACATCTTACCCAAAGAAGGCATAGTGTTTTATCAATTTATATATGAGAGCAGTGGAACGATAATAGTCATCTTGTTCCACTGCTCTCGCTAGGCATTTTAGAAACCATGGCATTTTCTTGAATCTCAACCTTTCTTCACAAGATGAAAAATACAATCATTGATGGTGCATTTGAACTAAGAGCCCGAATGGATGATAATAACATCACTACCACAAGAAAAGCCAAAACCATAGTCTTGGACATGAAAAAATAGCTATAAATGTAAGCTTCAGTCCTCTCCCACACTATGACTTCACACTGCCACTCCAAGAGAATCCCAACATCACATGCTATGTCCAAAAAAGGCCTGGGTTACACCAACTTCTACAACAACTAACAGAAAGCAATTTTGAAATAGTTATCTTCACTTCAACCACCAAGGAATTTGCAAACCTAGTTCTAGACAGAATAGACATGAATAATTCAATAGATCTGAGACTCCTGCGATATAGAAGCCCAAGGAGTAGCTATCAAAGATCTTTCTAAGCTTGGAAGAGATCTAAAGGAACTTTTCATGGTGGACGACGAGCCAGAAAGCTATAAACTGCAACCGAAAAATGCTTTTCCGGTGAAGCCATCTTATGGTGAACTTATCGACATATATCTTTTTAGGGTCATATATTTTTGTAAAATAGTGGTTATGTGTACCGATGTGAGGGATACCATATGGACATATGAGGCTTTGAATGAGAGCTATAATGTTAAGGAATTAGCTCCCCATTGCAGTGGGAAGAAAATAATCATGTTGGAATTGTTTCAAGTTCTGGTAAAGGAAAGCCATGAGCCTCTGCAATATTATGACTTTTTTATTTCATTCATTCATGATACTGCAACTGGATTGCGAGAAATAGTCCCTTATTATGTCTTGAAAAGGCCTAGTGTGGAAAGTTTCTTTGTTGAATTGGCTGAAAATTATAAAATTGTTCTTTTTACAGATGCACAGAAAAAATATGCAGATCTTATACTAGACAAACTTGATATTGATTTCATTATAGAGGGTCATTTGTGTAGGAATTCATGCACTCACCTAGATGATGTTTATGTGAAAGATTTGACCAAGATCAATCCTTCTCATAGGATTAGGGATTTGCATTTGAAGGATGTTTTCATGGTTGATGTTAATCCAAGGTGTGAATTTCAATTAGAGAATGGAATTTTGGAAAAGGCATTTGCTGGTGATGTAAAAAATAGAGAATTGTTTGAGCTTGCAATGTTTTGTGAAAGTGCAGTTGAATGTAATGATGTGAGAGACGCTATAAGAGTTCATACAGATTCTCCAAGTCCAAAGTGTTTGGCTACTCGTAAGTTGCAGAACTTTGCTAGAAATGCATGGCTGGTTTTCCACCACCATCGCCATCCTCATCTTCCCCACTCATATCACCATGATCACCAGTAAATATATTACTGTCATCACTTTGATTACATAAATGTAATAGCACTGCAAGTTTTATATCCAAAAAATTATTGTTTTACATGGATGTTTATGAGTTTTCCATGCTTTTAATGACTAAAGAGAATACAAGCTGGCCTTGTGATTTTTTAGAAATTTAAATAGTTCTAAATTTGTATTTCTATTTATACCTATATATTGTTGTAGAAGAATTCTTCTAAAGATGAGATAAGCACATTGATATAATTGAAAGCACGAGGAATGAAAATTTTCTCCTCAACATGAAGCTTCTTTTAAATAGATCCCATGCATAGTATAAAAGTTTGAGAATATATATTAAGTGATATTTCTGAATTACCATGGATCGCATATAGATGGATTCATTGTCATTATGATTTACTACGTTTTTCTGCTATTAACGATAAAGATGAATTTATGCTAAATTGTTCAATATTGTGTTGATTGGTTTTGATAATGCAAGATGAAAGAGAACTTTCAAAATTAGTAACATATTTATATTAAATAAATTTGAGAGTATTTTAAATATTTATATGACGAAGACATTTTCTATATGAAATAAACTATCTATTTTTTAAAACTAGTATATATATCTTAATTATATTTATTTAAAGAAATGTCAAGATATTAATTGAAACTATTTTATTTACTTTAAAACTATTTTAGTTTGCTCTAAATTATATTTATTATATAAAAAAAATATAAATTGTATTGTATCTACATTAATTTTTTTTCTAATACAATTCTTTTATTTGATAATTGACATCTAATTTTAATACTATAATTTTAAGCTTATTATTATTCAAAAACCTCATTAAACAAACATATACATAAATATGTATGTATGTATACGTACACACACACAACTTATTTTTTTGATGAGGGTATATTTTATTTAATATGATGTTTATTTTAAAGATATTAAGT
Source organism: Cryptomeria japonica (assembly GCF_030272615.1). Taxonomy (NCBI): domain Eukaryota; kingdom Viridiplantae; phylum Streptophyta; class Pinopsida; order Cupressales; family Cupressaceae; genus Cryptomeria; species Cryptomeria japonica. The sequence goes on from NC_081407.1 coordinate 334,129,393, forward strand.
TTGTAATTAATATTAATATTTTGACATGTGAATAGTTGTTAAATTTAAGCTAGAAGGTGGAAGTTAATATTTATATGCTCACACCATTACACTCCACCCTTTGCTGCCATTGTAGGATGCCTCTCGACATTAATCAATTGTTCAAAAATGATATATATATGGAAAAATCTACCTTTTATTATTATTTTCTTTTGATAAAAAATTCTTTTAATATTATTTCTTTTTTGTTTTTGTTAAAGGGTATCCTGCAACCTAGCACGATGCCCATTTTGAGGCAAGCTAAGGTGAGACTAATCACCTTGGGTGTGGGTAAGGACTCATGCATTACACACACCAGATAAACACTGGATTTGTGGAGTTGAACTCGAGATTAGTAGGCAGCAAATTAATATTATTTCTTTTATTATCTTATTTTTTAATGTATTTTAATTCTTCTACTTCTTATTTTAAGGATTGATTTTTATTAAGTTAAATTTTTATTATAATTATTTATGCCTTCTTATGGAATCAAAAATAATAATAAAACATACTAGAATTAATTATATTTAATAATTATTTTATTTACATAAGAAAACATTTATATTCTTAATATTTATTTCATTTATTTAAGTTAAGGTGCACCATCATCTTATTTACATGCTCATGACATAAAATTACATGATTATATCATGAGACATTTTTGTGTCATTGTCAAATGCCTCTTATCCTTTTAAAACCTAAACAAAATTAACTCAACTTTTTTTTTATAATTTAATAAAGTAAGTTTTTTATTAGGATAAAATAAGTTTTGATGGGACCCCAAAACCGATACAACCATAAATTTGCCAACCAGAAATGGAGTAGGTTAATCGAAAACAAACAATGGGTTTTAAAAGGCCCTATAACCTTTTGGACTTACGGGCATCTAGAGTCCAAACCCAAAGTCTGTACAGAAAAAAAAAACAAAAAAAAATAGAACATCCACATGCAGCCGAACACCAACTAGACCATACACATAGGACATTACAACACAAGCTAGCATGAACAAATGGTGTCAATCAATAGACACTAGACCACAAAATACAAGGAACAAGGGTTTTAACAGGAACCCTCAAACAATAAGAAGGGTTTTCCTAGGCTCCCATAACTTGTAATAGAAGCTCCTCATGATAAAAGACCACACAACCAATACCTACCTATAAACAAACAATGGCCAGACTAGGCCTTTGAAAATTTCTAGCACCAAAATGAAACTAAAAACATAGGGTTTTTCTAGGCTCCCTCAACCTTGAAAGTGGGTTTTACAAGGGTCCCACAACCTTCTAAGGTGTATAAAACAACAACACTACTTGTATCCACAATCTGGCCAAGAGGATTTTTATAGGCTCCCATAACCAACAAACCATTCTTGGAAATAATGAAAAGACTATGAACCTAGAACCATTTGTGAAGAACACCATATGGGTTAAGACCATCTCCCTCAACCAACAACATGAATTGCAGCATCCAACAGCCTCCCCCACACCTATTCTCCACCACAATAGGAGAAAGGGCCACCTCAATAGAACAAGAAGGAAAACAAGTCAACATGAAAGTGGGTTTTACAAGGCTCCCACAACCTGCTAAGGCCCAGAAAACATAATCTTGTCCTGAAAGCGCAATTTGGCCTAGAGGGTTTTTATAGGCTTCCACAACTAGCAAACCATTCTAGGATCCAATAACAAAACTGTAAACCCAAAACCATCTACGAAGAATACCATGAAGGTTTTGACCAACTCCCTTAACCAGAAACATGAACAACAACCAAGAAACTCCCCCACACCTACTCTCCACCTCAATAGGAGAAAGGGCCACCTTAATAGGACAAGAAAGAGAGTAGCTCGATTGCCCCGATAGTCGAAAGTCAACCCGGAACCCATGCCGCCACTCTACCTCCCTAGAAGTAAAAACCACGTCATATAGAGATCCATGAGAACAAACAAGAATAGCATAAAAAATCCTCACTAAGGAATAAACGGGGAGAGAATAGAGGGTCCACATACAAAAACAAACAAACAAAAGTTGCAGGACATCAAAAATAGCCAAACCACCGACAAGAGTGGAAACCCCACAAAACTTGAGAAGAGAAAAACCTACAACAAGGCAACTATAGAAACATAAAACCCCAATCCCAAAAGACTAGGACTTCCATATCCAAAGGTGCAACAAATTTTTTCACACCAAATCCAAGAGCATTCACCAAAACAGTCGCACCTTCCTATAACTAGACATAGCCCTACCTCCAACATCCAAAAAAATCTTGTAGTCCCCAATCCCGGCCAAGAAGATTAGAGGAAAACTTGATGAAAATATCACCTCCTTCGCCACCACACTCAGTCGAGTTGTTTAGAAAATCGCATCCAAGAGAAAAAATGATGCGCAAGGATAAGAAGCAAGCACACCCTAAAGAGAAATGACCTTCTCCCAGCCCATCTGGATCATCATCCTCATCCTCTTCACCCGATTCTTCGCCCACAAAAGCCCTAGCTCACCTATTCCCAGTAGCTTGCCCATTTCCGCCCATCATTGTAATCTGTAATAAGGTTGTTTAATAATAAAGTGTAAGTTTGTGCTAATCTCATATTCAAAGTGATTGTCAGATATAGTATTTTTTTAATGGTTAAATTTGTAATAGTGAAATTGGCATACCTATGCTAATTAAAATTTCAATTTTGAGTTCATTTTTAAATGTTTTAATACAATTATATCTGATATGTACTATATTCTTTAGTAAGTTTTAGCACTTATCTACTCTTATTTACTTTTCACTCACACATGTATTTCCTATGCACTTATCCTTGTGCTTAAATTGTTCACATTTTTCACATACATTTCAATCATTTATCACATAAATTTCTATATATTCATCTTGTATTCCTATATTTTGAATCAATTACCACTGGTCGTTGAACAATAACATGCAAGTTTTTTATGTAACACATATTTGACCCGAAATTTCATCACCTCATTATCATTTGAGTTCTTATATAATTTAAGGAGAATCTTTAGGAGAATTTCAATAAAATAAATAAAAATAATTTAAGTATTATATTAAAAATAACATGTAAATCACTTACATGTTTTATTGTTATTGTCAATCATTTTTATATGCACAAAGCTAGTCCAATTAAAGGGGTTGACTTAAGATGACTTAACCCTACTGATATGATGATCTACTAAGTATATGTTTTTTAAAAATTTGTCCTTAAAAATTATTAAAGGTAGACTTTGAGGCATGAGTTACCATCAAAACACATCTAGGTAAACCAAATCTAAGGGTCATAAAATAGATCCACATTATTTCTAATTTATTAATGCAAGGGACTCCCCTAACACACCCAAAATACATGTTCTTTTACACTATATGAGGGATACTCAGACCAATATTCATGGATAGAATAAAAAATAAATTGCAAGAATATGGATAAATAATTTTTTATTACTTCAATATAAATAAATACAAATATTGAGAAATTATAACATTTGCTTAGCCTCATGGGATTTATTAATCTTGTAAGAAAAACTGCAAATCAACTCTCAAATAAAGGATAATTCTTCTCAACTTCAGATCATCACTCCACTTTGAATGGTCACACCACTCTAGATGATCCACACAAATTTGAATCAACTCCCAATGATCCACCTAACTCTAGATCAACTCTCAATGATCCACCAACTTTTGGACGCTTAAAATTCTATCCTGAGCCATTATTTATAGTTCTCTTATGCCTCTTGCAATTCTCATTCCCTCTCTAAGAGAACAACACATAAAAATTGAGACATGCAAGACATGGTCAAAATATGATATTTCAACTTTCCTAGGGGCCACCTACAGAGGGGTCTTTTCAACTTTCCCAAGTGAGTTCCTAAAAAGGTGTCTTTTCCATTTTTTATGTAGCCATTTAATAAATATGAGTGCATGACTCTTCCTCTTCCTTGTTCCCATGTCTAAAAGTGTATTTTTATGATTTTGGCATTATAAATGATAGAAAAAGGTGTCCCAAGTCTTGAAAATTACACTTTCCTTTACACATAGGCCACAAATATTGAATATTTTCAATCCCGTATGCCCCCTTGGACACTTTCCTAAGTGCCTACAGACCCATAGATGGTTGAATTTATTTTTATTCACATAACATTGAGTAAAATTTAAAATTTATAAATTTTTTTTGGATGATGTAGGATTTCCCTACACCCCTAGATGCTCCTACATCGTTTATCTAGATCCTCATTATTAATAATATTACAAATTGATAAACTAATTTATATTAAATAAGAAGTTAGATTCATTTCCCCTAGCCTTCATCTATCCTCATTTACATAGATTATCACACTTTTCACCTTATCTTGTTTGTACCTAGATAGTTATACATTATTCTAAATTTATTATTTATAGCATTTCCCTAATGTTTGAACATTTTCTCCCTACATATAATTTTTTGTTTCATCAACTTGGTAGTTCATTCTCATGGGAACATGATTGATCATTTGTCTAAAAATCTATTCCCTAAAATTCTAAAATTTAAATTTAAATGTGGTTGACTTTCTACCATTTTTATAGTTTATATGAGCCAACGAAACATGCATTTGAGTTATATATAGCTATGCATATGTTGTCAAAGACATTCAATTGCATTCATTTCACACCCTGCCTCATCCTAGATGATTCAGGTTTATAAAGGACTCAAGGTGCATTTATTAGAATAACACTTTGATTGCTGGAGTTAAAAAAACAACATTTACCTCAACATTATCAACTATGCTACTTGCATGATTTCTTGTTGCCTTCCAATCCTTTACACAACTACAAAGTTAGTCCTTGTTAAGGTTTGACCTAGGAGAACATGTCCCTAGTGAATTGACAACCCTTTAAAGGTATTTTTAAGTATTGCCAAACCTTTTAGCAAAGCCAACATAAGTGAATTTGATGACCTAAAGAGTAGAAGCACAAAAGTTACAAGATTAAATTAAACACAACATATTTGAACCAAACCATTAGATTTAACATTTTAAAATATCTATATACAATCAAATGTGAAACATAAACAAAATAAATTTGAATTCTAATATATAGATAGGCAAATTCTTAAACCATGTGAAAATCACCTACCTTTAAACCTAGAACTAAATACACTTTATTTGTAAATCTTATTGGATTAATATCCATACCCTTGATTGAATTTCAAAGAGGTTAGTAGAATACAAAAGTCATTGTATCATTTGTGCTTTAGGTTTCTTTCCTTTAGCTATCTCATACACCCAAAATAATATTGAAATATACTCCAACAGGAAACCTTATATCATTGGATTTGTGAAATGAAAAGAAATAAGGGTTTCTAAATATTTATATATTTATTTAATCAATATAGATAAATAAGGTTTTTTTGGTTTTTTATTTTAATCTTAATCTGTAATATTTTATTTTAATTTTGTGTTTTCTTGTTTCATTGTCTCTATTGTAACTGGTGACTTTATAATGATTATTTACAAGTATAATGATATTTATGTATAGTACAATGTCTCACAAAAAACTTAATAATAAAAAAGTTAAGATAGAATATTATATCAAAATCTTGAAGGACATAAGTAATATTTTGCTTATCTTAAAGTAATCAATTTTAATTACATAAAAGCATCAGTTATCCTAAAATAATATTCGAGACTAAATTAGAATCTATTTTCTTACAAGTTATTTTACTTAATAAGAAATATTTTTATTTAATAAAAATATGTTCCATTTATTTAAGATATACTATATAGAAACATTATATATACTTAAAATTATATTAATATATAGAGAAAATATATAAAAGAAATTAAGTTTAATTAACTTCAGAAAAAAATCAATTATGTGGTATTCCTACATTCAAAATGATTTCCAAATATTGAATTATGAATTGAACAAGATTTAATATTTATTTGCAATAGTGAAATTGGCATAGACATGGTAATTCCTATTTAATTTTTGTACTATTTTGAAAGGATGTTTTAATATAATGGGAAACAAATAAATCCCCAATTCAAAGACAACCAAATTTTTTTTCTTATCTATAAAATAAAGGAGGAGTTGTCCCTATGATTTTAACAAAAAAAATGCTAGTTACGGTAGTTTCTAGATGGTATGATGATTATGTTAAACAATGAAATGCTTTCAAATCAGCTCTTCCATTTGACAAATTGATAGAGATTGATGAAAGGGATCCAAATAAGAAAATAAATGAAGAATCATTATCATGCAACATAGCATGCACAAAACAATACAAGTCCAATTATTACAAAGATGAAGGAACACACTAGAAGTAAACTCAAAAGAAAAACACTTTATTTTACATGCAAGGAACATTGGAAACCAAGTCATAGATGTGGGAGCAATGAATGGGAAAAAGAACCATGCACAAATGAGATGGTTAAACTATGAAGGGTTATGGATATACCATTTCAAGTTCAATATCATGTAGAAGAATCTAAAACAAAGCCACAGGTTGAAGATAATGTATTTTTAATTAAGAAAGATACTTTAGTGAATGAGATTTCACAAGAAGAATGTGCTTTATTTGATGAATTTAATCCAAGATCAATATTGCATGTTTAATATGAAGTACCCAAAAATGGAAAGGTTAGTCCCATTAATTGTAATGGTTATTGAGGAATAACCATTGAGATTATAGGAAATGAAAAGAAGAAGTTAGGAAAAGAAGACTTTAAAGCTAATTTTTCAGAGGTTTCAAAAGAGGAGCATGCTAATTTTTGGAACAAAGTGAAGGAGGATTTGCATGAATCTATCTCCATTAACAAATTTCAATTCAAGGATGAAGTGTTGCTACAAATATTTTGACGATTTTCACATCAACAATGTAAGGTAAAATAATCAATTGTTTCTTTAATTATAGTTCAAGGAATACAAGAGATAATAATGGACAAGAGTTATTACATCAACTTGGTTTCACATCATTGCATATGTTTAATCATCATGAGAATCATAATAATAATAAAGATAAGTTGAAGGGTACAAAGTGGAAGAGAAATTAATTTTCTCAATCTCAAAATATCTCATGGATGAGGTTGTGGGAGCCAGGTGCATTAAACAAAAGTAACAGACAAATTCTAGATAAGCAAGTGGGTTATAGTCTCGGAGTAGCACAATGGAAGCATGATGATATCTCCCTAATTGTTAGTTTTGCAAACGAGGATCAAATCTTGGTGTGTAGCCTAAGGTATGAAAAATATTTCCCATTTACAAGTTTATTTTTTCCTTCTATACCAATACAAAAAAATTTTCACCAAAGCAGGCATATTAAAAATGAGTTTAGAATTTGCACAATTGAGCATGTGGATTCCTTGTTTCAAATTCAATATTATTTTTGCATATTAGTTCCAAATGACACTTTGATAGAAATAATATATAAAGGATTTAATATCACTACTAAGTTCTACATTTATTTCAAGTGTATATGGTTTTTCGTTTATTTAAACCATACTATGAATAATTAATGTCTACAATTCATAAACCACTCCTTGAAGCTATGCCTTACAGTTGGATACAAGATTATTGGTAGTAGCCAAAGGGAGATATTCACACTGAGATTCTTATTGTGGAAAACTGAGATTCTACTAGATGGTTTCATTTCTCATGGTATCAAGAGAGTTGCAATTTTTTCATACTTGGGATATATACATAGTACTCAAAATTTACAAAACAATGCAACACATGAACCATTTGATGAGCTTAAGAAGGTAACCCACTGATGTTTTACCCTTTTCATTTCAGATATCTCATATCTATATGTAATGGAATGTGTTATTTTAGGAGAAGGTAATTAGAATCTATTACTACAAACATGGGGATCCATTCAAATTAAGAGAAAAAGTAAATATACAAATAAAGGGTTTTCTCTAAAATAAAAAGATTTTGATATTCCCCAAAAGTTGCAATGCGTTGGAAAACCAAATTGATCCTACACATGCATGAGGAAACGGTACAATGGTTGCAGCTTATGAGTTATATGCAAGGAGTCAAACAATGTACCTTCTTATTTGATTGTGATGCAAGAATCTAAAACTCAAATGGAATTGTAAAAGTTGATGAAGTGACTTGGGAAGTATTTGTAGATAAAGACTTTCAGAGTAAAATTAAAATGAGAGATTATGATAATAATACACTTGCCACTATCCCTTTGCAAAGTGTTTTGTGTATTTAATTTTTGTTTGTAATAATTCACATTATTCTATATTTTATACCTCTACATAATATTTTCTATCATAGATCATCTAATAAAGATGAATAAATGATATCTCAAGTTGGCGTAAAGCATGATCCTACTACTATTCTTTTTCAGCTATGTATGTTTTGATAGTGTCAAGCTCAAAATAGCTATTGTTTTAAAAATAGGTACTTGCTATTATAAGGATTATATTGGATATTGTCATAATATTTTATGCTACGTAAATCAAATTTATATCATTATCAAAGACCTCAGAAGTGTCAAGTTCAAGTTTCCTAATATGAGTATAGTAATAGCTAGAGACCCAAGATATATTATGAATTGCAAGAAAATGACAAAGAGTTTATTTGGGGAATTCTTCAAGAAAGGAATTAATAAGTATGGTAATGAATTGTATAATATGTTAGAATATCACATAAATGTTTTTTTTACTATCATGTATGTTGATGATAGGTATGTCCTAGTAAATGGATACAAAAAGTGCATAATCTTCTACTAGAATGGACTATTTCTTGCAGATACAATAGTTGGAAAATGGTGGTATATTTTCTATTGTTACATGATGATAATTATTTTTCTTCAAAAGTACCATTTCTATTCAATATCAAAGGTAAAAGAGATATTTTCTTTAAAAATATATGATTTATATTATGAAGGATGCATGGAACACTAGAAAAATCAAAGATGTATTATTTTAGTAGGTCACATGAGTTCCAGATTTAACTTGTCTTGTTATAGTGTGCATTCACTTTGGGAAGGACAAGCTAAAAGATATTGGTTGTTGATTAGGGAAGGTGCAAGGCATAATATAAACACACAAGTAATATGGTATTTAAGGTTGCACGTTAATTTTTTTGTCATGTAATAGTAATCAACACAAGTACACTTTCCAAATATTTTTACAGAATGCTTGAGAGGAAGGTGCAATATCATGCAAGTACAAGATAAAGGCTTGGTATGCAACTTGATATGATTGATCATCTTGGCAACATAATCATGGAGCCACATGTTCATAATTTCTTAAGGAAAAGAAATTTTTAAAAGAGAGGATTTTTCATGTCTCATTTCTATTTTTAGCACTTACTATGTATAGAAGGCTTGGTTATCTATAAATAGTAACTCGGGACTTGCAAATAAACAAGAAAATTCAAATTAAAAAAAATGAACCAAATTAGAATTAATGGAGATTAGTAAATGTTATTTGAAATGTTCCTAGAATCCAATTTAGATGGTGTGAGTTTCTAATTAGCAACTTTATCCTCCAAAACTCAAAATGGAAGTTGTCTATTTAAGAGATAAAATTGGTAGTTTCGAATAGAATGTTGGAAGGTGGTTGTCAAAAGGAAAATGCATGTACCTAAATTTATTTTAAAACATATTTCCATCCTAAGAATTGGACTTTGACACCCATGTTTAATTTTGAACAAGATTCTATTTAGTTGGTTGGAGTTGTCAACATTCATTCAATCTATCTCATTTTTGCTAACAACCTTGTGTTTTTTTATTTGGTGGCTAATAAACCAATGTAGAATTGATCTCCAAGGCTGATAAAGCAAGGATTTAAGAGACTCAAGGGAAGAGGTTCTAAGTGTTCTCTTGGGAAATCTTACTATAGGGTTGCATTTGTATTTCATGCTCTACAATTGTAGATTGTTGTAATAGCTTGCATGTGTTTGTTTTCAAATTGTTAAAGTTATTTTTAGTTTGTTTTTCTTATTATAATAGCATATGTTGCTAATATTTTTATGTTGCAATACAATTTAGTACTTGACATTTCAATAATATCTCATTTTTTTGTTTGATAAACTTTTTAGTTTACTTGATTTGTTGTTTTTCTTAAATTTATAAAATTGAAATAAAATATTAAAAATTTATTTAAATATAATATAATAATTTAATACGGGATATTAAAACATGCACACATAAGCATAAACCATACACACTTAAGCATTAAAACTCACCATGACATTAGTAGCATACAAACTAAGATATTAAATAGAATAATCCTATAGACCAAATGATTCAAACACCAAATCAACATCAGATTTGATTTTCTAAATATGTCCACATCCAATTACCATAGTCAAAAAACAAAATAAGTATATAAGAGATAAGATACAACTTGCTAACATAAAACCCAATGACCACCAAACCATGTATGCTCATTTTCCTTGACCTTACATTATTATGTTATCTTTAGGATTTTTGGGAATACAACCTTGGGAACAAAAAAAGATACCATTTTGAGGGATTGATTATTGAGCCCTAATTTTTATTTTACAAATAATTTTATTTGCAATTCTACAATGTCATTTTTCCTTGTGTATGGAGTTTCAAAGCCATTCAATTTTAACACTAATTTGGAATCCTTGAAAAGTCCATAAATAATATTTTAGTCATTTAAATTTTCCATAATACATCCATATTAGAATCTTGCTTGTTTTTATTACTATGAGGGTTGAATTTTCTTTGCCAGTAGGAGGTAACAAATAAATTCAAATGACTCAAACCTATTTTGATATGAATTTAAAAGAAATAAAGTATATGAAGATAAAAATATACTTACAATGAGAAAAAAAGTAATGTTCCTAGGTAGTGGGTTTTCTCTCCAATGTTGGGAAAATGGTGTCTCAACCTTGCATTTACATGAGGTTACTATTTATAGTAAGTTTTTTTTTTAGCATGAAATAGTGTGAAATTCTCCCTAGAGCTTCTCGGCTAGATGAGGATGCTGATAAATTTTCATCGCAATATCATAGCTAGCTTTGAAGATATTAAAGTTTCTATTTTTGAAGGGTGAAATGAAAAGTTTAGAATTAATATTGAGCAATTTAGGGTCTCTGAAACACCCCAAAAAGAGATAATAAATGGTGTATTGGTTTACAAGTTGATAGAGAACTTTGTGAGATTTCCGGTGCTTTAAACAGTTTGTCCAACAGACACACAGTTCACAAGTTTGGACTCTTAAAATAGGAAATATAAATTGGATCGGGCACATAAATGAGATGTAACAGGGAGGAACATGTGTTGATGTGTGTTTTGATATGTCATAGGGAATCTAGAATGGAGATAAGGTTGACTCTACTTTATTGGGTGGTTTTAGCCCATGGTTTTGTAATACCGTTTGACGGTTTCTTGTATTGCATCTCATATATATGAGGTGCATGAGATAGAGGTTGTGTGTAAGAGTCTTATGGATATTGAGTTACCTATGAGTCTCTGATTAGTGGTACTCATGTGAAGAGATTTCTCTGTAAGTATATTATAATATGTTATTGATTGCTAAAAAATATATTGAGCTACTTTTGGAGTGTGGGGTTTTTCTCTTGAAAGTGTTTTCCCCAAGTAAATCACTTTGTTGCTGTGTTGTGGCATGCATAATATTTTCTTTATTTCTATTAAGTTTATGTAACTATTATAATGATCTCTAAAAGTTTTTATATTACCCTCCTCTCAAGGTTAGTGTAGGAAGTTGTTCCAGTACTTAACATCCTTACAAGTGGTATCAGAGCCAGAGTAACTATGTGAATTATATATTACAGAGATTCAACATGCAAGATTGTATACCATTACGTGTTCCCTTCATAGTTGGAATAAAATTATCTATTTTAGATTGTCCTAAATCTCTCCCGGAGATGGAAGACATGACCAGAGTACCTTGCTAGATCACAATTGGAAGTTTGATGTAGGCTATGGTCTTTACTAGACCAGCCATTGCCCAAGCAGTGGGATTTCTTTCTAGATTTATGTCTAATCCAAATAGAGTTCATTTGGATGTAGTCAAAACATCTTTAGATATTTGAAGGGTACCTAAGAGTATTCTCTATGTTATTATGGTAATTTGGTCGGAGATGTGATTTCCATTGAAACTTATGGTTATGTGGATTCAAGCTGGGTAGGTGATATTGATAACAGAACATCCACCAGTACTTATGTGTTTATTTTGTTTGGTGATGCAATTAGTTGGATGATTAAGTGACAGGTTGTGGTTACTTTGTCCACTACAAAAGAAAACTATAATGGTAGCTTCTCATGCTTGTAAATAAACCATTTGTCATAAAAGATTGTCTTCAAATATTAGAATAAATCAAGGTGCAGTGACAATTTATTGTGAGCATAGAGAAGTTTATATGGTGTTCAAAGTCTATGGGACTCATGGCCCCTAGAAATTAAATTATTGTGTTGATACTCTCTTTGCTCTTGCAAGGTGTTTGACAAGTGGGAGAATGCTGGGAAAATGGTGTCTCAACCTTGTATTTACATGAGGTTAATATTTATAGTAAGTTTTAATTTGAGCACAAAATTGTGTGAAATTCTCCTTGAAGCTTACAGTTGGCTCGATGAGCATGTTGATAAATTTTTATCGCAAGATCATAGTTAGTTTTGAATATATTAAACTTTTTCATTTTTGGAGGGTGTGATGCAAGGTTTTAAATTAGTTTTGAGGATTTTAGAGGATTTGAAACACCCCCAAAAGTGGGTATAAATAAATTAGCAGTTTACAAGATGATAGAGAACTTTTTGATCTTTCTGGTGCTTCAAACGGTTCATCAATTGAACACATGTTTCACAAGTTATGGCCTCTAGAAGTTTGGACTCCTGAATTATGAAATATAAATTGTATCGAACATATAAATGAGCTATAAAAGGGAGGAACACGTGTTTATGTGTTTTTTGATATGTCATAGGTTATAAAAGGGACATAAGGTCAACTCTACTTTGTTGGGTGGTTTTAGCTCATGGTTTTGTAATATTGTTTGACGGTTTCTTGTATTGTATCTCCTATATATGAGTTGCATGAGATAGAGGTTGTGTGTATGAGTCTTATGACTATAATTTATTTACCTCCTTGTCTCTAATTAGTGGTACTCTTATGAAGAGATTTCTCTACAAGTATATTGTAATCTGTTATTGATTGTTGAATAATATATTGAGCTTCTTTGCGTGTGCGGTGTTTTTTTTCGAAAGGTTTTTACCCACCTAAATCATCATGTTGCTGCATTGTGGTATGAATGATATTTTGTTTATTTATGTTGTTTTTATAACTATTGTAATGATTTGTAAAAAAATTTGCATTACCGTCCTCTCAAGGTTAGTCTAGGTAGTTATTCTGCCACTTAACTTCCTTACACCGATTGGTTTCATGTTCAACTCCAAAAATAGGCATTGTCAATGAATATGGCTTGTAGGTGATTGCATGGATCCCTAAGAAATTAGTCTTTCCCTAGTTTTCCCCTTCCATATTCCAACTTAGTAGTAAGCAAGACCACGGCAAGGCAAGTTGGGTGTTGGACTAGGTTGCAGGAATACCCCTAGCACAACCAAAAAAACATCAATAACTAAACAAATAGATCAATTAGTAGAAATGTTATTTTATGAGATAAAATTGATACATCTTGAAAAATGGAGCTATTTTTTAGATTGGAGAGATTAATACATTAATGGAGGTAGGAGTAGTGGAAGATATCAAATACTTGATAATAATGTTTGAAAAAAAATACGTATACAAGGGAGAAATAGGGAGAAGTTTAGGATTAGAAAGATAAACATGAATATTATGGAATCCCCAATCACCCAAAACCAAGGCCTAATGAGATTAAGAGAAAATTTCCAAAAATCTAATGTAGTAATGCAATATTACATGAGGAACATTATAGGAATTGCAAAAAATGTAAATGATTATAAAATTGATGATGTATGTGCCATTAAAAAGATGTTTTTTAAGTTACTAAAATAAATTGTAAGAGAGTAGGGAACATATAGATAATTTATTTTTGCATGACACCTATAAATAGGTTTCCATAATAATTATACTTTCCCAAGGCACAATGAGAATGGTTTTCTCCATTGGGCACAAATTTTTATTACTCTTTTTAAATTTTGGTATTTTTCTTTCTATTTACCATTTTTTCCTGTATTTTTTTTTCCATTTATTTAATAATTTATTTTATTGTTTTATTTTTCTTTTTTTATTGTTGGGTTTCTTGAGTTGATATCAAGTGAATCCTAACCAATCTCATGAGAAGGTTATTGAAAGGATATTTAGATGTTTGAAGGGCACTCTGGATTATGTTTTGTGGTATAAAAAGGATAATGACTTCTCTTTGAAGGCATATACTACTGCTCATTGGGTTGAATGCATGGATGAAAAAAGTAGTACAAGTGGAAGTTCATTTTTCTTTATGGACAGATTGGTCTCTTGATGTAGTAAGAAGCAAGATTCCATATCTTTATCAATAGTAGAAGATGAGTATATTGCTAAAATATCTTGCTACAACCAAGTGCTATGAAAGAATCAGACTTTGAAGGATATCAAGGTGATATATAGTGAGCCTATTCCTATAATACATCTAAAAATACAAGTGCTATAAAAATTTCAATTAAATTGGTGATGCATTCAAGGACTAAACATATCTTTATCTGATATCATTTCCTAAGAGGGAAGGTTGTAGATTAGGAAGTTATATTTGAGTATGCTCTTAAAAAGGATTAAATTGTAGATATTTTCATAAAGGTTGTATTAAAAGATACATTTGGATGTCTCAAGTAGAAGCTAGAAGGTATTTTCTCTCCTTCTTTAGTCTAGATACATAGGTAGAAGCTAGAAGGTCATCACTCTCAGATGTTCAAATGGACCTCATTTAGAGTTTTACCCTCATTGTATCTTGCTATACATGCTGTCCCACTTTTAACCTTGAATTCCCATTTAATTCATTTTTATACATCTAATATTTGACTCAGTTCATTTGACAGTATCTGTTGGATTACTAGGAAGATTAGCCTTCCCAACCTCATTAATAAGGGGAGCTTTAAGGCCCATGAATTATTTCGTCATCTCATCATCCCAATTTGTGAAAATACTCTCTCTTAATGTCTACTTCATGTAGCTATTGTGAGTAGCTTCACCACTATCCGTTCAATTTTAGCTTTCACCTCAACTTCTACTATTCCTAGGCATTGGAATATCCTCCTATTTTGTTCCTTTTGTATGCAGCCAAACAACGTCTTCTTTTTACTAGTTTCCCAAATAACTATTATTTTACTAACAATGTCTTCTTTTAAAGGCGTTAGTTGTTTTGACATTGCCTAGGTTCACCTACCTTGGTCTCGCAGAGCCAAAAGTGTAGGAGATCTCAGTCATTTGTGACTGAGTCTTGTTCATTGGCCAAATCCTTCCCCGAGTTTGTCAATGAGTTAGTCTCCTAGGAATGAGGAGAAATTTGAGGGGAAGTGTAGGTTTCTTACTGAGTCTTTGTGAAGACTCATTTTTATAATGTTGGCATGTAGGTCACTATTATCATGAGGTTGGCTAAGAAAAAGTTTGAAAGTTTCATAGATGATGATACCAACAAAATATACTTTTCTTAGCTTTCCCATGAATACACTTGGGCTACATATAGACAAGAAAGAACATCTTTTGTGAACTCCCTGGAAACCTTTATCAAAGAGCTTAATCAAGGTAGGAAGATAGAGGAACAACAATAGATTCATCAAATAGTAATGGTCGTGGAACCTATAGTTACTAAACTACTAAATTGGAATAGAAACATTGTATAGATGGAAGGCCCTCTAGGATGGGCAACATGGATGGACAATTGGTCAAGCAAATGAACTAAAGATCTAATTTTTTAAAAGTTTATTAGTTTTTTGTGTATATGATAAACAAGTATATACTCAAATGTGATAATAATGTATCTATGTAAGGTTTAGATATTGTCTCTTAGTAGGACAAATATAACTATGGCTACTACTGGTCCAATGTATTGAATTGTACTATTTATCTATTATACTTAATATAATAAAAAATCTATACGAAACATGTATAATAATATTTAAACTTGTTATCAGATAAAATGTGTAAAAAAATGATAAATCAGAAAGGAATGAGTAAAATAAACCTACATTTATACAAAATTAATGTAAAAAATATAAAATAAGTTACTTGAATAACACAACCACTTATTTATGCTATATATATATATTTTTTGTATTAATCGATATGAAATTTTTATATTAATACCAAATATCTGAATGGGGAAACTTGTACAAATCATGTCTATCCTTGAATAGGTTCTCTACGGATATTGAGAAGTCTTAAGAGTATAAGGATTAGTTAGAAAGAATATCTCAGCTGGTTGATCCTTTGACAATCTCTTTGAGCAATCATGAAAATCAAGTAATATTATTGCTTGAGAAATTCTAGAGTCTAAGCCACAATTGAGAAAGGATAATTGGCAAAGTTGGAGAAATTAGGAACCACATTGTTCCTAGGTTGGATATAAAGCTTACTACCTTGCATGATGCTCATAATGCTCTGACTGAAAGTGAATCGGAATATCTTAAAATTATAGAAGCACAAGCTTATCCTTTGAATGATCTTATAACTATTTTTGATAATCTACATAAGGGTTTGGAAAGTTACCTAAATGCATTAAAAATTCCTATGCAAATATAGTCAAGTTTTTATGAGTTAAGTTTGTGTGTACATATGGAAATAATATGTTTGGCTAGAACTTTTGGTTTCCAGAACCCTACCTTTACCATTGATGTCAAAAGGAGAGTGTATAGAAGTGAAAAAAGATGATCTTAGGGGGAGTTCCTTGATTCTTTAATTCTTTGGAATCCAAAGATTAGATTTTTCATTGCAATTTACAATATTTGGGTTTTGGTCTGACAATTTGTCATTTTTGACTAAGTGTTGCTATCAATACCAAAGGGAAAGATTGCTGGCAAGAGACACTACATGAATGTTCAGATGTTGTCGGTGATGGAAACTAGAGTCAAATATTCAATCTGGAGTCGATGTTTTGATCATTCTGAAAGATTTATTGAGTACTAGTAAGGTCTAATGGATAAAACAGGACATCCGACAGAGTGTATAGTGTTTTGAAAATGATGCTGTGAGGTCTTAAAAAATTATATTGGAGTCGCGGTCACCTCAAATTAGCCTCTCACCAGGTTCATTACATAGTGCTCGTAGGACTTAATACAATGACTTTACAAGTGGAAGATTTACAAGGAGAAGAATTTACAATATGCTCGTAGGACTTAACCATAAATGTGCCTATAGGATTTACTAATGTCTACTTGTAGTATTTAAAAAAAAAAGGACTTACATATGCCTATCTATAGACTTAAAGGATTTATCCACTAGGTGGTGTCATGTACACTCCCTCTTAATGGCATCACCTCAAAGCCAATCACTACATAGAGTATTTCAAAGTGATGGCTAAAATTATAGTATATAGTATGTCCCCATGATCTTCAAAGTGTCATTATAGAATGATTCCACTTGAGTGAGGTGTTTATGATCTTAAAGGTTCCTTTATTATGGAATACTATCACTTGAGTGAGGTGCCCATGATCTTCAATGTTCATTTTGATCTTGAGAAATGATATTGTTTGGAAAGAGTTAAATATAACTAAGTAAGATGGTACTTTAACATATATCCAACTATAATTCTTTATAAATCTACAAAGGTATATTTATTTTTCAAGACCTACTTCCATATTTCACCCTTTTGATTCAATGACACATAGAAGATAGCCCTTTTGTTAAGATGTTGCACCATCCATGTAAGAGCACTCACAACATATGTTTTCAAGGCATAATCTCACCATAAAAGAAACAATATAGTTAGTAACATAGTAAATATTTAAACGTGTTTCATGGTGCAATAAAAAAAAAACAAAAAAAAACATAATATTATGAATTTTTCATCTGCCAAAGATCATATAATATTGTGCATAAATATAAAATATAGTCCAATGATTGGCAGCAAGGGGATCAATAAATCTTTTCATGAGAATAGGCATGGATAACTAATTATCTTGTTTGTAAATAGACATACTACTACATATAGTAATGATCCATAAAAAAATTAGGCAATGGGTGAGCTATCCTTTCTATGTTTTTTCCCCATATAGTTTTGATTAAGTAAAAGAAGGTATTTGAAAGGTACCCGAACCTTTTACAAGCCAGGAAAATAGAAATGCTAAAAAAGTGCCTGATCACTTCAAAAAGACAAAATGAACCCTCCGGAAGGGAATGGCTTAATACATCATTATATTAAAAAATTGAAACATACAGCAAAAGGAAAGCACAAAGACAACAAACAGACAGAACCAAGAACAACAACTAGAACTAAATACTATTCAAAATTCCCTCAACGTGAACAACCATTTGTTTCATGTCATTCGTTGAGGTCTTCATATCCTCCAGCTGACGAGCATCGATGTCGACCTTATTCTTTGTGTTGGCCATCCATTATAAGATCGATATAAGGTGTTTCATTTTTCATAATATAATAATTAAAAAATGGATCAAATACAAATTAAAATAATAAACACAATATTTTTTGACAAATTATCCCTTGAAAGACCCCAAAGGGAAAACCAGTTCTGCAGGACAGAAATTATATTTAACTTCAGCAAATCAAGAGATACATATGTTTCTTGCCTCTTACTGGCAGAGCTCCGACAATATTTTATCTCTAGAAATTCTTCCCTCAATTTTTACTGCTGCAATTCCTCTATTATTGTATCCTATGCTTTCACTACGCCTTTGCTATCACTGTAAATATGTTTCCTATCATTGCAAATCTGTTTACAAAATTATGTTTCCATATACCTTTTGATCCCCATTTATAATCTTCTCATTGAGCAATCAATGGCCATGATTAATCTTAATCGACAACTAAGATTATTCTAGACTCTAATTAATAATTTTCCAAAAGTCTATAATTAATAACTTTCTAGAAATTTATAATTAACAACTTTCTTAAAAATTCTAATTAAGAACTTTCTAAATGTCCCTAGGAAAATCAAATTATTTCTAAATCTAGGTATGGAAAGAACTGTCTGAGCTACCGAATCTAACACTTCCTCTTAGCGAAGAAGGTGTTTTGCATAACACCCAACTTATCTCTAAAGAAGATAAACTTTGCCTTCCCTAATGCCTTTGCCAAGGTGTCTACTACCTATTAATCTGTAGGTATATACTGTAGCTGAACAATCCTCTATTTTACACAATCCTTGATGAAGTGATACCTGATGTATATATACTTAGACTTGTCGTGAAACACCCAATTCTCAGATAATTTGATGCAACTCTGATTATCATAATGTATCACTGTAGTCTCAACCTTCTGACCAAAGAAGGCTACTAGCAACTTTCAAAGCCAAATAGCCTCACAAGTTTCCATGCTAGCTATTATGTATTCTACTTCTACAGATCTCAGAGCCATGGAATTCTACTTCCTATTGCACCAAGAGACAAATATTTATCCCAAACTAAAGCAACACCCTAAACTTCTTTTCCTATCCATTGTACTACCTACCCAATCTGCGTCAGTAAAGCCTATCAAATTGATTCCATCACCTCGAGCATATCTAGTTCTATACTCAATTGTACTAGGCAAATAGCATAACACATGCTTTGTCATTGTCCAATGCACTCTCTTTGGCTCAACCATTAAATGACTAAGAGAGTTTATTGCAAAGGATATATCTAGCCTATTGTTGACCAAATACATGAGAGAACCAATCAACTTCTTGTATAAGGTGGGGTCTACATCCTTCACACTAGATGTGTCTACCTTCTTTCAATTCATGATCATGGGTGTAGACATGGCTCTAAAATCCTCCATCTCAAACTTCCTTGAGATTTCAATGCAGTATTTCCCTTGCCCAAGGAAAATCTCTCCATCTATCTGCCACACCTCCATGCGGAGAAATTAGTAAGTCCCAAATCCTTCATCTCAAACTCTGTTGCAAGGTCCCTTTTGCACACCTCTATGAGACCCAATGAACTTGTTAGAAACAAGTCATCTACATATATAAAAAGAATGAGAACCTCACCCTGAATCACCAAGTAGTAGAGGTTAGAATTTGCCTCACTCTTCATGAATCCCATTCCCTACAAGTAACTATCAATTCACTCATACCATGGCTTGGGAGCCTACTTGAGCCCATACAAATCTCTCTTCAATCTGCACACATGGGTCTTGATGTTGTATGCTACAAAGCCTTCTGGTTGTTCTATGTATACCTCTTCTTTCAACTCTCCAATAAGAAAAGTCGCCTTGACATCCATTAGATGGATCTGCCATCCCATCTCTGCTACAAGTGAAATCACAACTCGTATAGAAGTATACCTGTCCACTAGAGCGAATGTCTCCTCATAGTCTATTCCCTCCTTTTGAGAGAACCCTTTAGCCACAAACCTTTCCTTGTATTTCTTGATGATACCATCTGCACCATGCTTGATCTTATAGATCCAACATGATCCAACCACCACCCTATCTATTGGTCTAGGAATAACCTCCCACACATGGTTTTGCATTACTGAGGTATACTCCTCAACCATCACATCTCACCACACCTATTTTTGTGTAGCTTCCTGATAACTAGAAGGCTTTCCATCTACGAACTCATTGATTAAAGCCATATATTCATTAAATCTAACAGGTTGTCTCCATTGTCTATTGCTTGTCCTAGGAGCACCCACAAACTCCTATGTATCCCTATGTGTCTTTTGAGCCTCACGGTTTCTACTGCCAACTGTAGAGGATGAAATATCAACCCCCATGTCTTCCTACTACATCTCTTGGATTCGTTGCATCTGTTGCTCCATATTTTTGGAACTCAACACTAGAGCCTGAGCTTGTGCTAGTAACTGTACTCATGCTTTTCTTCCACTAAGCCTGTTAAACAATCCTTGTAGCTTCTATTGGTTGCTCACTCTCATCATCTATTGGTAAATATTTGGACCTCACAAATGCCTTGTCCTCCATGAATTTGACATAACTCCCTACAATAATCCTCCCGATCTCTAGAATAAATATCTGATATGCCTTTGAGGTCTTGCTATACCCCACAAAGTACCCCATCTCTGTAGTCTTATCTAACTTGGAATTTGTATCCACTAGAATGTGACAATATGCCAAACTCCCAAATATCTTGAAGTGACTGACATCTGGGTTGTTCCCAGTCAACGCTTCCTCTACTGTCATCTTCCCTAGTACCTTATGTGGAACCATGTTCTGTATGTATATTGTCTTATTGCATGCCTTTACCCATAGGTAACATGACATATCTTGCTCATACAACATAGCCCTTGCTACCTCTGATATAGAATGATTCTTCCTCTCAATAACCCCATTCTACTACGGGTTGTAAGGAATGGTCCACTCTCTCTTGATTCCTTCCTTGGTATAGAATTCATGGAACTCTTTCCCTTTATACTCGTCTCAATTGTCTGACCAAAGAAGCTTCACCTTCCTGCTTGCTGAATTCTCCACAAGAGCTTTGAACTCTTGGAAGTGACTAAAGACATCATCCTTTATCTTCAAGAAGTATATCCAGGTGTTTCTAGAGAAATCATCAATAAAAGTTACAAAGTATTCGTATCCTATGAGAGATTTCATCGACATCTGTCCACATATGTCTAAATGTACTAGATCAAGAACACCCTTGGATGTGGTGTCACTCCTTGGAAAATTTGCTTTCACAAAATTCCCCCACACACATCCCTTACATACATCATCATTATATGTGCTCACCTCTGGAACTCCTATCATTGTTTCATGAAGCAATTTAAGTGATCCATGATATATATGGCCGCTACTCCTATTCCATAGCTCTCCTTGAGCTCTAGCATTACTGTTGCTCATAAGTGCCTTAGGAGTGTCAGACTGCAACTTGTAAAGTTGAGAGCTCTTAACTCTAATAACTATTGGTGATTTACAATCCTTATCCTTGATTAACACATGCACCCCTCTAAAAAGTACAGTGTACCCTTTATCCTAAAGGACAAATACATAAATCAGATTCATACCCAAGCCTAACACATAGAAATCTAAATTCTAATGTCCTCCTCCTTATAAATGGAGAAGTACTCTCTAACTCTTGTCATATGAAATGATGCCCCACTGTCTATATAACAAACACCTTATGAGGTTGAGCTATTCAGACAAGCTATGAGAGAAAACGCATCCTCCATTCTACTAGAAATATCATCTACACTTATTGAAGTTGTCGTCTGCTTATTTCATTTCTTTTCATTTTTCTTACTTTTTTGGCAATCGTTGACATAGTGGCCAAATTCGTGAAAACCATAGCATTTGATCTTAGAAAAATTATTTCTCTTCTTCTCATCTTTTGGATTCTATCCTTCATTATACCCCTTCTTCTCTTTCCCTTTTCCTGCTAGGGCCACATTTTCTTGGTCCACCTCACTTTTCTGACTTTTACTACTGGTTCCACTAACAAGACTTAGTCTAAGATCGTCCTAAGTGAAATCACTCCAAGGTCGATCCTAACTCAGTAAGGTGTCTCGTCCATTAATAACTTGAACAAAGACATCCCACTTCTTAGTAAACCCATTTAGGGCTATGCATAGTAGCTCATCATCATTTGGTTTATCTCCGACAACTGCTACCTCATCCTTGACAAGTATAAGTCTAGTGAGGTAACTTGTGACATCTTCTCCCTTATTCATCTGGGTATTACTCAACTTCTCCCTAAGAATCAGTTTTCAGTTAGTGTTAGCATTTTGGTATAGATTAAGAATGGTGTCCCACATCTTCTTCAATGTATCTAACTCTGCGATATGCGAAACTATATGATCCTTAACATCATCAAGGATTAGCCTCCTTGCCTTGGCATCATCCTTCTTGTATGCTGAGAGCTATGTTGATTATGAAGGTACAGGGATAACACTGGTAACATATTCCTTCATACAATTCTCTTCTTGCAATTAATTTTTTTGGCTTTCCAAACACCAAAATTTGAGGCTCGATCCAATCTGTCCAAACCTCTTAAACCTGCTAAGGCCATCTCTAAAAGAGTAAAACCCAAAATAATTTAGAAGAGGCTGAATTGGGTTTTATAAACCCTCAATTTTATCTTCCTGTGCCTGCGCTAAACTTTTTTTACCCTCAGATATGGTTTGATACCATGTAAAAAATCTATTACAATTACTGATTATCAACCTCCTATCTATATAGATTATTTGACTGCTGAAAAATTAATTCACAGCTAATATTGAAAATAACACAATTGCAATTTCACAAATAAAAACACAAGAACAAAAAATCTACAAAATAATAAACATTATATTTTTGGACAAATTGTCCCTAGAAAATCCTCGAAGCGAAAACCAATTCAGCAGGAGAGAAATTAGATTAAACTTCAAAAAATCAAGAGATACATATACCACTTGCCTCGTACTGGCAGAGCTTTGACAATATTTTTTCTCCAAAAATTCTTCCCTCAATTTTTACCATTGTAATTCCTCTAAATTTTTGTATCCTATGCTCTCACTGTGCCTTTTCTATTAGTGCAAATCTTTTTACAAAATTATGGGTTTCAAATACCCTTTGATCCCCTTTTATAACCTTCTCATTGTGAAACCAATGGCCATAATTAATATTATGGCTAAGATTATTTTGGACTTTAATTAACAACTTTCCAAAAGTCTATAATTAATGAATTTTTAGAAATTTCTAATTAACAACTTTTTTGGAAAATTTTAGTTAAGAACTTTCTAGAAGTCCCTAAGAAAATCAAATTATATCTAAATTTGAGTATGGAAATAACTGTCTGAGCTACCCAATCTAAAACAAGGCACAAGAACAATGTAGTATTGACTAGTTTGACCAAAGCCTTAAAGTAATTAAATAGCTGATATACCATCGGATCTGCCAATGAAAGACGTAGCCACTTGAACAAGCCACCAAGGACAATCACTACCTCCAATAAGAAAACACTCCAACCACAATAGGAGCTCAATTGCATGTGATGATTAGAGCCTAAATAAAATTATTTAAAAAATAATCCTTTGAATATAAAAGAGAAAACACTCAATACTGAAGCGCTTTGCCTGACCATGAAGCTGGCTAAGGAGCCTGGACAAGGCTACGCCCGACTCAGGCTGAGTCTGCATAGATCATCCACCAAGTGAGGTTTACATGATAGGTCATCAACTTTAAAGAAGCACCAACGGTGGAATGTTGGAATGTGAAGTTCAAATTGGGCTCTCATCTTGCACTCCTTGAGTCATCATGGCATTCTTAGCTAGTTGTGCGATTGATCACTACCTTCTAAGTTTTGCTAGGAAACATATTATAAATAGTAATTTTGACATGTGTTTTACATGTACTTGTGCGAGTGATACTTACTATATTTAGTAACTTGGCTTCAAGTAAGACTCTGCAATGCGATTGTTTTAAGTTGTTCGAAGTCATGTTTTGATATCCAATTTTTAAAAATTGTTGTAACTTTGTAATTCCTAAAAATTAATACAAAAGATAATTTACCTGTTTAGTATGCAATTTTCTGCACTTGTTATTTTTGTCATAGTGAGATACCCACAACAAGAAATGAGAAGAGTCGATCACCAAAGAATAATGCTTGTGGGCCCAGAAAATGTAGTGACCACCACCTTAGAGACAAGCAATATGAGTAGAAGGTTGTCTATCAAGGATGCCCTCACCATGCCAAGTGGATGAGATCTATTGATGGCACAATGGACTACGATATCATGTTGGAGATGATACTTAGTCAAGATCACAATTTGCAGAAATCTTTATAGGAGGACCAATTATATCATCAAATAAGATGAAATATATTAAATTAAAATTATATTACCAAGTACAATGTACAATAGCCTATTTATATAAACAATAGAATGAGAGCACCAATAAAGTGCAATAGAAGATAAGGTAGATATAACTACCATTGATAACTACCCTGATGCAAACAATAATACAACCTAGGATATATTAAATACAACTAAAATATGACTTCTATCTAAATTAAACTTAATCTAATTAACTATTTACTCCAACATCTCATACACCCAAAATAATATTGAAATCTACTACAGCAAGAAACCTTGTCTATTCAATAAGAAACCTCTCTATAAGGCAATCCATAGATGTCTTTCCCGACGTCTTCCTTTTATCTTTTGTTTGTAAGAAATTTATATGATTATTTCTATTGCCAGTTGTTTCGAACTAACCACTGAACAAATGAATTCCCATCCCTTAAGTGAATTGAGAAATTTATTAAACAATGAATAATGATTAGTACAGCCAGCAAGGGTAGCGTCTTACCCAACGAAGGCATAGTGTTTTATCAATTTATATATGAGAGAAGTGGAATGGTAATATTCATGTTGTTCCACTACTCTTTCTAGGCATTTTAGCAACCATGGCATTGTCTCGAATCTCAACACTTCTTCACAAGATGAATAGCATAGTCACCGATGGTGCATTTGAACTAAGAGCCCGAATGGATGATGATAACAACACTACCACAAGAAAAGCCAAAACCATAGTCTTGGACATCGAGAAAAGGCCTGGGTCAGACCAACTTCTACAACAACTAATAAAAAGCAATTTCAAAATAGTTATCTTCACTTCAAGCACTAAGGAATTCGCAGACCCAATTCTAGAAAGAATAGACATTAATAACTCAATAGATCTGAGACTCTACAGAGACTCCTATGATATAGAAGCCCAAGTAGTAGCTGTCAAAGATCTTTCTAAGCTCGGAAGAGATCTAAAGAAATTTTTCATGGTGGACAACGAGCCAGAAAGCTATAAACTGCAACCGGAAAATGCTTTTTCGGTGAAGCCATTCTATGGCGAATTTATTGACAGATATCTTTTTAGGTTCATAGATTTCTGTAAAATAGTGGTTATGTGTAGTGATGTGAGGGATACCATATGGACATATGAGGCTTTAAATGCGAGCTATAATGTTAAGGAATTAGCTCCCCATTGCAGTGGGAAGAAAATAATCGTGTTGGAATTGTTTGATGTTCTAGTAAAGGCAAGCCACGAGCCTCTGCAATATTATGACTTTGTGATTTCATTCATTCGTGATACTACAACTGGATTGGGAGAAATAGTCCCTTATTATGTCTTGAAAAGGCCTGGTGTGGAAAGTTTCTTGGCTGAATTGGCTAAAAATTATAAAATTGTTATTTTTACAGATGCACAGAAAAAATATGCAGATCTTATACTAGACAAACTTGATATTGATTTCATTATAGAGGGTCATTTGTATAGGGATTCGTGCACTCACCTAGATGATGTTTATGTGAAAGATTTGACCCAGATCAATCCTTCTCATAGGATTAGGGATTTGCATTTGAAGGATGTTTTCATGGTTGATGTTAATCCAAGGTGTAAATTTCAACCAGAGAATGGCATTTTGGTAAAGCCATTTGATGGTGATGTAAATGATAGAGAATTGTTTGAGCTTGCAAATTTTTGTGAAAGTGCAACTGAATGTAATGATGTGAGAGAGGCTATAAGACTTCATACAGATTCTCCAAGTCCAAAGTGTTTGGCTACTCATAATTTGCAGAGCTTTGCTAGAATTGCACAGCTAGTTTTGCACCACCATCGCCATCCTCATCTTCCCCACTCCTCTCACCATGATCACCAGTAAATATATTACTATCATCACTTTGATTACATAAATGTAATAGCACTGCAAGTTTTATATCCAAAAAAATATTGTTTCACATGGATGTTTACGAGTTTTCCATGCTTTGAATGACTAAACAGAAATACAAGCTAGCCTTGTGATTTTTTAGAAATTCAAACAGTTCTAAATTTGTATTTCTATCTACACCTATATATTGTTGAAGAATAATTCTTTTAAAAGGTTAGATAAGTATGTTGCTATAATTGAAAGCACGAGGAATGGAAATTTTGTCCTCAAAATGAAGCTTCTTTTAAATAGATCCCATGTATAGTACAAAAGTTTGAGAATATATATTAAGTGATATTTCTGAATTACCATGGATTGCACATAGATAGATTCATTTTCATTTTGATTTACTACCATTTTCTGCTATTAACGATAAAAATGAATTTATGCTAAATTATTCAATATCGTGTTGATTGGTTTTAATAATGCAAGATGAAAGAGAACTTTCAAAATTAGTAACATATTTATATTAAATAAATTTGAGAATATTTTAATTATTTATATGATGAAGACATTTTCTATATGAAATAAACTATCTATTTTTTAAAACTAGTATATATATCTTAATTATATTTATTTAAAGAAATGTCAAGATATCAATTGAAACTATTTAATTTACTTTAAAACTATTTTATTTTACTCTAAATTATATTTATTATATAAAAAACATATAAATTGATAATTGACATCTAATTTTTATAATATAATTTTAAGCTTATTATTATTCAAAAACCTCATTAAACAAACATTCAAACAAACAAACATATATGTAAATATGTATGTATGTATGTATACATACACACACACAACTTATTATTTTGATGAGGGTATATTTTATTTAATATGATGTTTATTTTAAAGATATTAAGTTTGTAATTAATATTAACATTTCAACATGTGAATAGTTGTCAAATTTAAGCTAGAAGGTAAAAGTTAATATTTACATGCTCACACCATTACACTCCACCCTTTGTTGCCATTGTAGGATGCCTCTCGGCATTAATCAATGGTTCAACAATGATATATATATAGAAACATCTATCTTTTTTTATTATTTTATTTTGATAAAAATTTCTTTTAATATTATTTCCTTTTTGTTGTTGTTAAAAGGTATCCCGCAACCCAACACGATGCCCATTTTGAGGCAAGCTAAGGAGAGAAAAATCACCTTGGGTGTGGGTAAGGGCTCATGCAATACACACACCAGATAAACATTGGATTTATGGAGTCTAACTCGAGATTAGTAGAGAGCAAATTAATATTATTTCTTTTCTTATCTTATTTTTTCATGTATTTTAATTCTTCTACTTCTTATTTTAAGGATTTATTTTTATTAAGTTAAATTTTTATTATAATTATTTATGTCTTCTTATGAAATCAAAAATAATAATAAAATATGCTAAAATGAATTATATTTACATAAGAAATCATTTATATTCTTAAGATTTATTTCATTTATTTAAGTTAAGGTGCACCATCATCTTATTTACATGCTCCTGACATAAAATTACATGATTATGCCATGAGACATTTTTGTGTCATTGTCAAATGCCTCTTATCCTTTTAAAACCTATTTAATAAAGTGAGTTTTTTATTAGGATAAAATAAGTTTTGATGGGACTTGAAAACCCATACAACTAGAAAGCTGCCAACAAGAAATGGAATAGACTAATTGATGACAAACAATGGGTTTTAATAGGCCCTGGAACCTTCTCGACTTGCGGCCATCTAGAGTCCAAACCCAAAGACTGCACAAAACAAAAAAAAAAAAAACTAGAACATCCACATGCAGCCGAACACCAGTTATACCATACACATTAGACATTAGAACACAAGCTGGCATGAAGAAATGGAGTCAATCAACAGACAATAGACACCAAAATACAAGGAACAAGGGTTTTAATAGGAACCCTCAACCAACAAGAAGGGCTTTCCCAGGGTCCCATAACCTATAATATAAGCTCCTAATGACAAAAGAACACACAACCAATACCTACCTAAAAGCAAACAATGGCCAGACTAGGCCCTTGAAAATTGCTAGCACCAAAAAGAAACTAAAAACATAGGGTTTTTCTAGGCTCCCTCAATCTTGAAAGTGGGTTTTACAAGGGTCCCACAACCTTCTAAGGTCTAGAAAACAACAACACTACTTGTATGCACAATCTGGCCAAGAGGATTTTTATAGGCTCCCATAGCTAGCAAACCATTCTAGGAAATAATGAAAAGACTGTGAACCTAAACCATTTGTGAAGAACACCATGTGGGTTAAGACCATCTCCCTCAACCAACAACATGAATTGTAGTAGCCAACAAGCTCCCCCACACCTATTCTCCACCTTAATAGGAGAAAGGGCCACCTCAATAGGACAAGAAGGAAAACAAGTCAACATGAAAGTGGGCTTTACGAGGCTCCCACAACCTGATAGAGCCCAGAAAATAACATCTTGTCCTGAAAGCACAATCTGGCCTAGAGGGATTTTACAGGCTCCCACAACCAGGAAACCATTCTGGGAAACAATAATAAAACTGTATATCCAAAACCATCTGCGAAGAATACCATGAAGGTTTTGACCGACTCCCTCAACCAGAAACACGAACAATAAACAAGAAACTCCCCCACACCTACTCTCCACCTCAATAGGAGAAAGGGCCACCTCAATAGGACAAGAAAGAGAGAAACTTGATTTCCCTGATAGTCCAAACTCAGCCCAGAACCCATGCCACCACTCTACCTCCCTAGGAGTAAAAAACACCTAATATAGAGATCCATGAAAACAAACAAGAATAGCATAAAAAACCCTCACTAAGGAATAAACAGGTAGAGAATAGAGGGTCCACATACAAAAGTTGTAGGACATCAAAAATAGGAAAGCCACCCACAAGAGTGGAAACCCCACAAAACTTGAGAAGAGACAAGCCTACAGCAAACCAACTATAGAAACATAAAACCCCAACCCCAAAAGACTGGGACTTCCTTATCCAAAGGCGAAACAAATTTTTTTCACACCAAAGCCAAGAGCACTTACCAACACCATCCCACCTTCCTATAACTAAACATAGCCCTACCTCCAACATCCAAAAAAAGCTTGTAGTCCCCAATCTCTACCAAGGAGATCAGAGGAAAACTGGATGAAAATATCACCTCCTTCCTCACCACACTCAGCCGAGATCTTTAGAAAATCGCATCCAAGAGAAAAAATGATGTGCAAGGATAAGAAGCAAGCACACCCTAAAGGGAAACGACCTTCTCCCAGCCCATCTAGATCATCATCCTCATCCTCTTCACCCGAGTCTTCGCCCACAAAAACCCTAGCTCACCTATTCCTAGTAGCTTGCCCATTTCTTCTGATCATTGTAATTTGTAATAAGGTTGTTTAATAAAAAAGTGTAAGTTTGTGCTAATCTCATATTCAAAATGATTGTCAGATAGTATTGTTTTAATGGTTAAATTTGTAATAGTGAAATTGGCATACCTATGCTAATTAAAATTTCAATTTTTAGTCTATTTTTAAATGTTTTAATACAATTATATGTGATATGTACTATATTCTTTTGTTAGTTTTAGCACTTATCTACTCTTATTTACTTTTCACTCACACATGTATTTCCTATGCACTTATCCTTGTGCTTAAATTGTTCACATTTTTCACAGACATTTCAATCATTTGAGTTCTTTAGGAGAATTTTAATAAAATCAATAAAAATAATTAAAGATTATATTAAAAATAACATGTAAATCACTTACATGTTTTATTGTTATTGTCAATCATTTTTATATGCGCAAAGCTAGTCCAATTAAAGTGGTTGACTTAAGATAACTGAACCCTGCTGATATGATGATCTACTAAGTATATGTTTCTTAAAAATTCATCCTTAAAAATTATTGAAGGTACACTTTGAGGCATGAGTTACAATCAAAACACATCTAGGTAAACCAAATCTAAGGGTCATAGAATAGATCCACATTATCTCTAATTTATTGATGCAAGGGACTCCCCTAATACACCCAAAACACATGTTCTTTTACACTATATGAGGGTTACTTAGACCAATATTCATGGATAGAATAACAAATAAATTGCAAGAATATAGATAAATAATTTTTTATTACTTCAATATAAAGAAATACAAATATTGAGAAAAGATAACATTTTCTTAGCCTCATGGGATTTATCAATCTTGTAATAAAAACTACAAATCAACTCTCAAATAAAGGATAATTCTTCTCAACTTCAGATCATCACTCCACTTTGAATGGTCCACACCACTGTAGATGATCCACACAAATTTGAATCAACTCCCAATGATCCACTTAACTCTAGATCAACTCTCAATGATCCACCCACTTTTGGATGCTTAAAATTCTATCATGAGCCATTATTTATAGTTCTCTTATGTCTCTTGCGATTCTCATGCCCTCTAGAGAACAACACATAACAATTGAGACATGTAAGACAGTCAATATATGATATTTCAACTTTCCTAGGGGCCACCTACAGAGGCATCTTTTCATCTTTCCCAAGTGAGTTCCTAAAAAGGTGTCTTTTCCATTTTTCATGTAGCCATTTAATAAATATGAGTGCATGACTCTTCCTCTTCTTTGTTCCCATGTCTAAAAGAGTATTTTTATGATCTTGGAATTATAAATGATAGAAAAAGGTGTCCCAAGTCTTGAAAATTACACTTTCCTTTACACATAGGCCACAAATATTGAATATTTTCAACCCCGTATGCCCCCTTGGACACTTTCCTAAGTGCCTAGAGACGCATTGATGGTTGAATTTATTTTTATTCACATAACATTGAGTAAAATTTAAAATTTATAATTTTTTTTTTAAATGATGTAGGATTTCCCTACACCCCTAGATGCTCCTACATCGTTTATCTAGATCATCATTATTAATAATATTAGAAACTGATAAACTAATTTATATTAAATAAGAAGTTAGATTCATTTCCACTAGCCTTCATCTATCCTCATTTACACAGATTATGACACTTTTCACCTTATCTCGTTTTTACCTAGATAGTTATACATTATTCTAAATTTATTATGCATAGCATTTCCTCAATGTTTGAACATTTTCTCCCTACATATAATTTCTTGTTTCATCAACTTGCTAGTTCATTCTCATGTGTGCATGATTGATCATCTGTCTAAACATCTATCCCCTAAAATTCTAAAATTTAAACTTAAATGTGGTTGACTTTCTACCATTTTTATAGTTTATATGAGCCAATGAAACATGCATTTGAGTTATATATAGATATACATATGTAATCAAATACATTGAATTGCATTCATTTCACACCCTGCCTCATCCTAGATGATTCAGGTTTATAAAGGACTCAAGGTGCATTTATTAGAATAACACTTTGATTGCTCTAGTTAAAGAAACAACATTTACCTCAACATTATCAACTATGCTACTTGCATGATTTTTTATTGCCTTCCAATCCTTTACACAACTACAAAGCTAGTCCTTGTTAAGGTTTGACCTAGGAGAACATGTCCCTAGTGAGTTGACAAACCTTTAAAGGTATTTTTAAGTATTGCCAAAACTTTTAGCAAAGCCAACATAAGTGAATTTGATGACTTAAAGAGTAGAAGCACAAAAGTTACAAGATTAAATTAAACACAACATCTTTGATCCAAACCACTAGATTTAATATTTTAAAATATCTATATACAATCAAATGTGAAACATAAACAAAATAAATTTGAATTCTAATATATAGATAGACAAATTCTTAAACCATGTCAAAATCACCTACCTTTAAACCTAGAACTAAATACACTTTATTTGTAAATCTTATTGGATTAATATCCATACCCTAGATTTAATTTCAAAGAGGTTACTAGAATACAAAAGTCATTGTATCATTTGTGCTTTAGGTTTCTTTCCTTTATCTATCTCGTACACCGAAAATAATATTGAAATCTACTCCAATAGGAAACCTTATATCTTTGGATTTGTGAAATGAAATGAAATAAGGGTTTCTAAATATTTATATATTTATTTAATCAATATAGATAAATAAGGTTTTTTTGGTTTTTTATTTTAATCTTAATCTGTAATATTTTATTTTAATTTTGTGTTTTCTTGTTTCATTGTCTCTATTGTAACTGGTGACTTTATAATGATTATTTACAAGTATAATGATATTTATGTATAGTACAATGTCTCACAAAAAACTTAATAATAAAAAAGTTAACATAGAATATTATATCAAAATCTTGAAGGACATAAGTAATATTTTGCTTATCTTAAAGTAATTAATTTTACTTATATAAAAGCATCAGTTATCTTAACATAATGTTTGGGACTAAATTAGAATCTATTTTCTTACAAGTTATTTTACTTAAATAGAAACATTTTTATTTAATAAAAAAATGTTCCATTTATTTAAGATATACTATATAGAAACATTATATATACTTAAAATTATATTAATATATAGAGAAAATATAAAAAAAAAATTAAGTTTAATTAACTTCACAAAAAGTTCAATTATGTGCTAGTCCTACATTCAAAATGATTTCCAAATATTGAATTATGAATTGAACACGATTTTATATTTATATGCAATTGTGAAATTGGCATAGACATGTTAATCCCTATTTAATTTTTGTACTATTTTGAAAGGATATTTTAATACAAGGGGAAACAAATCAATCCCCAATTCAAAGACAACCAAAATTTTTTTCTTATCTATAAAATAAAGGACAAGAAGTCGCCCCTATGATTTGAACAAAAAAATCCCTAGTTAAGGTAGTTCCCAAATGGTATGATGATTATGTTAAACAATCAAATGCTTTCAAATCAGCTCTTCCATTTGATAAATTGATAGAGATTCATGAAAGGGATCCAAATAAGACAATAAATGAAGAACCATTATCATGCAACATAGCATGCACAAAACAATATAAGTCCAATTATTACAAAGATGAACGAATACATTAGAAGTGAACTCAAAAGAAAAACACTTTATTTTACATGCAAGGAACATTGGAAACCAAATCATAGATGTGGGAACAATGAATGGGAAAAATAACCATGCACAAATGAGATGGTTAAACTATAAAGGTTTATGGCTACATCGTTTCAAGTTCAATATCATGTAGAAGAATATATAAAAAAGAAACAGGTTGAAGATAATGTATTTTTAATTAAGAAAGATACTTTAGTGAATGAGATTTCACAACAAGAATGTTCTTTATTTGATGAAGGTAATTCAGGATCAATATTTCATGTTTAATATAAAGTACCCAAAAATGGAAAGGTTAGTTGCATGAATTTTAATGGTTTTCAAGGAATAACCATTGAGATTATAGGAAATAAAAAGAAGAAGCTAGGAAAGAAGACTTTAAAGCTAATTTTTCAAAGGTTTCAAAAGAGGAGTATGCTAATTTTTGGAACAAAGTGAAGGAGGGTTTGGATGAATCTATCTCCATTAACAAATTTCAATTCAAGGATGAAGTGTTGCTACAAATATTTTGAGGATGTTCACATCAACAATGTAAGGTAAAATAATCAATTGTTTCTTTAATTATAGTTCAAGGAATACAAGAGATAATAATGGAGAAGAGTTATTACATCAACTTGGTTTCACATCATTGCATATGTTTAATCATCACAAGAAGCATAATAATAATAAAGATAAGTTGAAGGGTAGAAAGTGGAAGAGAAATTCTTTTTCTCAATCTCAAAATATCTCATGGATGAGGTTGTTGGATCTGGGTGCATTAAACAAAACTAACAAACAAATTCTAGATAAGCAAGTGGGTTGCAGTCCCAGAGTAGCACAATGGAAGAATGATGGTATCTCCCTAATTGTTAGTTTTACAAAGGAGGATCGAATCTTGGTGTGTAGCCTAAGGTATGGAAAATATTTCCCAATTACAAGTTTAGTTTTTCCTTCTATACCAATACAAAATTATTTTCACCAAAGGAGGCATATTAAAAATGAGTTTAGAATTTGCACAATTGAGCATGTGGATTCCTTGTTTCAAATTCAATATTATTTTTGCATATTAGTTCCAAATGACACTTTAATAGAAATAATAGATAAAGGATTTAATATCGTTACTAAGTTCTACATTTATTTCAAGTGTATATGGTTTTTCATTTATTTAAACCATACTATGAATAATTAATGCCTACAATTCATAAATACTCCTTGAAGCTATATCTTAAAGTTGGATACAAGATTATTGGTAGTAGCCAAAGGGAGATATTCACACTGAGATTCTTATTGTGGAAAACTGAGATTCTACTAGATGGTTTCATTTCTCATGGTATCAAGAGAGTTACAATTTTTTCATACTTGGGTCATATACATAGTACTCAATATTTACAAAACAATGCAACACATGAACCATTTGATCAGCTTAAGAAGGTAACCCAGTGATGTTTTACCCTTTTCATTTCAGAAATCTCATATCTATATTTAGTGGAATGTGTTATTTTAGGAGAAGGTAATTAGAATCTATTACTACAAAAATGGGGCTCCATTCAAATTAAGAGAAAAAGTAAATATACAAAGAAAAGGGTTTTCTTTATAATAAAAAGATTTTGATATTCCCCAAAAGTTGCAATGCATTGGAAATCCAAATTGATCCTACACAAGCATGAGGAAATGGTACAATGGTTGCAGCTTATGAGTTATATGCAGGGAGTCAAACAATGTACCTTCTTATTTGATAGTGATGCAAGAATCTAAAACTCAAATGGAATTGTAAAAGTTGATGAAGTGACTTGGGAAGTATTTGTAGATAAAGACTTTCAGAGTAAAATTAAAATGAGAGATTATGATAATAATGCACTTGCCACTATCTCTTTGCAAAGTGTTTTGTGTATTTAATTTTTGTTTGTAATAATTCACATTATTCTATATTTTACACCTCTACATAATATTTTCTATCATAGATCATCTAATAAAGATGAATAAATGATATCTCAAGTTGGCGTAAATCATGATCCTTCTACTATTCTTTTTCAGCTATGTATGTTTTGATAGTTTCAAGCTCAAAGTAGCTATTGTTTCAAAAATAGGTACTTGCTATTATAAGGATTATATTGGATATTTTCATAATATTTTATGCTACACAAATCAAATTTATATCTTCATCAAAGACCTCAGAAGTGTCAAGTGTAAGTTTCCTAATATGAGTATAGTAATAACTAGAGACCCGAGATATATTATGAATTCCAAGAAAATGAGAAAGAGTTTATTTGGGGAATTTTTCAAGAAAGGAATTAATAAGTATGGTAATGAGTTATATAATATGTTAGAACATCACATAAATGTATTTTTTACTATCATGTATGTTGATGATCGGTATGCCCTAGTAAATGGATACAAAAGGTGCATAATCTTCTACTAGAATGGACTGTTTCTTGCAGATACATAGTTTGAAAATGATGGTATATTTTCTATTGTTACATGATGATAATTATTTTTCTTCAAAAGTACCATTTCTATTCAATATCAAATTCTAAATTTCTATCTAACATCATTCAAGATGAA
This sequence comes from Cryptomeria japonica, assembly GCF_030272615.1. Taxonomy (NCBI): domain Eukaryota; kingdom Viridiplantae; phylum Streptophyta; class Pinopsida; order Cupressales; family Cupressaceae; genus Cryptomeria; species Cryptomeria japonica. The sequence goes on from NC_081407.1 coordinate 334,165,671, forward strand.
GAAAATTATGACATAATCAATGATGATTTCCACTATGTGCATCTTCACAATTTAAAGGTAAAAGAGATATTTTCTTAAAAAATATATGATTTATGTTATGAAAGATGCATGGAACACTAGAAAAATCAAAGATATATCATTGTAATAGGTCACATGAGTTCTTGATTTAACTTGTCTTGTTATAGTGTGCATTCACTTTGGGAAGGACAAGCTAAAAGAAATTGGTTGTTGATTACGGAAGGTGCAAGGCATAATATAAACACACAAGTAATATGGTATTTAATGTTGCACATTAATTTTTTTATCATGTAATAGTAATCAACACAAGTACACTTTCCAAATATTTTTACAGAATGCTTGAGAGGAAGGTGCAATATCATGCAAGTACAAGATAAAGGCTTGGTATGCAACTTGATATGATTGATCATCTTGGCAACATAATTGTGGAGCCACATGTTCATAATTTCTTGAGGAAAAGAAATTTTAAAAAGGGAGGATTTTTTATGTCCCATTTCTATTTTTAGCACTTACTATGTATAGTAAGCTTGGTTATCCATAAAAAGTAACTCAAGACATGTAAATAAACTAGAAAATTCAAATTAAAAAAAAATGAACTAAATTAGAATTAATGGAGATTAGTAAATGCTATTTGAAATGTTCCTAGAATCCAATTTAGATATTGTGAGTTTTAAATCAGCAACTTTATCCTCCAAAACTCAAAATGGAAGTTGTCTATTTAAGAGATAAAATTGGTAGTTTCGAATAGAATGTTGGAAGGTGGTTGTCAAATGGAAAGTGCATGTCCCTGAATTTATTTTAAAACATCTTTCCCTCCTAATAATTGGACTTTGACACCCATGTTTAAATTTGAACAAGATTCTATTTAGTTGGTTGGATTTGTCAACATTCATTCACTCTATCTCATTTTTGCTAACAAGCTTATGTTTTTTATTTGGTGGCTAATAAACCAATGAAGAATTGATCACCAAGGCTGATAAAGAAAGGATTTAAGAGAATCAAGGGAAGAGGTTCTAAGGGTTCTCCTGGGCAACCTTAGTATAGGATTGCATTTGTATTTCATGCTCTACAATTGTAGATTGTTGTAATAGCTTGCATGTACTTGTTTTCATATTGTGGAAGTTATTTTTAGTTTGTTTTTCTGATTATAATAGCATATGTTGCTAATACTTTTATGTTGTAATACAATTTAGTACTTGACATTTCAATTATATCTCAGTTTTTTTGTTTGATAAACTTTTTAGTTTACTTGATTTGTTTTTTTTCTTAAATTGATAAATTTGAAATTAAATATTAAATTTTTTTTAAATATAATTTAATACGGGATATTAAAACATGCATACTTAAGCATAAACCATACACACTTCAGCATTCAAACTCACCATGACATTAGTAACATACAAACTGAGATATTAAATAGAATAATCCTATAGACCAATGATTCAAACACCAAATCAACATCAGATTTGATTTTCTAAACATGTCCACATCCAATTACCATAGTCAAGAAACAAAATAAGTATACAAGATATAAGATACAGCCTGCTATCATCAAACCCAATGACCACCAAACCACGTATGCTCATTTTCCTTGACCTTACATTATTATGTTGTCTTTGGGATTTTTGAGAATACAACCTTGGAAACAAAATAATAATACCATTTTGAGGGATTGCTTATTGAGCCCTTATTTTTATTCTAAAATTAATTTTATTTGCAATACTACTATGTCATTTTTCCTTGTGTATGGAGTTTCAAAGCCATTTAATTTTAACACTAATTTGGAATCCTTGAAAAGTCCATAAATAATATTTTAATTATTTAAATTTTCCATGATACATCCATATTAGAATCTTGCTTGTATTTATTACTATGAGGGTTGAATTTTCTTTGCCACTAGGAAGTAACAAATAAATTCAAATGACTCAAACCTATTTTGATATGAATTTAAAATAAATAAAGTATATGAAGATAAAAATATACTTACAATGAGAAAAAAAGTAATGTTCCTAGATAGTGCATTTTCTCCACAATGTTGGGAAAATGGTGTCTCAACCTTCCATTTACATGAGGTTACTATTTATAGTAAGTTTTTGTTTTAGCATTAAATAGTGTGAAATTATCCCCGGAGCTTCTCGTTGGCTAGATGAGGATTCTGATAATTTTTCGTTGCAAGATCATAGCTAGCTTTGAAGATATTAAAGTTTATGTTTTTTGGAGGGTGCAATGAAAAGTTTAAAATTAATATTGGGCACTTTTGAGTCTCTGAAGCACCCTGAGAAGTGAGCATAATTGGTATAGTGGTTTATAGTGTGATAGAGAACTTCGTGAGATTTTTGGTGCTTCAAACAGTTCGTCAATCAGACACACGGTTCACAAGTTATTTCCTGCAGAAGTTTTGACTCTTCAAATAGGAAATATAAACTGGATCGAGAACATAAATGAGATGTAAAAGGAGGAACATGTGTTGATGAGTGTTTTGATATGTCATAGGGCATCTAGAATGGAGATAAGGTTGACTCTACTTTATTGAGTGGTTTTAGCCCATGGTTTTGTAATACCATTTGACGATTTCTTATATTGCATCTCGTATATATGAGGTGTGTGAGATAGAGGTTGTGTAAGAGTCTTATGGCTATTGAGTTACCTATGAGTCTCTAATTAGTAGAAATTCTGTGAAGAGATTTCTATGTAAGTATATTAAATAAAAATATACTTAGAATGAGAAAAAAAAAAGTAATGTTCTTAGGTAGTGGGTTTTCTCCCCAATGTTGGGAAATGGTGTCTCAACCTTGCATTTACATGAGGTTACTATTTATAGTAAGTATTTATTTGAACATGAAATAGTGTGAAATTCTCTTTGAAGCTTCTCGTTGGCTAGATGAGGATGCCGATAAATTTTCATCGCAAGATCATAGCTAGCTTTGAAGATATTAAAAGTTCTATTTTTGGAGGGTGCAATGAAAAGTTTAGAATTAATATTGAGAACTTTAGGGTCTCTAAAACACCCAAAAAAGTGAGCATAAATGGTATATTGGTTTACATGTTGATAGAGCACTTTGGGAGATTTTCGGTGCTTCAAACAGTTCGTCAATCAAACACACAGTTCAAAAGTTATTTCCTGCAGAAGTTTGGACTCGTGAAATAGGAAATATAAATTGGATTGGGCACATAAATGAGATGTAAAAGGGAGGAAAATGTGTTGATGTGTGTTTTGATATGTCATAGGACATCTAGAATGGAGATAAGGTTGACTCTACTTTATTGGGTGGTTATAGCCCATGGTTTTGTAATACTATTTGATGGTTTCCTGTATTGCATCTTGTATATATAAGGTGCATTAGACAGAGGTTGTGTGTAAGAGTCTTATGGATATCGAGTTACCTATGAGTCTCTGATTAGTGGTACTCTTGTGAAGAGATTTCTCTATAAGTATATTATAATATGTTATTGATTGTTGAATAATGTATTGAGCTACTTTTGGAGTGTGTGATTTTTCTCCTGAAAGTGTTTTCCCCAAGTAAATCACTTTGTTGTTGTGTTGTAGCATGCATGATATTTTCTTTATTTATATTAAGTTTATGTAACTATTGTAATGATCTGTAAAAATTTTTATATTACCCTCCTCTCAAGGTTAGTGTAGGAAGTTGTTCCACTACTTAAATTCCTTACAAGTGGTATCAAAGCCAGAGTAACTATCTGAATTATATATTATAGAGATTCAACATGCCAGATTGTATACCATTACGTGCTCCCTTCATAGTTGGAATAAAATTATCTATTTTAGATTGTCCTAAATCTCCCTCGAAGATGGAAGACATGACCAGAGTACCTTGCTAGAGAACAATTGGAACTTTGATGTATGCTATGGTCTTTACTAGACCAGCGATTGCCCAAGCAATGGGAGTTCTTTCTAGATTTATGTCGAATCCTAATAGAGATCATTGGGATGTAGTCAAAAGATCTTCAGGTATTTGAAGGGTACCTAAGAGTATTCTCTATGTTATTATGGTAATTTGGTTGAAAATGTGATTTCCCTTGATATTCATGGTTATGTGGATTCAAGCTGGGTAGGTGATATTGATAGCAGAAGATCCACCAGTACTTATGTGTTTATTTTGTTTGGTGATGCAACTAGTTGGATGAGTAAGTGACAGGTTGTGGTTGCTTTGTCCACTACAAAAGAAAACTATACGGTAGCTTCTCATGCTTGTAAATAAAGCATTTGTCATAAAAGACTATCTTCAGATATTACAATAAATCAAGGTGCAGTGATAGTTTATTGTGAGCATAGAGAAGTTTAGATGGTGTTTAGAGTCTATGGGCCTCATGGCCCCTAGCAATTAAATTATTGTGTTGATACTCTCTTTGCTCTTTCAAGGTGTTTGACAAGTGGGAGAATGCTAGGAAAATGGTGTCTCAACCTTGTATTTACATGAGTTTACTATTTATAGTAAGTTTTTATTTGAGCACAAAATGGTGTGAAATTCTCCTTGAAGCTTCTAGTTGGCTTGATGAGCATGTCGATAAATTTTTATCGCAAGATCATAGCTAGTTTTGAATATATTAAACTTTTTTCATTTTTGGAGGGTGTGATGAAAGGTTTTAAATTAGTTTTGAGGATTTTAGAGGCTATGAAACACCCCCAAAAGGGACATAAGGTCAACTCTACTTTATTGGGTGGTTTTAGCTCATGGTTTTGTAATACTGTTTGATGGTATCTTGTATTTTATCTCCTATATATGAGTTGCGTAAGATAGAGGTTGTGTGTAAGAGTCTTATGACTATAATTTATTTACCTCCTTGTCTCTAATTAGTGGTACTCTTGTGAAGAGATTTCTCTACAAGTATATTATAATTTGTTATTGATTGTTAAATAATATATTGAGCTTCTTTGGGAGTGTGGTGTTTTTTCCGAAATGGTTTTCCCCACATAAATCATCATGTTGTTGTGTTGTGGTATGAATGATATTTTGTTTATTTATGTTAACTATTTAGAACTATTGTAATGATTTATACAAAATTTTGCATTACCCTCCTCTCAAGGTTAGTGTAGGAAGTTATTTCGCTACTTAACTTCATTACACCCATTGGTTTCATGTTCAACTCCAAAAATAGGCATTGTTGATGAATATGGCTTGTAGACGATTACATGGATCCCTAAGAAATTAATCTTTCCCTAGTTTGCCCCTTCCAGATTCCAACTTAGTAGTAATCAAGACCAACGCAAGGCAAGTTGGGCGTTCGACTAGGTTGCAGGAATAGCCCTAGCACAACCAAAAAAATGTCAATAGCTAAAGAAATAGATCAATTAGTAGAAATGTTATTTTATGAAATAAAATTGATACATCTTGAAAAATGAAGCTTTTTTTTAGATTGGAGAGATTAATACATTATTGGAGGTAGGAGTAGTGGAAGATACCAAAGGCTTGATAATAATATTTGAAGAAAAATATGTATACAAGGGAGAAATAGGGAGAAATTTGGGATTAGAAAGATAAACATGAATATTATGGAATCCCCAATCACCCAAAACCAAGGCCTAATGAGATTAAGAGAAAATTTCCTAAAATCTAATATAGTAATGCAATATTACATGAGGAACATTATAGGAATTCCAAAAAATGTAAATGATTATAAAATTGATAATGTATGTGCCATTAAAAAGATGTTTTTTAAGTTACTAAAATAAATTGTAAGAGAGTAGGGAACATATAGATAATTTATTTTTGCATGACACCTATAAATAGGTTTCCATAATAATTATACTTTCCCAAGGCACAATGAGAATGGTTTTCTCCATTGGGCACAAATTAAAAGGATATTTAGATGTTTGAAGGGCACTCTGGATTATGTTTTGTGGTATAAAAAGAATAATGACTTCTCTTTGAAGGCATATACTAATGCTAATTGGGTTGAATGCATGGATGAAAAAAGAAGTACAAGTGGAAGTTCATTTTTCTTTGTGGATAGATTGGTCTGTTGATGTAGTAAGAAGCAAGATTCAATATCTTTATCAATAGTAGAAGACGAGTATATTGCTTCAATATCTTACTACACCCAAGTGCTATGAACGAATCAGACTTTGAAGGATATCAAGGTGATATATAGTGAGCCTATTCCTATAATACATCTGAAAATACAAGTGCTTTAAAAATTTCAATTAAATTGGTGATGCATTCAAGGACTAAACATATCTTTATCCAATATCATTTCCTAAGAGGGAAGGTTGTAGAGTAGGAAGTTAGATTGGAGTATGCTCTTAAAAAGGATTAAATTGTAGATATTTTCATAAAGGTTGTATTAAAAGATACATTTGGATGTCTCAAGTAGAAGCTAGAAGGTATTTTCTCTCCTTCTTTAGTCTAGATACATAGGTTGGTGAGTCTATCCAGATGGAGATTCAAGGTATGTATTTTGTCTCCTAGATTGATAGGGTTTACCCCTCAAGGGAGTGGGTAGCTAGATTGTTGTTGCTCATAAAAGAAGCAGGTGTAAGGGGGAGTGGGTATGGCTATTTTGGGAAAGTTCATACAAATGAGTGAGTCTAGATGAATGCTAGGAAAGGAAAGATAAAAGTTTTAAATGTAGAAGACTATTCTACTAGTGGAGAGAAAGTGCATAGGTTAGTGGAGACCATTACCCTTTATCCTTGATGTCAAAGGGGGAGATAAAGTACAAAAAGTTAAAAATAATGAGGAAGACAAATTATTATGTTGTGTGAGTATTATCGTCAATGACAAAAGGGAAGATTATTGGAAGTTATTCACATTGATGACTTGGTATATTCATTGACGTCAAACCTCACCTTGTATGGTGTCATTGATGAAATGGTGATTGCTGTCACATGATGTAATTGTGTGCATTTCTATGACATAGATTGTTGGAATTGTTGCCATTGATGACTAGGATTAATGCTAGAGATAGAGGTATATGTTGTTGATATACTATGATTGTTGGATGGTATATACTAATGTCTTAGGTTCTGATAAAGAGTTATAGATTTATATTAATGTGTAGATGGTTGATGGTCGTGGATGTCCACCTTCTTGGTATTCATGTCTTTACAAGGTATGATGTTGATGGATATGTTATAGAATAGTGATAGTGTTGATGGTCATGTTTGGATGGTAGAGATGCTACCATGATGATATCATATTCAAATTAGAAGCATTAAAATAAGAATGAGAAGCATGACGATTAAGTAGGATTTTTTCTGATGGTGTTGATGGTCTTATGCTCACTATAAGTTGTTGTGATTTCTTTCTTGTTGCTCCTGAGTAATAGTGCTACAAGGTGAACTCTAGTCTCTAGAAGTCAATGAAGTGCGTGAATGTATGTTGAAGACTATCTAGATCCCTGTTTCGTTCTATTGTCTTCTGGTTTTGGATGTATGCTTTATGGATGTTGTACTCGTATCATTTCAAGTCTCTAGTGTTGCAGCTGATGTTTCTGGTTAAGGTAGTATGCTAGCAGTTTGATGGCTTGTTAGGTCATCCTTGGAGAACGCTCCACATTGATTTGCATTGATTTTTTTGTTACTACAACTTATAGGACATGCTTATAATGTTTGAGTAGTATCTCAGGGTAGATTTTAGGTGATGAAGTGTTTTGCAAGTGTACTTGTCATTGTCTTATCTCATGATTGTGTTTCCTAGTATTTTGGCAATGAAGAAATCTATATTATATTAGTTTTCCTAACTTGTCTTGGCTTGACTATGTAAAAGATGCATGTAAAGGCGTTGATGGATGTTATATGAACTTCTTTATGTGGCATTGATCTATTGATGTTGTATTGTGTTTGGATTTGGTTTTTAGAGTAATTTGTAGTTCTTTCACCGACATGACTTATTCTATTGCTTGTGCTATATCTTTGTTGGTCCATTCTAGTATTGGACATTGTGTTGAGTTGTACTTGGCTCCAATTTTGCCTTGGGGGGATCCACATTCTGTAATTTCATTTGGAAGATGTGTTTTGATCCAATGGGTTATATGTGCTACACAAGTTTATCTACCTGTTACCTTGTTGCTAACTTAGAGGATGTGCACCAAGCATGTGTGATGTTTGAGACTGCATTCCAAGATATAATAAGAAATTTTTAGGTCCTCTCTATCTCTTTTATTGGACCACTTTCACCATGATCTGTATTTGTGGTGGACTTAGTGGGATCATTCCTTGTCAACCATAAATAAAGCTAATTTGGTACACATTTTGTATATTTTTTCTATGATATTTAAAGATGTTCATTTGGATCATTAATTCATCATCCTAGAATCATTTAACCTCGTAGAGAATTCAATGACCATTTACTCTAGAGGAACACTTTGATTGATGCACTAAAGGAATATCATTTACTTGTGAATCAGCATCTAAGATATTTATTATATTGTATGTTGATCTACCACAATTGCAAAGTCACTATCTAAGGGGTTGACCTAGGGGAACTTTCCCCTAGGATCCACAACATCTTTATGGTATTTTTAAATAGGTCAATCCTTAGTGACCAAAAAGAAGCAATGAGGCTAAAGTGTCAAACGTTAAAAGTAAGTACACCTATCCTTCACAAGTACTTTCCTAAAATAACATTTGATAGCTTGATGCCATCACTCTCATAACTAATAATATTTAATCTAAACTACTTTATACTTATATATGCATCTTATTAAATTAATATATGTTGAACACAATAAAACATTAGTTTTCTTTCCAATTATGGAAAAATATTATTTCATTTTCTATTTTATTAGTCTAGAAATGAATGGTTAACTTGTATTTCTCTCTTATTCTCTCTTGTTAGTTGACAATCCTGACATATATGATGGTGCATGGGGACTCTACTTAAATATCACTTTCTTTAACTATCAAATAAATAATCAATAGAATTTTAAACATCATTTCTATCAAAAAATGATAAATAATATACTATTTTTATGGACCAAAATTTACCTGTAACCATTGAAGTGAGTGTGATTTAAAAATAAGAATACATGGGAACAATAGAAAATATAAAAATTCTAATATTAGTAGTATTAATTAATAATATATTTTTTAATAATGAAAAAATAAATAAATTTATACATCAACGATTGAAACATAAGGAATGACGATTTAACAATGGTATTGAAGAGAAGAAGAACATTATTAGCTGCACTATGTGACCCACAACATCAATTTTAAAAATAAAAATTTCTCGAAAGGAGAGAACAATTTATTTTTAAACGTGTATAATTTCACATTACAGGCGAGTTGAATCATTGCACTGTACAACTCGAAGCTCTTTTCTGAGGCCTATTCTCGCTTCTAAATCTGATGGGCACTCCCCTTCTAAATTCCCTCACATCTTCATACCCAGCAGCAGCCTTACAAATCTCCAAAACCTCATACAACTCTCCATCCTCCACATCTCCCTCAAATCTCTTCACGAAAAACCCATTTTCTTTCTCAAACATATACCCAACTCCCTCATGATCAACAACAATAACGTCCTTCAAATCCACATCCAAAACACACTTGAGAGTCCCCTTACTCAAACTCTTCACATGATCTTTACCAGTCCAAGGCGAGTCTCTGTACAGCCGCCGGTCAATATACCTGTTAACATCAAACTTATCCAGAAAAACATCAGCATCCTTTTTGGGTGCCTCAGTAAAGACCACAACTTCATAAATCTTTGCCAATTCGGACAAAAAGTCGTAGTGGGATGGTGTGGCAGAGAATGTTGCATTGATCAGAGTGTTATCCAAGTCCAATACGATTGTTTTGGCTGTCTGAGATTGTGGCGAAGGAAGTATCGTTTCTCTGTTGATCTCATCGACGTTTTTCCTTGTGTTAATTTTCTCCAGGATTGACTTCATTTTTTCTCGTTTAACTTTCGTTCCTTCAAATTGAATACGGGTAGGAATGGCAATGGGAATAGGAGTGGCCGACCTAAGGTTTGATATAACTCCTCTAAAGGTTACCATTATTTGATTTGAAAGGAGGCGTCTATTTTATTTGGCCCATAAAAACCAACTATATTTTGAAATAATTTAATGATATTTTTTAAAAACATTTGTTGATTTAATAATAATAAAGATTAGAAATATTTTTATAAGTAATTTTTTTTTTCTTTTGTTGGGGGTAAATTAATAATTGCTATGGGACAGCACTATATACATCTTCAGTTTCATGTTCAGTTTCATGTTGTCTATTTGTCCTGCTACCAAAGACCGAGCTTTGCATTACTATAATGTCCAAAGTTGGTGCTCCTGGTGCAACTAAACTCCTATCTATCCATACATAGCCAAAATGGTGTCACTCCAAAGTGGTGACACTAGTTCATTTGATTTTAATAGTTTCAGACCAGGGCATTACCACCATCGCTATCCTGTTAATAGGGTCTTGATGGTTTCTTCATCCTCCTCCTTTTCTCGGCACGGGCTTTGATTGGTCATTCTGGGCTACAGCCTTGATCGGCTAACAGTTCTGCAATGCGAGAGGGATCATCTTCTTCTTTGCCCTTCGCCATCTCCTCTTTTATCACAATGCCGAATTCCATCTCTCCCTCCTTATCGTACTCTAAACTCTCACTTCATAAATAGCTCTTTTATTCATTTGCCCTTATTCAGCATAATTACCATTAATTTCTTTAGAAAGCCATATTTCTAGGAATGGTTAGCTTCTTTCCTTCGATCAATTATGGCTCTCTAGTGTTGACTAGAGGTAGCTTTTTCACCTTCCTATTGACCACATAACAGTCTTGAAGGATAGGGATCCTCTTCTCCTCATCCATGTTCTCTAGGATGTCATCAATTTCCCCTAAATAAGGGTTCTGAAACACGTTCTGGCATATAATTTTTTTCCCCGCATTCATTTCCCCCATTTCTACCTGAATATCACCAGTAACATGGGGGATATATCAGTGTTGACCATGTGCCTATGACACGCCCTCAAACAATCACCCCCCAAGATTTTCTCCACTGCATGGATGACCAGATAGTGAGTGGAGTTAAGGATGCTTATGAGTCTTATCTCAGAGGCTTCCCCCAAAAATGACATCTGATGTTTATTGTAGACAAGCCTAATGAGTGTGGCTATAGTTGATGACATACTCTGTATCACTCAATTCAATATGCATGAGTCACTAGTAGAGCTGCAGAGGGGTATAAATAGCATTGAGCTATCTGTCATCAAAGTTCGATAGCCACATTTTCACATGTTCTTTCTATAATGTCACCTTTGTTTGGCCATCGTAGTGTAAATCTACTCATATCAGCAGATGAGACGAGTGATTAATGTTTACCTACTGCATCACATGCATAAGATTTCTCTCTATGCCTAGTGATGATATTTACAGCCCAAAGGCTACGTTGGCCAATGCAAAATTACACCTAATCTCTTGGGAAACCTTCCATTATCCTCATTCTCCTGAAAGTAGTAATGCCATAACAACTTCAATACCTTGGCTTGCATGTAAAAAGGCATTCTCTATCCTCTATTTCTGCTAGTTTGAATAGTATTGATATGGTGACATCCACTTAGGACCCACCATTATATCTCCTTTGGGTCACTCACAATCCACATGCCTTGTCATCTATGAGCCACTCTCTACGGCTTGTTTGGCCATCTCATAAACCAAGTCATTTTCTTCATGATAAACATTTATCAGCTTAAATTCTTTGAATCTCTTGATGAAGTCACAGATTGACTTCAACCATATTTTACCTAGCTGCCAGTTTAGAGTTGAGTTTTGTATGATGGAACTGATAGTAATTAGGGAGTATCCTTCAACATGCAGTCACCTCGCATTTAATTCCTTTCCCTAGATTTAGGACAAAAAGAGCCACTTTGAACTCTGCAAGATTATTGGAGGTTTCTCTCAGGTGCCTTGATCTTTCCGTGTGAATAATTCCATTGCGGTCATGTTTAATGAATCCAATGCTTCCATGTCTCGAGTTCTCCTTCAATGCTCCATCAAAACTGATCTTGATCTTCCACTTTTCATCCAAAGCAATCCATGTCAACTGGCTCCAATGATTCCGGGGAAGATCATTCTTATGGCCTTGTTAATGAAGGAAATTTTTTTATTTTGACTTAAGAGATTGTAAATGTTTTGGATTAATTTGGAGTATATATATGTTTTCATCTCTATCTTTATATAGCATATTACAACAATATGAGGTAGGCAGTGTATATCTAAACCACAAGTTGCCTTTGACTAAGTAGCTATATGTAGAGGGGTCTAACATTTTTAATTTTTTTTTAATTAATTTAATAAAAATTAAGATTAAAAATAATTTTATATAGAAATATTTAAATTTATTGATTTAAAAAGAAATTAAGTTATTTTGTTTTGATTAAAGAAATTTAATTTTTTTAAGAAACAATTAAAGTACATAGATATTAACATCTCTATCTTTATATAACAAAATTAACAATATTAGGTGGATATCATACGTCTAAACCACAAGTTCCATTCGGTTGATTAGTCACATGTAGGGGGCTCACATGTCATCATGGTCACCAATTGTACTCAACCAATTGAAGTGCAACCTTTTGACAAAATAATATATTTGATTTATATAATTTTTAATAAAAATATACTGAAGTCTCTAATATTTATATTCTATATTTATAAAAAATCATCAAAATGTTTATTATATTGAAGATATATATTTACATGTATACATATGTTTAAATTAGTTTTTATAGATTTGACAATCTCTATTAAATAATAAATTTTTTTATTAAATTATTTTTATAAAAATGTTTGAATATATTTCATTTTCCTAATAAAAAGGTACCACAACGTATAATCCATTTTCCTCTTTAATATTAATAATCTAAATTGACAGTAAGATAAAACTATGACTAATAAAGGGTAAATAAAATAATATTAAAACACTATTAGATTTAACAATCTCTATTATATAATCAAAAAATTTATTAAATTATTTTTATAGAAATTATGGAATAAATGTTACTTTTTTAATAAAGAAGTCAAAGTATAGTCCATTCTTCTTTGTCAACATTAGTAATCGAAAATGATTGTAAGGTAAAACTAGGATTAATTAGGGGTAATGAAAATAATAAGAAAACTTTATTCTTGTTGGTTTATAAGGACCAACTTGTGGGTTGCAATGATCCGTTGGACATATAAAGACATTCACTTCCTACTCTATCCACCTCACTGTCGCCCACCTCTTATCTAGTCCTAGTATAGACCTTAGCAACTTCCTTGGAAAATTCATCTGCAACTTGATATCCTTCCCTATAAATGTGCTATACTCTAAACTCCTAAGGTCTATTAGAAATTTCCTTAATCAGCCTTAGCCACCTCTTCAATTTCCAATATGGAATTGAATTCCTGGCCTACTTGCATTAATCTTGATGACGGAGCCTCCTTCAAGATGAATTGTGATGGCCCTAATTTATAACCCAAACTTAAGTCTCGATAGAGCAACTCTAAATTTTGCCTCATTATTGGTCATCACTCTCAGATGTTCAAATGGACCTCATTTAGATTTTTACCCTCATTGTATCTCACTATACATGTTGTCCCACTTTTAACCTTGAATTCCCATTTAATTCATTTTTATGCATCTAATATCTAACTCGGTTCATTTGACATTATCTGTTGGATTACTAGGAAGATTAGCCTTCCCAACCTCATTAATAAGGGGAGCTTTAAGGTCCGTAAATGATTTGGTCATCTCGTCATCCCAATTTGTGAAAATACTCTCTCTGAATGTCTACTTCATGTAGCTATTGTGAGTAGCTTCACCACTAGCCCTTCAATTTTAGCTTTCACCTCAATTTCTACTATTCCTAGGCATTGGAATATCCTCCTATTTTGTTCCTTTTGTATGCAGCCAAACAACGTCTTCTTTTTACTATTTTCCCAAATAACTATTATTTTACTAACAATGTCTTCTTTTAAAGGCGTCAGTTGTTCTGACATTGCCTAGGTTCATCCACCTTGGTCTCGCAGAGCCAAAAGTGTAGGAGATCTCAGTCATTTGTGACTGAGTCTTGTTCATTGGCCAAATCCTTCCCCGAGTTTGTCAATGAGTTAGTCTCTTAGGAATGAGGAGAAATTTGAGGGGAAGTGTAGGTTTCTTACTGAGTCTTTGTGAAGACTCATTTTTACAATGTTGGCATGTAGGTCACTATTATCATGAGGTTGGCTAAGAAGAAGTTTGAAAGGTTCATAGATGATGATACCAACAAAGTATACTTGTCTTAGTTTTCCCATGAATACACTTGGGCAACATATAGAAAAGAAAGAACACCATTTGGGAACACCCTGGAAACCTTTATCAAAGAGCTTAATCAAGGTAGGAAGATGGAGGAACAACAATAGCTTCATGAAGTAGTAGTGGTAGTGGAACCTATAGTTACTAAACTACTAAATTGGAATAGAAACATTGTATGGATGGAAGGCCCTCTAGGATGGGAAACATGGATGGATGATTGGTTAGGCAAATGAACTAAAGATCTAATTTACTAAAAATTTTATTAGTTTTTTGTGTATATGAGAAACAAGTATATAATCTAATGTGATAATAATGTATCTATGTAAGTTGCTGATATTGTCTCTTAGTAGGACAAATATAACTATGGCTACTACTGGTCCAATCTATTGAATTGTACTATTTATCTATTATACTTAATATAATAAAAAATCTATACAAAACATGTATAATAATATTTAAACTTGTTATCAGATAAAATGTGTTAAAAAATGATAAATTAGAAAGGAATGAGTAAAATAAACCTACATTTATACAAAATTAATGTAAAAAATATAAAATAAGTTACTTGAATAACACAACCACTTATTTATGCTTTATAAAAAAATATAAATCATGTCTATCCTTGAACAAGTTCACTACAGATATTGAGAAGTCTTAGGAGTATAAGGATTAGTTAGAAAGAATATCTCAGTTGGTTGATCCTTTGACAATCTGTTTGAGAAATCATGAAAATCAGGCAATATCATTGCTTGAGAAGATCCAGAGTCTAAGCCACAATCGAGAAAGGATAATTGGGAAAGTTGGAGAACTTAGGAGCCACATTGTTCCTAGGTTGGATATAATGCTTACTGCCTTGCATGATGCTCATAATGCTCTGACTGGAAGTGAATCGGAATATCTTAAGATTATAAAAGCACAAGCTTATCTTTTCAACGATCTTATAACTAGTTTTGATAATCTACATAAGGGTTTGGATAGTTACCTAAATGCATTAAAAAATTCCTATACAAATATTGTCAAGTTTTTGTGAGTTAAGTTTGTGTGTACATATGGAAATAAGATTTTTGGCTAGAACTTTTGGTTTCCAGAACCCTACCTTTACCATTGATGTCAAAAGGAGACTGTATAGAAGTGAAAAATGATGTTCTTAGGGGGAGTTCCTTGATTCTTTAATTCTTTGGAATCTGAAGATTAGATTTTTCGTTGCAATGTACAATATTTGGGTTTTGGTCCGACACTTAGTCATTTTTGACTAAGTGTTGCTATCAATACCAAAGGGAGAGATTGTTGGCAAGAGACACTACATGAATGTTTAGATGTTGTCAGTGATGGAAACTAGAGTCAAATATTCAATCTGGAGTCGATGTTTCGATCATTCTAAAAGATTGATTGAGTACTGGTGAGGTTTGATGGATAAAATAGGACATCCGACAGAGTGTATAGTGTGTTGGTTGGTGGATCATTTTGGTCAATTATTTAGTATTGTAGATCTTAGAGAATCATTGTGGTCATTTAAATTGTCTTACTCCAGGTTTTTGGCCTCTAGTACTGAGTTTTGTGGAAGTTGGAAGATCTGGTAGACATGTTTCTGGTTAGAATAGTGTTCATCAACAGTTATGTGTGGGAACTCATTGTGTGGATCTTGCAGATCAATTTTAGCAGTTGTTTGTGTGTTTAATCCTGATGATGAGCTGATAATGGGGAAGAATGTGGTCAATTTATTCTAGTCTGCATGATTGGTTTTGAACAGATTGAGCTGACTTGTGTATACATTCCATCACTTGCATATTGTTCTTGAAGCCCACATGTAGGTGATCTTATTTGATGCTGCAGATATATGAGACTAATGGATATGATCATTTTTGGCATCAATGGTTATGTACAAGGTGTGTATAATCGATTATGCACAGTTTCACATGTGCAAGGTAACAATTTATGCTCTAGCACATTGCAAAATATCAGAACAAAGCAGTGTTGCAGAGTTTAGTAAGATAAAGAGTTTTGTGCCTAACTGGAACTATTTTTGGTATTTGTAGATGTTTTTTACTAGTTCAAACACTCAAATTATCTTATGTAATCATTTTTAAGGTAGTGAGTCTTTAAGGGTTGTATCCCTTATTGTAATTGAGCAATGAGTTTTAGGTAGTGTGCTTGAATGCATGTGCATTCCCCTTATGTAATATTTCTATACTTGTACAAGAGTATATTAATATTGTGGCTTTGAATCCCATCATGATTTTTCCTATAATCAGGTTTTGTTAGAAATTACGATCTTAGGATACTAATCATTATAAACAAGATCATAAAGTAAATGAAATGAGAAACATACATCCATAAATGTACTAATTACACAAGATATACATGGGGAAAACCCTTTTGGGTTAAAAAAACCCCATAAAGAATCATTTAATTAAAACACTTACAAATATAGTCTATCATAAAATAGACATGAACCTGGGGATACTCCAATACTTCCACATGGCTAATAATACCTCTTGTGCATAGGGATGCAACTCACCATAAAGCTCCAAGTTCACACATCTCTCAAATGAGAGAGAACCTCCTTAAATATAGGAGGAAGGGTGGCTTCACTAGTCACACCTTCTCAATAACCCCCACTCATAAATAATTAATAATCTAATAATTATTTCAAATGGAATATACTTATAAAGCATATAATATATAAGGTTTTATAACCTTATATTAGAAAATTATATATAATTGTTATAAGGATGTGATCCCTACTAACATTATGTTCTTGCACTCCCCCTTAATGTTAGTAGGGTATCACATGTCAATTTCCATAAAAGAAAAAATGAAGTACCCTAGTAACATAGATCTTCTTTGATAGTGATAAACAGGGACACAAATATATGCTAGCATGAAGATCATATATTTCAGATTACATGAAAGTCATCTTATCATAATTTATAATCCCAATGTTTTGAAAATGATGCTGTGAGGTCTTTAAAAATTATATTGGAGCCGCGGTCTCCTCAAATTAGCCTCTCCCCAGGTTCATTACATAGGGCCTGTAGAACTTAATACAATGATTTTACAAGTGGAAGATTTACAAGGAGAAGAATTTACAATATTCTCGTAGGACTTAAGCACAAATGTGCCTATAGGATTTACTAATGTCTACTTGCAGTATTTAAACAAAAAAGGACTTACATATGCCTATATGCAGGCTTAAAGGATTTATCCAATAGGTGGTGTCATTGACATGTACACTCCCCCACAATGGTATCACCCAAGGCCAAACATTATTTGAATTTGGAGCAATATAGTGCCTAAAGGTCTTATGGCTATTAGGTCTTACATCTAGGATTTAGCCACTAGGGGGTGTCATGTACAATCCCTCTTAATGGCATCACCTCAAAGCCAATCACTACATAGAATATTTCAAAGTGATGGCTAAAATTATAGTATATAGTATGTCCCCATGATCTTCAAAGTGTCATTATAGAATGATTCCACTTGAGTGAGATGTTGATCATCTTCAAGGTTCCTTTATTATGGAATACTATCACTTGAGTGAGGTGCCCATGATCTTCAATGTTCATTTTGATCTTGAGAAATGATATTGTTTGGAAAGAGTTAAATATAACTAAGTAAGATGGTACTTTAACATGTATCCAACTATAATTCTTCCATAAATCTACAAAGCTATATTTATTCTTCAAGAGCTACTTCCATACTTCACTCTTCTGATTCAAAGACACAAAGAAGATAGCCTTTTTATTAAGATGTTGCACCATCCATGTAAGAGCACCTGCACCATATATTTTGAAGGCATAATCTCACCATACAAGAAACAATATAGTTAGTAATATAGTAATCAGTTAAACTTGTTTCATGGTGCAATAAAAATAAAACAAAACAAAAAACATAATATTATGAATTTTTCATTTGCCAAAGATCATATTATATTCCGCATAAATATAAAATATAGTCCAATGATTGGTAGCAAGAGGACCAATAAATCTTTTCATGAGAATAGGCATGGATACTTAATTATCTTGTTTTTAAATAAACATACTACTACATATAGTAATGACCCATAAAAGAATTAGGCAATGGGTGAGCTATCCTTTCTATGTTATTTCCCCATATACTTTATAAGGGTGATAGCCACCCATTATAAGATTGATATAAGGTGTTTCATTTTTCATAATATAATAATTAAAAAATGGATCAAATACAAAATAAAACAACAATTCTCTTTGATCTCCAAAAATTCTAATGATAATTTTTACAAATTTACTTATGCATATTTAATAGCCTTTATATTTCATAGGTGAATATTTTATCCTCTATCCATAGATGATCATTATTATAATATAATAGTAAATCATTTGTTCATCAAACATAGTGCAAGTAGGAATATCCTCAATGTTAATATAATCCATACCAAATGCAAATAGCAAATTAATTCAAGATAATTCATGATGTTCCTTCCCTTTTTTCCTACTAGTTCATATGTGACTTTTTAAATTCAACTTAAGCACTAGTATAGATAATAATAAGTAATTTAGAAGGGCCACTTGAAAGGCATGGGACACATTGATTCAAAAATGATCCATGGGTCTTAAATATATATGAACACATCCTTTTCTTTATTGTATTTTTTTTAAAGTATTGAAAGTAGATGGGAAATATCATAGGTAGACAAATTATATGATAATGACAATGGATACCAAAAATTACCCTATCAAAATATAGTTTAAGATATTCCCATAATAATAACTTTCCAATTAAAATTACAAAGAGACCTCAAGTATATGGCTTTCTTCTACATACCATTAGGTCAATTTATATGCTTAGAAGGGGTGTAGATTTTGATATATCATTATTTTGGTAGACCTAATTCAATATCTTCTATAAAAAGCACAAGAAATTTTGAAAGAGACCAGGGCATTACTGAACATGAGATTGAAACTATCATTTAGAATTGTTATGAAATTAATCTCATATTAATAAAAATAACTTAGATTATACTCCATAATCTTAAAATAACTTCAAATATATCATATTTATGAAATTAAAAACGGTTATATGAGAACAATGATGCATCATAAACTCTAAAAAGCATTATTGGTCATTATTTTTCAGACTAAAATACTTTGATTAGACACTACCTTCCCAAAATATAGAATCTTCCACGTGGACACAAATTTATTTAAAAAAAAGATTATGCCATCTCATCACTGCCATGTAGAATTCCACCTCACCAAGAAGAACCACAAAATGAATGGAAACTTAAGAAATTAACAAGTTAAAATAAATATATTAACCAATATTAAAACTCCAAGGTTGAAACACCTTATCCCAGCATACCTTAAAAATACATTGCACATAATCAATGATACAAATGATGCAATAGACATACCAATCAAATGCCAATTGGAAACACGGTTTGTCCAGCATAGGAATTTGCACCATTTCACAATAACATTGACTGATCACTGATAGTGAGAAGATATGTATGAGGCCGACATGAATACAAAACCAATAAGTAAAAGAGCCTATAAAGGCACGAAGCCATAGAGAGATCTGGATCTGCCCAAATTCTGCTATAATGTAAAACCCCGACCATTCATAAACCTATCGTCAAGTGCATGTAAAGCGATGGAGGGTTGACAAATATCTGAGAATCCTTGATGGATAAGGTGTGAAAAATGTATTACAATTATTGACTATCAATCTCCTATCTATATGGATTATTTGACTGCTGAAAAATTAATTCACAGCTAATATCAAAATTAACATAACTGCAATTTCACAAATAAAAACACAGGAACAAAAAATCTGTAAAACAATAAACATGATATTTTTGGACAAATTGTCCCTAGAAAGACCCCAAAGGGAAAACCAGTTCTGCATAATTATATTTAACTTCAGCAAATCAAGAGATACATATGTTGCTTGCCTCTTACAGGCAGAGCTCCGACAATATTTTATCTCCGAAAATTCTTCACTCAATTTTTACTGCTGCAATTCCTCTATTATTGTATCCTATGCTTTCACTAAACCTTTTCTATCACTGCAAATATGTTTCCTATCACTGCAAATCTATTTACAAAATTATGTTTCCATATACCCTTTGATCCCCTTTTATAATCTTCTCATTGTGCATCCAATGGCCATGATTAATCTTAATCGATGACTAAGATTATTTTGGACTCTAATTAATAATTTTCCAAAAGTCTATAATTAATAACTTTTTAGAAATGTATAATTAACAACTTTCTTAAAAATTCTAATTAAGAACTTTCTAGAAGTCCCTAGGAAAATCAAATTATTTCTAAATCTGGGTATTGAAAGAACTGTCTGAGCTACCCAATCTAACACTTCCTCTTAGCAAAGAAGGTGTTTTGCATAACACCCAACTTATCTCTAAAGAAGATGATTTTTGCCTTCCCTAATGCCTTTGTGAAGATGTCTGCTACCTATTAATCTGTAGGTATTTACTGTAGCTAAACAATCCTCTGTTTTACGCAATCCCTGATGAAGTGATACCTGATGTATATATGCTTAGACTTGTCGTGAAACACCCAATTCTCAAATAATTTGATGCAATTTTGATTGTCATAATATATCACCATAGTCTCAACCTTCTGACCAGACAAGGCTACTAGCAACTTTCAAAGCCAAATAGCCTCACAAGTTTCCATGCTAGCTATTATGTATTCTACTTCTATAGAACTCAGAGCCATGGACTTCTACTTCCTATTGCACCAAGAGACAACTCTTGATCCCAAACTAAAGCAACACCCTAAACTTTTGTTCCTATGCATTTTACTCCCTTCCCAGTCTGTGTCAGTAAAGCCTATCAACTTGATTCCATCACCTAGAGCATATCTAGTTCTATACCCGATTGTACTAGGAAAATAGCACAACACATGCTTTGTCATTGTCCAATGAACTCTCTTTGGCTCGACCATAAACTGACTAAGAGAGTTTACTGCAAAGGATATATATAGCCTAGTGTCGACCAAATACATGAGAGAACCAATCAACTTCTTGTATAAGGTGAGGTCTACATCCTTCTCACTGGATGTGGCTACCTTCTTCCAATTCATGATCATGGGTGTAGACATGCCTCTGAAATCCTCCATCTCAAACTTCCTTGAGATTTCAATGCAGTATTTCCCTTGCCCAAGGAAAATCTCTCCATCTATCTGCGACACCTCCATGCCTAGAAATTAGTGCGTAAGTCCAAAATCCTTCATCTCAAACTCTGCTGCAAGGTCCCTTTTACACTCCTCTATGAGCCCCAATGAACTTGTTAGAAAAAAGTCATCTACATATATAACAAGAATGATAACCTCACCCCAAACCACCAAGTAGTAGAGGTTAGCTTCTGCCTCACTCTTCATGAAGCCCATTCCCTACAAGTAACTATCAATGCACTCATACCGTGCCTTGGGAGCATACTTGAGCCCGTACAAATCTCTCTTCAATCTGCACACATGGGTCTTGCCGTTGTATGCTACAAATCCTTCTGGTTATTCTATGTATACCTCTTCTATCAACTCTCCATTAAGAAAAGTCTTGTTGACATCCATTAGATCGATCTGCCATCCCATGTATGCTACAAGTGAGATGACAGCTCATATAGAAGTATACCTGGCCACTGGAGCGAATGTCTCCTCATAGTCTATTCCCTCCTTTTGAGAGAACCTCTTAGACACAAACCTTGCCTTGTATTTCTTGATGATACCATCTGCACCATTCTTGATCTTATAGATCCAACATGATCCGACCACTGCCCTATCTATTGGTCTAGGAACAACCTCCCACACACGGTTTTTCATTATTGAAGTATACTCCTCAACCACTGCATCTGATGACACCTGTTGTTGTGCAACCTCCTGATAACTAGAAGGCTTGTCATCTACCAACTCATTGATTAAAGCCACATAGTCATTAATTCTAGCAGGTTGTCTCTATTGTCTATTGCTTGTCCTAGGAGCACCCACAAACTCCTGTGTATCCCTACGTGTCTGTTGAACGTCACGGTTCCTGCTGCCAACTGTAGATGATGAAATATCAACCCCCATGTCTTCCTACCACATCTCTTGGATTCGCTGCATCTGTTGCTCCATATTTTTGGAAATCAACACCAGAACCTGTGTTTGTGCTAGTAATTGTACTCGTACTTTGCTTCCACTGAGCCTGTTGAACGATCTGTGTAGCTTTTGTTGGCTTCTCGCTCTCATCATCTATTCGTAAATATTTGGACCTCACAAATGCCTTGTCCTCCATGAATTTGACATCACACTCTACTATAATCCTCCTGATCTCTAGAATAAATATTTGATATACCTTTGAGGTCTCGCTATACCCCACAAAGTACCCCATCTCTATAGTCTTATCTAACTTGGTATTTGTATCCACTACAATGTGACAATACGCCAAACTCCCAAATATCTTGAAGTGACTAACGTCTGGGTTCTTCCTAGTCAACACTTCCTCTAGTGCCATCTTCCCTAGTACCTTATGTGGAACCATGTTCTGTATGTATATTATCGTATTGCATGCCTTTACCCATAGGTAACATAACATATCTTGGTCATACAACATAGCCCTTGCTACCTCTGATATAGAACAATTCTTCCTCTCAACAACCCCATTCTACTACGGGTTGTAAGGAATGGTCCACCCTCTCTTGATTCCTTGGTATAGAATTCCTGGAACCTTCACCTTCCTGCTTGCCGAATTCTCCACAAGACCTTTGAACTCTTGGAAGCGACTGAAGACCTCATCCTTTGTCTTCAGGAATTATATCCAAGTCTTTCTAGAGAAATCATCAATAAAAGTTACAAAGTATTCATATCCTATGAGAGATTTAATCATTATCACTCCACACATGTCTGAATTTACTAGATCAAGAACACCCTTGGATGTGGTGTCACTCCTTGGAAAAGCTACTTTCACAAACTTCCCCAACACACATCCCTTACATATATCATCATTATCTGTGCTCACGTCTAGAACTTCTGTCATTGTTTCATGAACCAATTTAAGTGATCCATGATATATATGGTCGATACTCCTATGCCATAGCTCTCCTTGAGCTCTAGGATTACTGTTGCTTAGAAGTGCCTTAGGAGTGTCAGACTGCAACCTGGAAAGTTGACAACTCCTAACTCCAATAACTATGGCTGATTTACAATCCTTATCCTTGATTAACACATGCACCCCTCTAAAAAGTACATTGTACCCTTTATCCTGAAGGACAAATACATAAATCAGATTCATACCCAAGCCTAACACATACAACACATCATGAATGGGAATCAAATTTCCATTCTCCCTTTGAAATAAAATAGTAACTTTTGCAACTGAATTAAGTTTGGAGTTGTTCCTCGTAGAAATCTAAATTTTGATGTCCTCCTTATAAATGGAAAAGTACTCTCTAAATCCTGTCATATGAAATGACACCCCATTGTCTATATACAAAACACCTTCTGAGGTTGAGCTAGTTAGACAAGCTATGAGAGAAAACTCATCCTCCATTTTACTAGAAATATTATCTACACTTATTGAAGTTGTCATGTGCTTATTTTGTTTCTTTTCATTTTTCTTCATATTTTGGCAATCATTGACATAGTGGCCAAATTCATGAAAACCATAGCATTTGATCTTAGACAAATCCTTTCTCTTCTTCTCATCTTTTGGATTCTATCCTTCGTTATACCCCTTCTTCGCTTTCCCTTTTCCTGCTAGGGCTACATTTTCTTGTTCCACCTCACTTTTCTGACTTTTACTGTTGGTTCCACTGACAAGACTTAGTCTAAGCTCCTCCTAAGTGAAATCACTCCAAGGTCGATCCTAAATCAGTAAGGTGTCTTGTCCATTAATAACTTGAACAAAGACATCCCACTTCTTAGTAAACCCATTTAGGGCTATGCATAGTAGCTCATCATCATTTGGTTTATCTCCGATAACTGCTAACTCATCCTTGATAAGTATAAGTCTAGTGAGGTAACTTGTGACATCTTCTCCCTTATTCATCCAGGTATTCCTCAACTTCTCCCTCAGAATCAGCTTTTAGTTAGTGGTAGCATTTTGGTATAGATTCAGAATGGTGTCCCACATCTTCTTCGTTGTATCTAACTCTGCAATATGCAAAACTATATGATCCTTAACACCGTCAAGGATTAGCCTCCTTGCCTTGGAATCATCCTTCTTGTACACTGAAAGTTGTGTGGAATCTGAAGGTATAGGGATAACACTAGTAATATATTCCTTGATACCATTCTCATCTTGCAATTAATTTCTTTTGGCTTTCCAAAGACCAAAATTCGAGGCTACATCCAATTTGTCCAAACCTTTTAAACCTGCTAAGGCCATCTCAAAAAGAGTAAAACCCAAAATAATTCAGAAGAGGCTGAATTGGGTTTTATAAACCCTCAATTTTATCTTCCAGTGCCTGCGCTAAACTTTTTTTGCCCTCAGATATGCTTTGATACCATGTAAAAAATCTATTACAATTACTGATTATCAACCTCCTATCTATATAGATTATTTAACTGCTGAAAAATTAATTCACAATTAATATTGAAAATAACACAATTGCAATCTCACAAATAAAGAAACAAGAACAAAAAATATGCAAAACAATAAACATGATACTTTTGGACAAATTGTCCCTAGAAAATCCTTGAAGGGAAAAGCAGTTCAGCAGGAGAGAAATTAGATTAAACTTCAACAAATCAAGAGATACATATACCACTTCCCTCCTGCTGGCAGAGCTTTTACAATATTTTGTCTCCAAAAATTCTTCCCTCAATTTTTAGCATTGTAATTCCTCTAAATTGTTGTATCCTATGCTCTCATTGCACCTTTGCTATTAGTGCAAATCTTTTTACAAAATTATGTTTTCCAAATACCCTTTGATCCCCTTTTATAACCTTCTCATTGTGAAACCAATGGCCATGATTAATATTATAGCTAAGATTATTTTGGAATCTAATTAACAACTTTCCAAAATTCTATAATTAATGAATTTCTAGAAATTTCTAATTAACAACTTTTTTGGAAAATTTTAGTTAAGAACTTTCTAGAAGTCCCGAGGGAAATTAAATTATAGCTAAATCTGGGTATGGAAATAACTATCCGAGCTACCCAATCTAACATAGGGCACGAGAACAACGTAGTATTGACTAGTTTGACCAAAGCCTTAAAGTAATTAAATAGCTGATATACCAACGAATTTGCGAATGAAAGACATACCCACTCGAACAAGCCACCAAGGACAATTGCTGCCTCCAATAAGAAAACACTCTGACCACAATAGGAGCTCGATTGCATGTGATGATTAGAGCCTAAATTAAATTATTTAAAAAATAATTCTTTGAATATAAAAGATAAAACCCTCAATGCTGAAGTGCTTTGCCCGACCATGAAGCTGAATAAGGAGCCTGGACAAGGCTAGGCCCGACTCAGGCTGAGTCTAAACAGATCGTCCACCAAGTGAGGTTTACATGATAGGTCATCAGCTTTGGAGAAGCACCAATGGTGGAGTGTTGGAATGTGAATTTCAAATTGGGCTCTCATCTAGCAGTGGTTGAGTCATCATGGCTTTCTTAGCTAGTTGTGTGATTGATCATGACCTTCTAAGTTTTGTTAGGAAACATATTATAAATAGTAATTTTGACATGTGTTTTACATGTAGTTGTGCGAGTCATACTTACTATATTTAGTAAGTTGTCTTCAAGTAAGACTCTGCAACGCAATTGTTTTAAGCTATTCGAAGTCATGTTTTGATATCTAATTTTTTAAAATTGTTGTAACTCTGTAATTCCTAAAAATTAATACAAAGATAATTTACCCATTTAGTATGTAATTTTTTGCACTTGTTATTTTTGTCATAGTGAGATACTCGCAGCAAGAAATGAGAAGAGTCGACCACCCAAGAATAATGCTTGCGGGCCCAGAAAATGTAGTGACCACTGCCTTAAAGACAAGCAATATGAGTAGAAGGTTGTCTATCAAGGATGCCCTCACCATGCCAAGTGGATGAGATATGTTGATGGCACAATGGAAATTGGGCCTTTGATATGGGCATGTGACCAACAAATTTGTAGAGGCCCCCCGAAGGACTACGATATCATGCTGGAGATGCTACTTAGTCAGGATCACAATTTGCAGAAATCTTTATAGGAGAACCAATTATATCATCAAATAAGATGAAATATATTAAATTAAAATTATATTACAAAATACAATGTACAATAACCTGTTGATATAAACAATAGAATGAGAGCACCAATAAAGTGCAATAGAAGATAAGGTAGATACAACTACCATTGATAACTACCCTGATGCAAACAATAATACAACCTAGGAAATATTAAATACAACGAAAATATGACTTCTGTCTAAATTAAACTTAATCTAATTAACTATTTACTCCAACATCTCATACACCCAAAATAATATTGAAATCTACTATAGCAAGAAACCTTGTCTATTCAATAAAAAACCTCTCAATAAGGCAATCCATTAATGCCTTTCCCCACGTCTTCCTTTTATCTTTTATTTGTAAGAAATTTGTATGATTATTTCTATTGCCATTTCTTTCAATCTAACCACTGAACAAATGAATTCCCATCCCTTAAGTGAATTGAGAAATTTGCTAAACACTGAATAATGATTAGTAAAGCTAGCAAGGGTCACGTCTTACCCAACAAAGGCGTAGTGTTATATCAATTTATATATGAGAGTAGTGGAACAGTAATATTCATCTTGTTCCACTACACTCGCTAGGCATTTTAGCAACCATGGAATTGTCTCGAATCTCAACCCTTCTTCACAAGATTAACAACACAGTCACTGATGGCACATTTGAACTAAGAGCCCAAATGGATGATAATAACAACACCACCACAATAATAGCTAGAACCATAGTCTTGGACATAGAAAACACAGTTATAAACGTAAGCTTCAATCCTCTCCCACACTATGACTTCACACTGCCACTCCAAGAGAATCCCAACATCACATGATATGTCTAGAAAAGGCCTAGGTTAGACCAACTTCTATAAAAACTAATAGAAAGCAATTTCGAAACAATTATTCTCACTTCAACCACCAAGGAATTCGCAGACCCAATTCTAGATAGAATAGACATTAATAATTCAATAGATCTGAGACTCTATAGATTCCTACGATATATAAGCCCAAGGAGTACCCGTCAAAGATCTTTCTAAGCTCGGAAGAGTGCTGGCATTATAACAGATAAGGAGAGATTGTTGGCATTTCAATAAGGATACTGAGAAGGTTGTTGATGATTATGGATATAACTGATTAAGGATGTTTACTGTCTTAATGTTATTATTTTGTCATTGATGTCAAGAAATTGATTTCCTAATTTAGTATGATTTTGCCATATCTTAAAAAGTATGATTTGATGAGTATAAAGATGTTGGTAAAAGACATAGAAAGAATGTGATGAATAACGGGAAGAATAAGTTATTCAATGGGCAACTATTACCAAGTTAGACAATGATGAGATCATGATGTTTAGATTGTGTTGATATCAAACATATGTTGTTGACTGTAAGGTTAATACTATAGTATGTTACCGAGCAAAGAACCTAGTCGGTAAACCCTAAGGTTATCGCTATCGGTTAATGAAGGCAGAATGTCTACCGAGTGAAGTTTAGTATTTACCGGGTTGCAACCGAGTAATAACAAAATGCATTGAATGAATACAAGCATTATTTAATGAGGGAAGTTGATGAGCTGGCTATGATTAAATGATTGGTATATCATGAATGAAGTTTGTTAAAGAATCTATGGCGAAGAAAAATCGGCAGGAAGATGTACAACTTAGATTGAACCGCAACACCCTAGCACAAGTTCCAAGAAATGTATGTAAGTTCCAAGGCAGGGTAAAACATTTTCAGATCAAAGGATACATTGAACCTGGTAAAAGTTTGAAGATCTGATGGCTATGATTGATCACGGGAAATATGATCAAGGAGATTAAGCGGTTGGCAAATTGTTTATAAATAAGGAACTATTGATCAACAATGTATGCGGGCAAGTGTATGCATAGGGATGCTACATAGTGATTACCGAGCACTGAAGCTTGAAGACCTGTTTGAATAACAAAGTATAGAGCCCAACAAATGGACAAGATAAGTCCTATTGTATTGAGCAAATAAGAATCTGCTTTAGCATTTTTAGATGTGAAGTTGCAGATAGATTTTTATTATTGTTATTTTGCGAAGTAATAGAAAATCTCTTAACCGAGTGGACTTAACAGTCTTATTTGTAAAACCCTCTAGCAAGGTGACATTCTGATTAAGTGTTTGAAATCCTTTAACAAGGTCACTTCTAACAAGGTGAAGATCCTAATAGATCTGAGGGAAATCCCTTAACCGGGTCACATCTAGCAATGTGTTTGTAGTCTTTAACAAGATTTGCTTTTAACCGATCATACTCTAGAAGAGTATATTTCTTAGTGGGTCTGATATCCCACAGTGGTTTTTCAATATTTGGGTTTCCACGTTAAATCTGGTGTTATGAGTGTTATGATGTTTATATGCTTATGAGTTTGCATGTTTAGTAGTTTTGGTTATATTACTGAAGTATATGTTACCGAGGTTGAATCTGTTGTTTTTATTGAAGATTAAGTTTGTATGATTCACCCCCTCCCCTCTCATCTAATTAGATTGGCATTTGTACTTAACTTTAAGTATCAGAACTATCAATTGGTATCAGAGCTTTGGACTCCAGGAGAAAAGTTTAAAGGTACTTGAGGCAAAGATCTAAATATGTATAAGAGGGATGCACCGAAGCTGAAGAAGTCAAGTTTCTCTACATAGCAGAAAAGGATGAAGCTGCACCTATCAAGAGTTGGAGAATATGATGTCTATTATCTGGAGAATGATTTCATTACACCTAGCACCTATCCATTGACAATGGAAGAGATAAAGGCAAAGCAAGAACATATTCAAGCAATGATTGAAATAACATCTGCATTGATCGATTCAGAGTTTAATGATCTAGAACGCTACAATGATGCAAAGGAAATGTGGGAAAAGCTCATATCCGTGTATGGCAATGATGAACATGTTCAAAGAGAAAAAGTGGATAGTCTAAGAGGACAACTTGAATCTATAAGGATGAATGAAGGTGAGAACATAACCCAGTACAATACAAGACTAAAGGAGATTGTCAATCAAATCAAAGGATCAGGTGGAACTATTGAAGAAAAGGATATAACAAGTAAGTTATTAAGAACCCTTCTACCAGCTTATGCAATCCGAGTCTCTGCAATCAATGAATTAAGGTCTATACCCAATATGCCAGTTTCTTTAGATGCTACAATTGGTAAGCTACATGCATTTGAGTTAAGTAATTTTGATAACAGTGGGTCTTCGGTAAATAAAGTTGAATCTGCATTTAGTTCTTTTCATCTTGATGAATCTAATGATTACAATGAAAGAAAGTATAATTACTCTGAAGGAGAGCACAGTGGAGCAAGTGAAATATTTCATAGGAACATGGAAGAAGTACACAAACTGTATGAGGAAATCAAAAAGCAAGAAGAGTTTGAAGCACTATTAGCCAGAAGGTTACCGAGAGGCAAAGGTAAGTATAAAGGAAAACTAACTTTGAAATGTTTCAATTGTGATAAGATAGAACATATGGCTTCTAACTTTCTTGACAAAGAATCTACTGAAAAGAGAGATTACTGAGATGATAGACAGAAAGATAATCATTACAAAGGACACCGAGACTTTAGAAGAAGAGATAGAAAGACATGCTTAATAGCTGATGAGGAATCCAATGATGATAAATCAGATGAAACTGATATAGAGGAAGTAGTTTATGTGGCTATCAAAGATGGATCAGATGAAGAAAGGTATGAAGAAAAATCCTTAATATCTCACATAAATACTAATGATTCTTGGATCATAGATAGTGGATGCTCACATCACATGATAGGCAATAAACACAAGTTTTTTATGTTAAAAGACTATGATGGAGGCTATGTAAGATTTGGTAATGATGCAGCATGTCCGGTAAAAGGTAAAGGATCTATAACACTTCTTGACAATGCAAGATGCAATGATGTTTATTGGGTTGAAGGTTTGAAATACAATTTGTTGAGTGTGGCATAGCTAAACAACATAGGTTACCGAATAGAATTTTAGAAAGGAATTGTCAAAGTATATGACAAGCATGGAAAGTTAGCTGCTACCGGGACACAAACAAAAGGTAACACATTTCACCTTGACTCAACTCAGAATAAATGTCTATATGCAAAGATAGATGACACCTGGTTATGGCATAAAAGGTTTTGTCATGTAAATTTTGATAATCTGATCAAAATAAGCAAGAAGCACCGAGTAAGAGCTCTACTGAGTCTTGAAAAACCTAAGAATGCTATGTGCCGAGGATGCCAGATGGGTAAAATGACAAGATCAAGCTTTACAAGTAAGTCCTACACTTCTAAGGGAATTTTAGATCTTGTGCACACTAATCTTTATGGTCCTATGAAAGTTCAAAGTTATTATGGTGATAAATATTTCATATTATTTGTGGATGACTATTCAAGGATGATGTCAGTTATGTTTTTAAAAGAAAAATCAGAAGCTTTTCAAATGTTTAAATGGTACAAGGCAAGAGTTAAAAATGAAACAGGAAGACAACTGAAATGTCTTAGATTAGATAGAGGAGGAGAGTTCACATCTGATGAATTCAACTTATTTTGCAATGATCATGGTATAAAAAGACAAGTCTCTGTACCAAGAACTCCACAACAAAATGGGATAGTTGAGAGGAGAAATAGATCTATTGTGGATTGTTCCAAAACCCTGATGATTGAAAAGAAAGTGCCAAAAACATTTTGGAGAGAAGCAATAAGCACAGTAGTTTACACCCTGAACCGAGTACAACTAATGAAAGGAACTTTGAAAACACCATATGAAATATGGTATGACAAGAAACCTAATGTAAGTTACTTTAAAATCTTTGGAAGTAGATGCTATGTACACAAGGATGATAGAAATGGCAAGTTTGATCAAAAAAGTGAAGAAGGAACATTTCTTGGTTATTCTTCTAGAAGTAAAGCATTTAAATGTTTGATCAAATCATCTAACAAAATAGTAGAAAGTGAAAATGTGAAAATTGATGAATTTATAGAAAGAAATGATGAAGGAAACTCCAAAGAACCAGAAGATTATGATGAATTTGTCTATGTTCAATCGACAAGTCCTACCGAGAAAACTGCAAAAGGAGATGAAGAGAATATCTAGTTATCGAGTGATGAAGAAGATCATACAAAGCCTACTGAGCCTATATTAGCCAAGTATGTCAGAAGACATCATGCATCAAGTCAGATTATAGGAGATAAGGATGATCCAGTGATGACAAGGTACAAATTGAGACAAAACACATGTCTGATATCTGAATTTGAAGTGACGAAAGTGAAAGAGGCATTTAATAGTGAAGATTGGATAAATGCTATGACATAAGAGATTGATCAAATCAAGAAGAATGACACATGGACATGATAGTTCTGATACTTAATGTAAGTATAGATCCAATAGCCAACAAGATGAGAGGGGGCAGTGAATCATACAAACTTAATCTTCCATAAAAAACATCAGATTCAACCTCGGTAACATATACTTTAGTAATATAACCAAAACTCCTAAACATGCAAACTCAAAACCATATAAACATCATAAACCTCATAACACAAGATTTAACGTGGAAACCCAAATAGGGAAAAACCATTGTGGGATTTTGGACCCACTAAGAAGTATACTCTTCTAGAGTATGCTTGGTTAAAAGCAAAAACTGTTAAAGATTACAAACACATTGCTAGATGTGACCTTGTTAAGGGATTTCCCTTAGATCTGTTAGGATCTTCAACTTGTTAGAAGTGACCTTGTTAAAGGATTTCAAACACTCAATCAGAATGTCACCTTGCTAGAGGGTTTTACAAATAAGACTGTTAAGTCCACTCGGTTAAGGTATTTTCTGTCACTTCACAAAATAACAGTAATAAAAAATCTATCAGCAACTTCACATCTAAAATGCTAAAGCAGATTCTTATTTACTCAATACAATCTAGACATAGAACTAATTTTGTCCATCTGCTGGGCTTCTATACTCTGTTATTCAAATAGGTCTTCAACCTTTTGTGCTCAATAATCATTCTATAGCATCAATGTGCATACATTTTCCTGCATACATTGTTTATCAATAGTTCCCTATTTATAAACAATTCGCCAACCGCTTAATCTCCTTGATCACATTTCCCATGATCAATCATAGCCATTAGATCTTCAAACTTTGACCAGGTTCAATGTATCCTTCGATCTTTAAATGTTTTACCCTGCCTTGGAACTTGCATACATTTCTTGGAACTTGTGCTAGGGTATTGTGGTTCAATCTGAGCTGTAGATCTTCATGCCGATTTTCCTTTGCCATAGATTCATTAACAAACTTCATGAACGACATACCAATCATTTAATTAGTTCCAGCTCATCAGCTTCCTTCATTAAATAATGCATTTAACCATTTGATGTATTCTGTTATAGCTCGGTTACAACTCGGTAAATACTAAACTTCACTCGGTAGACATTCTGCCTTCATTAACTGATAGTGATAACCTTAGGGTTTATCGACTAGGTTCCTTGAGGTTTACCGACTAGGTTCTTTTCTCGGTAACATAGTATAGTATTATCCTTACAGTTTACAACATATGTATGATGTTAAAACAATCTAAACATCATGACCTCATCATTGTCTAACTCGGTAATAGTTTCCCATTGAATACCTTATTCATCCCCTTATTCATCATATTCTTTCTGTGTCTTTTACCAACATCTTTATACTCTTCAAATCATACTTCTCAAGATATGGCAACATCATACTAAATTAGAAAATCAATTTCTTGACATCAATGAAAAAATAATAATATCAAGATAGTAAACATCCTTAATCAGTTATATCCATAATCATCAACAACCTTCTCAATATCCTTATTGAAATGCCAAAAATCTCCCATTGTCTGTTATAATGCCAAATGCCAACAATCTCCCCTTTTGGAATTGATGGTAAAACCAATTTATTTGACCTTAAAAAGATTCGGATTGCTGTGATTCTGAAATGCTGAAATTCTCTCTTGTTGTCAATAGACTTCTCCCCCATACATTAGACTTTTCCTATTTTCTTCAGGCTTCTCCCCCTTTTTTTCAATCTTTAGTTTCAGTCTTTTCAATCAGTCTTCTCCCCCTTTGACAACAATGCCAAAAATTAAAGAACTAAAACATAATTTCTTCCTGTAGGAAGTGATTTCCTGCTGTTGTGTATCAACTGAGTCTCAAACAGAGCATTTTGTCTTCAATTCCTGTTCCCTGTATTGTATCCTACATTATTTCCTATACACCTTTAGAAAACATCCTAAAGTGTGTAAATCAGCATCAACTCCTAAAAGATATTCTGTAGAGTCATCGAATTGATGCTTCCACTGAACTCGGTCGGTGAGTAGAAGATAGGGGTAGGACCCCTAACTTACTTCTGAGATACTCAAAAGTGTCCCTTGGTAGTTGCTTGGTGAAGATATCTGCTATTTGTTCCTTTGTGCTAACATACTCCAACACCACTTTCTTCTCTTGTGCTTCTTCTCTAAGATAATGATATTTGATAGAGATGTGCTATGTCTTAGAGTGCATAATTGGATTCTTTGAAATGTTAATGGCACTAGTATTGTCACAGAATATAGTTACTAGCTTGGTAACTTTCTCATGTATACCTTCCAACACTTGTTTGATCCATGCTATGTTGGTACAATTCATTGTTGCAGCAACGTATTCAGCTTTTGTTGTTGACTGTGAAACACATCCTTGTTCCTTGCTAAGCCAACTCACTAGTCTTTCTCCAAAAATGAAATCTCCTCCACTTGTGCTTTTCCTGTCATCAATGTTGCCTGCCCAATCAGCATCAGTATAAACTTTTAAATCAAAATCGTTTCCTTTCTGATATACTAAGTCATAATCCTCTGTGCCTTTCAAGTATCTAAAAATTATTTTGATTGTTGTCATGTGTGTTTTCTTAGGATCTGCAGAGAATCTTGCAACTATACCTACTGCATGTGTTATGTTTGGTCTGCTATGAACAACATATTATAGCTTTCCAATCATGGATTGGTAAAGTGTCTCATCAACAGATGCAGATTCATCATTCTTTGATAGTTTACAGTTGGTAGTAATAGGAGTACTCACTGGTTTTGATTCCTTCATTCCAAATTTCTTCAAGATTTCCTTTATGTACTTGGATTGAGTAATGAAAATCTCATTTTTCATTTGCAGTATGTATAAACCTATAAAATACTTTATCTCACTGATTAATGACATCTCAAATTCTTTGGTCATTTCATTTCCAAAGTTCTTACATAGAGAGTTATTTCCAGAAAATAAAATTTCATCAACACATATGGCTGAGATCAGTATTCCATTTTCATCATTCTTCATGTACATATTGTTGTTCTCACTTGTCCTTATAAAACCAATCTTAATCAAATAAGAGTGAAATCTTTCATACCATGCTCTAGGTGCTTGTTTCGGACCATATAATGCTTTGTTCAATTTACATACCTGATCTTTATTATTGTCTTCAATAAATCCTATAGGTTGTTCAATAAAAACTTCTTCTAATATTCCATTCAAAAATGTAGATTTGACATCCATTTGATATACCTTGAAGTTTTTGAAAGCAGCATATGTCAACAATGTTCTTACTCCTTCAATTCTAGCCACGGGTACAAAAGTTTCTCCATAATCAATTCCTTCTTCTTGAGTATAACCTTTGCAAACTAGTCTTGCTTTATTTCAAATGACCTCACCTTTTTCATTTAGCTTGTTTCTGAAAATCCACTTTGTACCGATTACATTCT
The DNA here is from genome assembly GCF_030272615.1 of Cryptomeria japonica. NCBI lineage: Eukaryota > Viridiplantae > Streptophyta > Pinopsida > Cupressales > Cupressaceae > Cryptomeria > Cryptomeria japonica. Next base: position 334,200,859 of record NC_081407.1, read on the forward strand.
TGTCCTTTGGTCTTGGGATTAGTGTCCATGTGTCATTCTTCTTGATTTGATCAATCTCTTCTGTCATAGCATTTATCCAATCTTCACTGTTAAATGCCTCTTTCACTATTCTTGGTTCAAATTCAGATATCAGACATGTGTTCTGTCTCAATTTGTTCCTTGTCATTACTGGATCATCCTTATCTCCTATAATCTGACTTGGTGCATGATGCCTTCTGACATACTTGGCTAATACAGGCTCGGTAGGCTCTGTATGATCTTCTTCATCACTCGGTAACTGGATATTTTCTTCAACAGTTTTCTCGGTAAAACTTGTCAGTTGAACATAAACAAATTCATCATAATATTCTGGATCTTTGGAATTTCCTTCATCATTTCTTTCTGCAAATTCATCAATTTTCACATTTGCACTTTCTACTATTTTCTTAGATGATTTGATTAGACATTTAAATTCTTTGCTTCTAGAAGAATAACCTAGAAATGTTCCTTCTTCAATTTTTTGATCAAATATGCCATTTCTATCATCTTTGTGTACATAGCATCTACTTCCAAAGATTTTAAAATAACTTACATTAGGGTTCTTGTCATACCAGATTTCATATGGTGTCTTCAAAGTACCTTTCTTCAGTTGTACTCGGTTGAGGGTGTAAACTATTGTGCTTACTGCTTCTCTCCAAAATGTTTGTGGCACTTTCTTTTCAATCATCAAGGTTCTAGCACAATCCACAATATATTTGTTTCTTCTCTCAGCTATTCCATTTTTCTATGGAGTTATCAGTGCAGAGACTTGTCTTTTATTACCATGATCATTGCAAAATAAGTTGAACTCATCAGATGTGAACTCTCCTCCTCTATCTGATCTAAGACATTTCAGTTGTCTTCTTGTTTCATTTTCAACTCTTGCCTTGTACCATTTAAACATTTGAAAGTCTTTTGATTTTTCTTTTAAAAACCTAACTGACATCATCCTTGAATAGTCATCCACAAATAATATGAAATATTTATCACCATAATAACTTTGAACTTTCATAGGACCACAAAGATCAGTGTGCACAAGATCTAAAATTCCTTTAGAAGTGTAAGACTTACTTGTAAATCTTGATCTTGTCATCTTACCCATCTGACATCCTCGGCACATAGCATTCTCAGGCTTTTCAAGACTCGGTAGACCTCTTACTCGGTGCTTCTTACTTATTTTGATCAAATTATCAAAATTTATTTGACAAAACCTTTTATGCCATAACCAGGTGTCATCTATCTTTGCCTATAGACACTTGTTCTGAGTTGAGTCAAGGTGAAATGTGTTACCTTTTGTTTGTGTCCTGGTAGCAGCTAACTTTCCATACTTGTCATGAAATTTGACAATTCCCTTTTGAAATTCTATTCGGTAACTTGTATTGTTTAGTTGTGCTACACTCAACAAATTGTATTTCAAACCTTCAACCCAATAAACATCATTACATCTTGCATTGTCAAGAAGTGTTATAGATCCTTTACCTTTCACCGGACATGGTGTATCATTACCAAATCTTACATAGCCTCCATCATAATCTTCTAACATAACTAACTTGTGTTTATCACCTATCATATGATGTGAGCATCCACTATCTATGATCCGAGAATCATTAGTATTTACGTGAGATATTAGGGATTTTTCTTCATACCTTTCTTCATCTGATCCATATTTGATAGCCACATAAACTACTTCCTCTGTATCAATTTCATCTGATTTATCATCATTGGATTCCTCATCAACTATTAAGCATGTCTTTCTATCTCTTCTTCTGAAGTCTTGATGTCCTCTGTAATGATTGTCTTTCTGTCTATCATCTCAGTAATCTCTCTTTTCAGTAGATTCTTTGTCAGGATAGTTAGAAGCCATATGTCCTATCTTATCACAATTGAAACATTTCAAAGATAGTTTTCCTTTATACTTACCTTTAACTCTCGGTAACCTTCTGGCTAATAGTGCTTCAAACTCTTCCTTCTTTTTGATTTCCTCATACAGTTTGTGTACTTCTTCCATGTTCTTACAAAATCTTTCACTTGCTCCACTGTGATCTCCTTCAGAGTAATTATACTTTCTTTCATTTTAATCATTAGATTCATTAAGGTGAAGAGAACTAAATGCAGATTCAACTTTATTTACCAAAGATCCACTATTATCAAAGTTACTTAACTCAAATGCATGTAGCTTACCAATAGTAGCATCTAAAGAAACTAGCATATTAGGTACAAACCTCAATTCATTGATTGCAGAGACTTGGATTGCATAAGCTGGTAGAAGGGTTCTTAACAACTTACTTGTTATATCCTTTTCTTCAATAGTTCCACCTACTCCTTTGATTTGATTGACAATCTCCTTTAGTCTTGTACTGTACTGAGTTATGTTCTCACCTTCATTCATCCTCATAGATTCAATTTGTCCTCTCAGACTATCTACTTTTGCTCTTTGAACATGTTCATCTCCTCCATATACTGATATGAGCTTATCCTACATAGCCTTTGCATCATTGCAGCCTTCTAGATCATTAAACTCTAAGTCGGTCAATGTAGATGTTATTTCAATCATTACTTGGATATGTTCTTGCTTTGCCTTTATCTCTTCCATTCTCAATGGATAGGTGCTCGGTGTGATGAAATCATTCTCTAGATAATATACATCATATTCTCCAACTCCTGATAGGTGCAGCTTCATCCTTTTCTGCCATGTAGAGAAACTTTTTTTGTTCAGCTTTGGTGCATCCCTCTTATACATCTTTGGATCTTTGCCTCAAGTACCTTTAAACTTCTCTTCCGAAGTCCAAAGCTCTAATACCAATTGATATTTCTGATACTTAATGTAAGTATAGATCCAATAGCCAACAAGATGAGAGGGGGTTGGGGTGAATCATACAAACTTAATCTTCCATAAAAACATCAGATTCAACCTCGATAACATATACTTCAGTAATATAACCAAAACTACTAAACATGCAAACTCAAAAGCATATAAACATCATAAACCTCATAACACCAGATTTAACATGTAAACCCAAATATGGAAAACCCGCTGTGGGATTTTGGACCCACTAAGAAATATACTCTTCTAGAGTATGCTCAGTTAAAAGAAAATCCTATTAAAGATTACAAACACATTGCTAGATGTGACCCGGTTAAGGGATTTCGCTCAGATCTGTTAGGATCTTCACCTTGTTAGAAGTAACCTTGTTAAAGGATTTCAAACACTCAATCAGAATTTCACCTTGCGAGAGGGTTTTACAAATAAGACTGTTAAGTCCACTCGGTTAAGAGATTTTCTATGAGTTCACAAAATAACAGTAATAAAAAATTTATCTGCAACTTCACATCTAAAATGCTAAAGCAGACTCTTATTTGCTCAATACAATCTAGAAATAGAACAAATCTTGTCCATCTGTTGGGCTTCTATACTCTGTTATTCAAATAGGTCTTCAAGCTTCTGTGCTTGGTAATCATTCTGTAGCATCCATGTGCATACATTTGCTTGCATACATTGTTTATCAATAGTTCCCTATTTATAAACAATTTGCCAACCGCTTAATCTACTTGATCACATTTCCCATGATCAATCATAGCCATCAAATCTTCAAACTTTGACTAGGTTCAATGTATCCTTCGATCTGAAAATGTTTTAACCTGCCTTGGAACTTGGATACATTTCTTGGAACTTGTGCTAGGGTATTGTGGTTCAATCTGAGTTGTAGATCTTCATGCCAATTTTCCTTTGCCATAGATTCATTAACAAACTTCATGCATGGCATACCAATCATTTAATCAGTTCCAGCTCAATAGCTTCCTTCATTAAATAACACATGTAACCATTTAATGTATTCTATTATAGCTTGGTTACAACTCTGGAACAACTCGGTAAATACTAAACTTCACTCGGTAGACATTCTGCCTTAATTAACCGATAGCGATAACCTTAGGGTTTACCGACTAGGTTCTTTGCTCGGTAATATAGTATAGTATTATCCTTACAATTTACAACATATGTATGATGTTAAAACAATCTAAACATCATGATCTCATCATTGTCTGACTTGGTAATAGTTGCCCATTGAATACCTTATTGATCCCCTTATTCATCATATTCTTTCTCTGTCTTTTACTGACATCTTTATACTCTTCAAATCATACTTCTCAAGATATGGCAACATCATACTGAATTAGAAAATCAATTTCGTGACATCAGTGACAAAATAATAATATCAAGACAATAAACATCCTTAATCAGTTATATCCATAATCATCAACAACCTTCTCAATATCCTTATTGAAATGCCAACAATCTCTCATTGTCTGTTATAATGCCAAATGCCAACAGGACACTGGTCCCAAGATCGAAGGACAAAAATGTAATCGGTACAAAGTGGATTTTCAGAAACAAGCTGAATAAAAAAGGCGAGGTCATTCGAAATAAAGCAAGACTAGTTTGCAAAGGTTATGCCCAAGAAGAAGGAATTGATTATGGGGAGACTTTTGCACCTATCGCAAGACTTGAAGGAGTAGGAACATTGTTGGCATATGCTGCTTACAAAAATTTCAAGGTATATCAAATGGATGTCAAATCTGCATTTCTGAATGGTATATTAGAAGAAGAAGTTTTTATTGAACAACCTGAAGGATTTGTTGAAGACAAGTGTAAAGATCAGGTATGTAAATTGAACAAAGCTTTATATGGTCTGAAACAAGCACCTAGAGCATGGTATGAATGATTGCACTCTTATTTGATCAAGATTGGTTTTGTAAGGACAAGTGAAAACAAAAATATGTACATGAAGAATGATGAAAATGGAATACTGATCTTCGCCATATTTGTTGATGATATTATATTTTGTGGAAATGACTCTCTATGTAAGAACTTTGGAAATGAAATGAGCAAAGAATTTGAGATGTCATTAATCGGTGAGATAGAGTATTTTATAGGTTTATAGATACTACAAATGAAACATGAGATTTTCATTACTCAATCCAAGTACATAAAGGAAATATTGAAGAAATTTGGAATGGAGGATTCAAAACCAGTAAGTACTCCTATGACTACCAACTGTAAACTATCAAAGAATGATGAATCTGCATCTGTTGATGAGACAGTCTACCGATCCATGATTGGAAAGCTATAATATGTTGTTCATAGCAGGCCAGATATAGCACATGCAATAGGTATAGTTGCAAGATTCTCTGTAGATCCTAAGGAAACACACATGACAACAATCAAGAGAATTTTCAGATACTTGAAAGGCACTAAGGATTATGGCTTAGTATATCAAAAAGGAAATGACTTTGATTTAAAAGTTTATACTGATGCTGATTGGGCAAGAAACATTGATGATAGGAAAAGCACAAGTGGAGGAGATTTCATTTTTGGAGAAAGACTAGTGAGTTGGCTTAGCAAGGAACAAGGATGTGTTTCACAGTCAACAATAGAAGCTGAATACGTTGCTGCAACAATGAATTGTACCAATATAGCATGGATCAAACAACTGTTGGAAGGTATAAATGAGAAAGTTACCGAGCTAGTAACTATATTCTGTGACAATACTAGTGCCATTAACATTTCAAAGAATCCAATTATGCACTCTAAGACATAGCACATCTCTATCAAATATCATTATCTTAGAGAAGAAGCACAAGAGAATAAAGTGGTGTTGGAGTATGTTAGCACAAAGGAACAAATAGCAGATATCTTCACCAAGCAACTGCCAAGGGACACTTTTGAGTATCTCAGAAGTAAGTTAGGGGTCCTACCCCTATCTTCTACTCACCGACCAAGTTCAGTGGAAGCATCAATTCGATGACTCTACAGAATATCTTTTAGGAGTTGATGTTGATTTACACACTTTAGGATGTTTTCTAAATGTGTGCAAGAAAAAATACAGGGAACAGGAATTGAAGACAAAATGCTTTGACCGAGACTAAGTTGACACATAACAGCAGGAAATCACTTCATACAGGAAGAAATTATGTTTTAGTTCTTTACTTTTTGGCATTGTTGTCAAAGGGGGAGAAGACTGGAGAAAAGGAGTGGATACTAATGTATGGGGGAGAAGACTGATGAAAGGGGAGAGCATTTCAGCATTTCAAAATCTCACAGCAATCTGGATCAAATAAGTCAAATCAATTGGTTTTGCCATCAATGCCAAAGGGGGAGATTGTTGGCATTTCAATAAGGATATTGAGAAGGTTGTTGATGATTATGGATATACCTGATTAAGGATGTTTACTGTCTTAATATTATTATTTTGTCATTGATGTCAATAAATTGATTTTCTAATTCAGTATGATGTTGTCATATCTTAAAAAGTAGGATTTGATGAGTATAAAGATGTCAGTAAAAGACATAGAAAGAATGTGATGAATAAGGTGAGGAATAAGTTATTCAATGGGCAACTATTACCAAGTTAGACAATGATGAGATCATGATGTTTAGATTGTTTTGATATGATACATATGTTATTGATTATAAAGTTAATACTATACTATGTTACCGAGCAAAGAACCTAGTCAGTAAACCCTCAAGAACCTAGTCAGTAAACCCTCAAGAACCTAGTTGGTAAACCCTAAGGTTATCATGGAGTGAAGTTTAGTATTTAATGAGTTGCAACCAAGTAATAATGGAATTCATTGAAAGAATACAAACATTATTTAATTGTAATAACCCGCCATAATTAACTCAACAAAATTGACCATTCTCTTTTTTTTTTTTTCATTAATCATTGTGTTTGATTCAATTGCATACTCTGGGCACCCATCCATTTGGATTAGGAATTCATCCATCTGGGATGAGAATCTAACCATACGGGTTAGGTATTTGTCCATACAAGACATAAGATTTCATCTATCCAATACAGGATAGGCATCTACCCATACAGGGTAGGCATCTATCCAACCGAGATAGGAGGTGCTCTGGCCAGAGACTTAGACTCATCAGACCATTCGGGTCCTGAGCCACTCGCTAAGTACTACACTCTTCTAACACAAGTGCACCGAGGTCGCTGTCCTTAGGAGTAATTGAATAATATAATAAAAGCTTGAATTCTGCCTCAAAATTTGGTTTAAAGCCTTGGAAAGTCAAGCGAATCCATACGGGATTCCTTCCGAGTATGCATTGAATTATTTTTTTCCAATCTTAATTATCTTATCTTTCAAAATAGGATTCTTACTCAATCTTTCTTTTTCCAAGCCTAGACCCCACCAACGAATGCCTGAGTATGAGGGACAACTCCATCCGAAGACTGCCTACATACCCGCTTTGGCACGGGATCAAGGCATAAAGTATGTAGTTCTATTTTCTACACTATGGTTTGATGTAAACTGATTAGTGGGTACACAACTCTTTCTAGGGTCAATGTCCCATACACTTTCTCTGCGGTTGCTACCCATGATGGTAGCGCTTAAGCAAAGGCTCAAGATGGCCTATTGCTTGTGGCCTAGAACAACTAGATCCTAATTCTTATCATGAGCATCATCCTTGACCAATTGTCAATCGACAACAATTATTCAAGACTAAATCAATTTTATAAAAGCATTTCACTCATCATCCCTAAAGGGGTTTACTATAGTTTAACTCAATGGATGAAAGATCATTTTAGAGTTATCTTATTAAATTATTGATCCAAGGAGGATTACCCACCCCTTAGATTTTAACTTCCAAGTGTCCCTTATTACTCCCTGATGATTTATAGGGATGATGCCACAGACATCATTGATGTAGCTTTATTAGGTGTTAAGTGCAGTAGTTCAACACGACAACATTACCCGTAAGCGTGACTCAGAGGCACCGTATATACCAAACGCTACTTGGTTTTGGTTTTCCAACTTCCTTTATTTAATTTTTCTTCTAACTTATGATAACATCATGTTTGGAAAATAATTATGAATTGAATGCGTATATTTAGACATTGCAAAGCTCAATTAATTGAAATAACTACTTGATGAATGATGGGGAATAAAAACCATAACTAGAATTATTTATTATTCAAAACTTGAATATAACTTGCATAATAATGGTAGCTAGGTAGCTTGCATACTAGCAATTAAATGTATAATTTGCATGAAGAAGGGAACACCAATAATTGAAATCAATGTAAAGACATTTGCATGAAGCGAAGGTAGGGTAAGTTGCATGCAATAATACCACTTATAAAACCACTAATCCCAGCATAGAATTTGGCTTTAAGTCATTTAATTTCTAAGTGGATCTTAAAAGGATCTAAGTTTCATTTAATATAAATTGGTTAAAACTAGTTATAAATCTAAAACTTACCTAAGTTTAAAAAAAAACTTTATCAACTAAAATTTTAAACATACGTTAAAAAAAGAATTTTTTTTTTTTTTTTTTAAACAAATAAAATAAAATAAACATTTCCATCGAAGTGTGTTTGGTTGGCATTAATAAAGGTGAATGGGAGTGGGACCCCACGGGTCCCCTCCACTACCCTGTGGCCACTGCCACAGCAGTGGCCACAGGGTAGTGGGGGGTACCGTTACGGTACCATTCCCCGTGGAGCATTAACTCCTTCCTGGGAGCTGGTACGCACATGCACTATATCGTGCGGACATAAATATTAAACACTTTTCATAATCGCCTAAATTTATTAATCACTTCACATTATATATATATATATATATAATATTAATGCAAGGGAAAATATCGTATTAATCCCAAGGACGAAATATAATAGAGAAATTAAATAACCAGAGAAGGATTTATTTATTCATTCACAGAGAGATTTATTTCTTGACACAGGGAGAATTATTCCTTCACACAGAGAGATTTATTCATAGAGGAAGAAAGATTAATTTATTCATTCACACAGAGAAATTTATTCACAGAGAAAGAAAGATTAATTTATTCATTCACACAGAGATTTATTCACAAAGAAAGAAATATTAATTTATTCATTCACAGAGAGATTTATTCACAGAGAAAGAAATATTAATTTATTCATTCACAGAGAGAGATTTATTCATAGAGAAGATTAATTTATTCATTCATAGAGATATTTATTCCTTCACACAGAGAGATTTATTCACAGAGCAAGAAAGATTAATTTATTCATTCACACAGAGAGATTTATTCATAGAGAAAGAATGATTAATTTATTCATTCACACAGAGAGATTTATTCACAGAGAAAGAAATATTAATTTATTCATTCACAAAGAGGTTTATTTCTTCACACAGAGAGATTAATTTATTTTTATGTTCAATATCATCTAAGAGAAAATAGAAAAGCAAAAATCTGATTCTCTACCTTTTAAATAGATTAAATAAGATATGCAAGAGAATTCTGCATTTGTATTTAAAAGAGAAGGGATTATAACACTGTATTTCTTTAAAAGAAACAGAAATAGATTTTTCTTCTTATCTAGAAATTGAGAAAGGATTTATTCAGTATACTATATGCAACCACAAAATCTAGAAACTATATATTTTGATAAATACAAATTCCTCGTAGGATAAAGGGAGAGAACCTGGTTTACTAAAGCTTCATGTTGAATCCTCTAGCTATCCTTTGATCTTTCCTTGCAGCTTGAGAGATATCCTTCAACCAACAACTTAAAAATCCTACAACAAAAATGAGACTACCAAAAAAAACTTGGGAAATTTCCTTCAAAGCATAATCAACTCCTTTCTTTGAAACTTGCCTACAATTTTACAAGAAAATTCCCTCGATTCCACTATCTAGAAAATTTAATTAAAAGGGAGATTCTTTCCCAATTTTGGATTTTGTGCAATTGATTAAACTTAGTGGGGGAGTTACATGCAAGGTGGTGGAGAATCCTCTAGAAACTTCTTATTCTTCCTACAACATGTGCCATAATTGGATGTGGAAAATAAATAGAATAAAAATAATGTATATTTTCCATGTGTGTGTGTGTGTTATTATTATTTTATCCTTTTATAATATTCATTCAATCATTTAAATAGCTTATCCAAAAATATAATAGAGTTGTATTTTAAATCCAAAAGTGATAAAGGAGGGTTGTGACATCCTCCCCCCCTTAATTTGTGCAATGTCCTCATGCACTTATTGAATGCATCCAAAAGAGTTTATAGTTCATGATTAAAACAAAAAAGGAAACAACTACTGCATTTCCTTAGTATCTTCCCATGTGGCATTATTTTCATCATACTGGTCCCATTGCACTTTGCACTGATCAACCTCTCTATTGCGCAACTGGCACTGTCGCCTCTCCAAGATTTTGAATGGCTCTATCATTATTCCTCCCATTTCTTGGACCTGTAAAGCATCCCAATTCAAAATGTGTTTCTCATCAAGTACATACTTTTTAAGAAGAGATACATGGAAGACATCATGGATTCAGCTCAATTGGGGAGATAAGGCCAACCGGTATGCAATTAGATTAATCCTTCCCAATATTTCAAAGGGTCCAACATAATGAGGGGCAAGCTTAGTCTTTTTCCCAAATCTTATGGAACTCTTGTGTGGCCTAACCCTTAGGAAGACTTTCTCTCCCACCTCAAACTCCCTTGGTGTCCTATTTTTGTCTGCATAAATTTTCTACCTATCTAAGGCTTCCTTCAATCTTTGCCTAATTTCCTTAGTTTTCCTTTCCATCTCCTTCAACATATCTGGTCCAACAATTACTCTATCTTCAAGACTATCCCAACTCAAAGGTGTTCAACATGGTCTACCATACAATGCTTCAAAAGGTGTCATTCCCAAAGATGTTTGATATGTATTATTGTAAGCAAATTCTACTAGAGGTAGGTATTCTTCCCATTTCCTCTGTTGGTCCATGCAATGCATGCAAAGTAGGTCTTCCATAATCTAATTTGTCCTTTCTGTTTGAGCATCAGTTTCAGGATGGTATGCGGTGCTAAAATTTAGTTGAGTTCTCAGAGTTGCTTGAAGAGTTGTCCAAAACCTTGAAGTGAATCTAGCATCTCTATCTGATATGATTTTCTCTGGTATTCCATGCAACCTAAATATTTCCTTAACAAAGTGCCTAGCCAAGGTAGGTGCATCATCCGTTAGGTTCCCCGGTATAAAGTGTGCCACCTTAGTGAGTTTGTCAATTACCACCATTATTGCATCATGCCTAGAAGGTGACATGGGTAACCCTTGCACAAAATCCATGCTAATAACTTGCCACTTGTGTTGAGGTACATCGTGCAATTGTAACAATCTAGTTGGATGTCTATGTTCTGCCTTTACTCTTTGACACTCCAAACATTTAGCCACATACTTGACAATGTCATTCTTCATCCCTTGCCAAAGGTATAACTTCTTTAGATCTGCATAAAGTTTGTTAACTCCTGGGTGCCCTGAATAAGGGGCATTGTGAGCCTTCAACAAGACTACTTCCCTTAAGTTCCCTGAATTAGGAATATAGATTCTGTTATTGTATTTGAGCAACCCATCTTCATCTAATGTATACCCTTCAATCTTAGGATTGGTTGGATCGTATTCTAGAGTCAATTTGACTTGCTCATACCATGGTTCATGTCCTTGTTCATCCATTACTTTCCTTTTGAAAGAAGTTTTGAATGTTGCTATAGTCATCAAGTGTCTCCTCCTACTTAAGGCATCTGCCACCCTATTTTCCTTCCCCTTAATATATTCAATTTCAAAATCATATTCACTTAGAAACTCTAACCACCTTCTTTGTCTAGCATTTAAGTGGGGTTGGGTAAAGATGTACTTTAGTCCTTGGTTATCTAACTTTAACTCAAAGGGCTTCCCTAGTAAGAAATGTCTCCTTTTTTGTAGGGCATGCACAATCGCTGCCAACTCTAAGTCATGGGATGCATAATTGACTTCATGAGTCTTTAGCTTCCTGGATTCATAAGCTGGTACCCCTTCATATTGGACAAGTACTCCTCCTAAACCTTCAATAGAAGCATCCGTTATGACTGTGAAGTTTCCATTTAGATCTGGTACCTTTAGAATGGGTGTTGAAGTTAGTTTCCCTTTCAAAATTTGGAATGCCTTATCACTTTGTTCTGTCCACACAAACCTTTTACCCTTCCTTTGTAATGAGGTGATGGGGTTTGCTATCTTAGAGAATCCTTCCACAAACCTCCTATAGTAACTTGCTAGCCCCATAACGCTTCTTACCTCTGAAACATTTTTAGGGATTGGCCATTCTATGATTGCCTTTATTTTATCTGGATCAACTGCTATTCCTTCCTTTGATATTATATGCCCAAGGTAGTGAATCTTTTCCTCAAAGAAGGCACATTTGGACAATTTCCCATATAACTTATGTTCTCTCAACCTTTGCAAAACAATTTGTAGGTGTACTAAATGTTCCTCCTCATTCCTAGAGTAAATCAATATGTCATCCAGAAATACCAAAACAAATTTATCCAAGTTGTCATGGAGTACACTATTCATTAGGTTCATAAATGCAGCTGGGGCATTGGTTACACCAAAAGGAACTACTATGAATTCATAATGCCCATATCTAGTCTTGAAAGTTGTTTTCGGAATGTCTTCCTCCTTAATTATGAGTTGATGGTACCCTGACCAGAGGTCTATCTTTGAGAAAATTGCTGCTCCTTTCATTTGGTCAAAAAGATCCTCTATGCGAGGTAAGGGATACCTATTCTTTATGGTGACTTTGTTCAACATCCTATAGTCGATGCATAGCCTTAAGGTTCCATCCTTCTTCTTAACAAACAAAATTGGTGCTCCCCATGGTGATACACTTGGCCTTATTAATCCCTTAGCTAAGAGTTCCTCTAATTGCATTTTGAGCTCTTTTAATTCAGTTGTGTTCATTCGGTAAGGTGCCCTTGATACTGGTTCAGCTCCTAGTAGTACTTCAATAGAAAATTCAAACTTTGTTTTAGGGGGTAAGCCGGGTAATTCTTCTAGAAAAACATCCTTGAATTATTTTAAGAAAGGGGTATTTTCAAAGGTTGGTGTATTTTCCTCTTTTCCTTCATCAATTTCAACCATATAGATTAAGCCTCCTCTTCTCCTTTCCTTCTTTAATTGCATGGCTGAGATGGTTTCTATATTAATGGGTTTAAACTTTCCTTGGATTTTGACCTTTTACCCCCATCATCCAAACATTCAACAACTTTGTTATAGCAATCTACATTAGCTTGATGATCCGTTAACCAACTCATTCCAATAATTACATCATATAATCCCAGGGATGCCACATAGAGATCTACCCTTGTTTAGAACTCAGGAAATTGTACCCTTGCCCTCGGCAAACACTTAGTTACTTCCCTAGTTGCCTTATCCCCATATTGAACCGTCCATGATGACTCCATTTGATTAACTTTTAATGAATATTTGCTTACTAATTCAGGTGAGATGAAACATTTAGATGATCCAGTGTCAATTAGAATTGAAATTGGTTGTTCAAATAGTGTACCTGTAGTTTCCACAAGGACATTCTAGTATCTTCCTCTTTGGTTCCTAACTGCTGCATGAATCCTTTGTTGGGGCCATTGTTGGGGTTGATTGGCCCTAATCTGTCCTTGTATCCTGGGGCACTCTCTGGAAAAATGGTTTTCCCCACACATAAAGAATCCACCTGGAGGACCCCTCCTACCTTGATTCCTAGGGGGATCATTCCTCGTTTCATTGGCCCTAGGTGGATAAGTTATCCTGTTTTGCTGGTCATTCCCATTATAGTTGCCTCTGTTATTATTGCCCCTGTTATTATTATTATTATTTCCATTTCTCTGATATTGATTAGGAGGTGGCCTTCTTTTGGAAGAATTATTCCCTTGACCTTTGTTGAAATTAGTGTTCCCATTGAATTCTTGCTTCCTTTTAAATGAGTGGTTCCCATTATAGTTCCACCTTGCTAGTGTTTGAATCTTCCTCTCTTGCCTTAGGGACTTTTCAAGTACTTCATTCATGTTTTTGGGTCCATGCATGTCAACCTCTTCCCCTATGTTGGTATTTAGCCCCAAAAGGAACTTCCTTGCTTGGCCTTCTCCATATTTCTAGTACATAGGTACATATTTAAGCAACTTGGTGAACTTATCCCAATATTGTTGAATGGATAGGGGCCCTTGACGTAGATTATGGAATTTTGTCACCTTCTCATCAAAGAACAATTGAGGGAGCCACCTATCTCAGAAGTGGTGAACAAATTGATCCCATGTGACCGTATCCCTACTATACCCATTTTGCTCCTTGGTGTTGGTCCACCAACTAGCTGCCTCCCCTATGAGTTCATAGGAACCCCATAAGGCTTTGACTGTTTTGCTAAAATCTCTTAGTTCAAAATACTTTTCCATTTCATTTATCCAATTCTCATCTCCTTCACCAATTTGCCTCAAATCAAACTTAGGAGGGGTGATTTTCTTTAAGTCCTTGGAGAGTTCCAATATGTTATTTTCCTTTCTATTACCCACCATATTCCCTTGATTGCTACCAGGGTTTCCATTTTCAGTACCACTTCTATTTTCAAAGTCATTCTGCCTTTGCCTATGGTCCTGCATTGATTGTTCCAGGAAGTTGATTTTATCTCTTTGTTCGGTTAGAAGGTCGATTATACCTTGGACCCCATCTTTGTTATTTCTTGGATTGTGTCAATCCTCTTCATGGTCTTCCTCATGGTTTTCTTCATGGTTTTCCTCATGGATTTCCTCATGGTTTTCTTCCCTTTGACTCCTAGTATGTCTTCCATTACCCCTTCCTCTTCCTCTAGCCATTCTAGGTTTTTACCTAAAAGTTAAATTATGTAGTTAGTTCTTGATTTAGGATTTTAAAATTTAATTTCTACCATTGCAAAAAATTCCCTTAGTTGAATAAATTGAAGTGATCACAAGGCCTAGATTTGAACCTTTGCTCTGATACCACATGTAATAACCCACCATAATTAACTCAACAAAATTAAACATTCTCTTTTTTTTTTTTTGGGTTAATCATTCTATTTGATTCAATTGCATACTCTGGGCACCCATCCATTTGGATTAGGCATTCATCCATCTGGGATGAGCATCTAACCATACGGGTTAGGTATTTGTCCATATGGAACATAAGATTCCATCTATCCAATATAGGATACGCATCTACCCATACAGTGTAGGCATCTATCCAACTGGGATAGGAGGTGCTCTGGCCAAAGACTTAGACTTATCAGGACCATTCGGGTCCTGAGCCACTCGCTAAGTACTACACTCTTCTAACAAAAGTGCACCGACGTCACCATCCTCCGGAGTAATTGAATAACATAATACAAGCTTGAATTCCACCTTAGAATTTTCCTTAAAGCCTCGAGAAGTCAAGCGAATCCATACGGGATTCATTCTGAGTATGCATTGAATTATTTTTTTCCAATTTTAATTATCTTATCTTTCAACATAGGATTCTTACTCAATCTTTCTTTTTACAAGCCTAGACCCCACCCACGAACGCCTGAGTACGAGGAACAACTTCGTCCCAAGACTGCCTACATACCCGCTTCGGCACGGGATCAAGGCATAAAGTATGTAGTTCTATTTTCTACTCTATGGTTTGATGTAAACTGATTAGTAGGTACGCAACCCTTTCTAGGGTCAATGTCCCAGACAGTTTCTCTGCGGTTGCTACCCACGATGGTAGCACTTAAGCAAAGGCTCAAGATGGCCTATTGCTTGTGGCCTAGAACAACTAGATCCTAATTCTTATCATGAGCATCACCCTTGACCAATTGTCAATCGACAACAATTCTTTGAGATTAAATCAATTTTATAAAAGGATTTTAGTCATCATCCCAATAGGGGTTTACTATAGTTGAACTCAGCAAATGAAAGATCATTTTAGAGTTATCTTATTAAATTATCGATCCAAGGGGTATTACCCACCCCTTGGATTTTAACTTCCAAGTGTCCCTTATTATTCCCTGATGATTTATAGGGACGATGCCACAGACATCATTGATGTAGCTTTATTAGGTGTTAAGTGCAGTAGTTCAACATGATGACATTACCCGTAAGCATGACCCTGAGGCACCGTATATACCGAACGCTACTTGGTTTTGGTTTTCCAACTTGCTTTATTTAATTTTTCTTCTAACTTTTGATAACATCATGTTTGGAAAATAATTATGAATTGAATGCGTATATTTAGACATTGCAAAGCTCAATTAATTGAAATAACTACTTGATGAATGACAGGAAATAAAAACCATAACTAGAATTATTTATTATTCAAAACTCGAATATAACTTGCATACTAACAATTAAACGTATAATTTGCATGAAGAAGGAAACACCAATAATTAAAATCAATGTAAAGACATTTGCATGAAGCGAAGGTAGGGTAAGTTGCATGCAAGAATATTGCTTATAAAACGACTAATCCCAGGATAGAATTTGGCTTTAAGTCATTTAATTTCTAAGTGGATCTTAAAAGGATCTAAGATTCATTTAATATAAATTGGTTAAAACTAGTTATAAATCTAAAATTTACCTAAGTTTAAAAAAAAAATTATTAACTAAAATTTATATATAAATACATAGAAGAAGGAATTTAAATAAACTAAAATTTTAAACATACATAAAAAAAAGAATTTTTTTTTTTTTTTTTTAAATAATAAAATAGAATTAACATTGCCATCAAAGTGTGTTTAGTTGGCATTAATAAAGGTGAATGGGAGTGGGACCCCACGGGTCCCCTCCACTACCCTGTGGCTACTGCCGTAGCAGTGACCGCAGGCTAGTGGGGGGTACAATTACGATACCACTCCATGTGGAGCATTAACTCCTACCTGTGAGATGGTATGCACATGCACTGTATTGTGTGGACATAAATATTAAACACTTTGCATAATCGCCTAAATTTATTAATCACTTTGCATTATATATATATATATATATATATATAGTTCAATCCAAAATATTAATTTGTATAAAAATAGAATACATAAATAGGTATGTATTCATAAGAAAATATTAATGCAAGGGAGAATATCATATTAATCCCAAGGATGAAATATAATAGAGAAATAAAATAGCCAGAGAAGGATTTATTTATTCATTCACAAAGAGATTTATTTCTTTACACATGGAGATTTATTCACAGAGAACATTAATTAATTCATTCATAGAGATATTTATTCCTTCACATAGAGAGATTTATTCACAGATGAAGAAAGATTAATTTATTCATTCACACAGAGAGATTTATTCACAGAGAAAGAAAGATTAATTTATTCATTCACACAGAGAGATTTATTCACAGAGAAAGAAATATTAATTTATCCATTCACAGAGAGGTTTATTTCTTCACACAGAGAGATTAATTTATTTTTATATTCAATATAATCTAAGAGAAAACAGAAAAGCAAAAATCTGATTCTCTACCTTTTAAATAGATTAAATAAGATATGTAAGAGAATTCTGCATATGTATTTAAAAGAGAAGGGATTATAACACTGTATTTCTTTAAATGAAACAAAAATAGATTTTTCTTCTTATCTAGCAATTGAGAAAGGATTTCTTCAGAATACTATATGCAACCAAAGAATCTAGAAACTATATATTTTGATAAATACAAATTCCTTGTAAGATAAAGGGAGAGAACCTGGTTTACTGACACTTGATGTTGAATCCTCTAGCTATCCTTTGATCTTTCCTTGTAGCTTGAGAGATATCCTTCAACCAACAACTTAAAAATCTTGCAAAAAAAATGAGACTACAAAAAAAAACATGGGAAATTTCCTTCAAAGCATAATCAACTCCCTTCTTTGAAACTTGCCTACAATTTTATAAGAAAATTCCCTCCATTCCACTATCTAGAATATTTAATTAAAAGGGAGATTCTTTCCCAATTTTGGACTTCATGCAATTGATTAAACTTAGTGGGAGAGTTACATGAAAGGTGGTGGAGAATCCTCTAGAAACTTCTTTTTCTTCCTAGAACATGTGCCATAATTGGATGTGGAAAACAAATAAAATAAAAATAATGTATATTTTCCATGTGTGTGTGTGTGTGTTATTATTATTTTATCCTTTTATAATATTCATTCAATCATTTAAATAGCTTATCCAAAAATATAATAGAGTTGTATTTTAAATCCAAAAGTGATAAAGGATGGTTGTGACATTAATGAAGGAAGCTGATGAGCTAGCTATGATTAAATGATTGGTATGCCGTGAATGAAGTTTGTTAGAAAAAGGAAAATTGACAGGAAGATCTAAAGCTCAGATTGAACCGCAATACCCTAGCACAAGTTCCAAGAAATTTATGCAAGTTCCAAGGCGGGGTAAAACATTTTCAGATCGAAGGATACATTGAATCTGGTCAAAGTTTGAAGATCTGATGGCTATGATTGATCATGGGAAATGTGATCAAGGAGATTAAGTGGTTGGAAAATTGTTTATAAATAAGGAACTGTTGATAAACAATGTATGCGGGCAAGTGTATGCACAGGGATGCTACATAGTGATTACTGAGCACTAAAGCTTGAAGACCTGTTTGAATAACAGAGTATAGAGCCCAGTAGATGGACAAGATAAGTCCTATTTTATTGATCAAATAAGAATCTTCTTTAGCATTTTTAGATGTGAAGTTGCAGATAGATTTTTATTACTGTTATTTTGTGAAGTAACAGAAAATCTCTTAACCTAGTGGACTTAACAGTCTTATTTGTAAAACCCTCTAGCAAGGTGACATTCTGATTAAGTGTTTGAAATCCTTTAACAAGGTCACTTCTAACAAGGTGAAGATCCTAACAGATCTGAGGGAAATCACTTAACCGGGTCACATCTAGCAATGTGTTTGTAATCTTTAACAAGATTTTCTTTTAACCGAGCATACTCTAGAAGAGTATATTTCTTAGTGGGTCCGAAATCCCATAGTGGTTTTTCCCTATTTGGGTTTCCAAGTTAAATCAAGTGTTATGAGTGTTATGATGTTTATATGCTTATGAGTTTGCATGTTTAGCAGTTTTGGTTATATTACTGAAGTATATGTTACTGAGGTTGAATCTGTTGTTTTTATGGAAGATTAAGTTTGTATGATTCACCTCCCCCTCTCATCTTATTAGCTTGGCATCTGTACTTAAATTTAAGTATCAGAACTATCAAAGAGATCTAAAGAAACTTTTCATGGTGGATGACAAGCCAGAAAGCTATAAATTGTAGTCGGAAAATGCTTTTCCGGTGAAGCCATTTTATGGAAAACTTACTGATAGATATATTTTTAGGGTCATAGATTTCTGTAAAATAGTGGTTATGTATAGTGATGTGAGCGATACCATACGGACATATGAGGCTTTGAATGGGAGTTATAATGTTAAGGAATTAGCACCCCATTGTAGTGGGAAGAAAATAATTGTGTTGGAGTTGTTTGATGTTTTGGTAAAGGCAAGCCATGAGCCTCTACAATATTATGACTTTGTTATTTCATTCATTTGTGATATTGCAACTGGATTGGGAGAAATAGTCCCTTATTATGTCTTGAAAAGGCCTGGTGTGGAAAGTTTCTTGGTTGAATTGGCTAAAAATTATAAAATTGTTATTTTTACATATGCACAGAAAAAATATGTAGATCTTATACTAGACAAACTTGATATTGATTTCATTATAGAGGGTCATTTGTATAGGGATTCGTGTACTCACCTAGATGATGTTTATGTGAAATATTTGACCAAGATCAATTCTTCTCATAGGATTAGGGATTTGCATTTGAAGGATGTTTTCATGGTTGACATTAATCCAAGGTGTAAATTTCAACCAGAGAATGGCATTTTGGTAAAGCCATTTGATGGTGATGCAAATGATAGAGAATTGTTTAAGCTTGCAAAGTTTTGTGAAAGTGCAGCTGAATGTAATGATGTGAGAGATGCTATAAGACTTCATACAGATTCTCCAAGTCCAAAGTGTTTGGCTACTCGTAAGTTGCAGAACTTTGCTAGAATTGCACAGCTAGTTTTGCACCACCATCACCATCCTCATCTTCCCCACTCCTCTCACCATGGTCACCAGTAAGTTTATTACTATCATCAATTTAATTACATGGATGTAATAGCACTGCAAGTTTTATATCCAAAAAATTATTGTTTCACATGGATGTTAATGAGTTTTCCATGCTTTGAGTGACTAAACAGAAATACAAGCTGGCCTTGTGATTTTTTAGAAATTCAAACAGTTCTAAATTTCTATTGCTATCTATACCTATATATTGTTGTAGAAGAATTCTTTTAAAAGATTAGATAAGTACGTTGCTATAATTGAAAGCACGAGGAATGGAAATTTTCTCTTCAACATGAAGCTTTTTTTAAATAGATCCCATGCATAGTACAAAAGTTTGAGAATATATATTAAGTGATATTTTTGAATTACCATGGATTGCACACAGATGGATTCATTGTCATTATGATTTACTACCATTTTCTGCTATTAACGATAAAGATGAATTTATGCTAAATTGTTCAATATCGTGTTGATTGGTTTTAATAATGCAAGATGAAAGAGAACTTTCAAAATTAGTAAAATATTTATATTAAATAAATTTGAGAATATTTTAATTATTTATATGACGAAGACATTTTCTATATGAAATAAACTATCTATTTTTTAAAACTAGTATATATATCTTAATTATATTTATTTAAAGAAATGTCAAGATATCAATTGAAACTATTTTATTTACTTTAAAATTATTTTAGTTTACTCTAAATTATATTCATTATATAAAAAACATATAAATTGTGTTGTATCTACATTAATTTTTTTTAATACAATTTTTTTATTTGATAATTGACATCTAATTTTTATACTATAATTTTAAGCTTATTATTATTCAAAAAACTCATTAAACAAACAAACAAACAAACATATATATAAATATGTATGTATGTATGTATATGTACACACGCACAACTTATTATTTTGATGAGGGTATATTTATTTAATATGATGTTCATTTTAAAGATATTAAGTTTGTAATTAATATTAATATTTTGACATGTAAATAGTTGCCAAATTTAAGCTAGAAGGTAAAAGTTAATATTTACATGTTCACCCCTTTACACCCCACCCTTTGTTTCCATTGTACGATGCCTCTCGACATTAATAAATGGTTCAAAAATGATATATATAAGGAAAAATCTACCTTTTATTATTATTTTCTTTTGATAAAAGTTTCTTTTAATATTATTTCTTTTTTGTTGTTGTTAAAGGGTATCCCGCAACCCACCACGATGCCCATTTTGAGGCAAGCTAAGGAAATACTAATCGCTTGGGGTGTGGGTAAGGGCTCATGCATTACACACACTAGATAAACACTGGATTTGTGGAGTCGAACTCGAGATCAATAGGGAGCAAATTAATATTATTTCTTTTATTATCTTATTTTTTAATGTATTTTAATTCTTATACTTCTTATTTTAAGGATTGGTTTTTATTAAGTTAAATTTTTATTATAATTATTTATGTCTTCTTATGAAAAAAAAAATAATAATAAAATATATTAAAATTAATTATATTTAAGAGTTATTTTATTTACATAAGAAATCATTTATATTCTTAAGATTTATTTCATTTATTTAAGTTAAGGTGCACCATCATCGTATTTACATCTCATGACATAAAATTACATGATTACACCATGATACTTTTTTGTGTCATTGTCAAATACCTCTTATCCTTTTAAAGCCTAAACAAAATTAAGTTAACTTATTTTTTATAATTTAATAAAGTGAGTTTTTTGTTAGGATAAAATAAGTTTTGATGGGACCCGAAAACCCATACAACTAGAAGGTTGCCAAAAAGAAATGGAGTAGACTAACCGACAACAAACAATAGGTTTGAAAAGGCCCTGAAACCTTTTGGACTAACGGGCATCTAGAGTCCAAACTCAAAGACTGTACAAAACAAAATAAAAAAAAACTAGAACATCCATATTCAGCCGAACACCAGCTAGACCATACACATAAGACATTGTAACACAAGATATCATGAACAAATGGTGTCAATCAACAGACACTAGACCACAAAATACAAGGAACAAGGGTTTTAACAAGAACCCTCAACCAGCAAGAAGGGTTTTCCCAAGCTCCCATAACCTGTAATTGAAGCTCCTAACGACAAAAGACCACACAACCAATACCTACCTAAAACCAAACATTGGCTAGACAAGGCCCTTGAAAAAATTGCTAGCACCAAAAAGAAACTAAAAACATAGGGTTTTTCTAGGCTCCCTCAACCTTGAAAGTGGGTTTTACAGGGGTCCCACAACCTTCTAAGGTCTAGAAAACAACAACACTACTTGTATGCATAATCTTACCAAGAGGATTTTTATAGGCTCCCATAACCAGCAAACCATTTTGGGAAATAATGAAAAGACTGTAAACCTAGAACCATTTGTGAAGAACACCATGTGGGTTAAGACCATCTCCCTCAACCAACAACATGAATTGCAGCAGCCAATAGGTTCCCGCACACCTATTCTCCACCTCAATAGGAGAAAGGGCCACCTCACTAGAACAAGAAGGAAAACAAGTCAACATGAAAGTGGGTTTTAAAAGGCTCCCACAACCTGATAAGGCCCAAAAAACAACATCTTGTCCTGAAAGTGCAATCTGGCCTAGAGTAATTTTACAGGCTCCCACAACCAGCAAACCGTTTTGGGAAACAATAATAAAACTGTAAACCCAGAACTATCTACAAAGAATACCATGAAGGTTTTGACTGACTCCCTCAACCAGAAACACGAACAACAACCAAGAAAATCCCCCACACCTACTCTCCACCTCAATAGGAGAAAGGCCCACCTCAATAGGACAAGAAAGAGAACAAATTGATTGCTTTGATAGCCCAAACTCAGCCCGGAACCCATGACACCACTCCACCTCCATAGGAGAAAAAAACAACTCATATAGAGATCCATGAGAACAAATAGGAATAGCATAAAAAAACCTCACTAAGGAATAAACCGGGAGAGAATAGAGGGTCCACATACAAAAACCAATGAACAAAAGTTGCAGGACATCCAAAATAGCCAAATCACCCATGAGAGTGGAAACCCCACAAAACTTGAGAAGAGAATAACCTACAACAAGCCAACCATAGAAACATAAAACCCCAACCCCAAAAGACTGGGAATTCTATATCCAAAGGTCGAACACATTTTGTTTACAGCCAAAGCCAAGAGCACTCACCAACACAGTCGCACCTTCATGTAACTAGACATAGCCCTGCCTCCAACATATAAAAAAAGCTTGTTGTCCCCAATCCCTGCCAAGGAGATCAAAGATAAACTGGATGAAAATATCACCTCCTTCCCCACCACACTCAGCCGAGATCTTTAGAAAACTGCATCCAAGAGAAAAAATGATGTGCAAGGCTAAGAAGCAAGCACAACCTAAAGGGAAACAACCTTCTCCCAACCCATCTGGATCATCATCCTCATCCCCTTCACCCGAGTCTTCACCCACAAAAACCCTAGCTCACCTATTCCTAGTAGCTTGCCTGTTTCCTCCCATCATTGTAATTTGTAATAAGGTTGTCTAATAATAAAGTGTAAGTTTGTGCTAATCTCATATTCAAAATGATTGTCAGATATCATATTTTTTTAATGGTTAAATTTGTAATAGTGAAATTGGCATACGTATGCTAATTAAAATTGCACTTTTGAGTCTATTTTTAAATGTTTTAATGCAATTATATGTGATATGTACTATATTCTTGAGTTAGTTTTAGCACTTATCTACTCTTATTTACTTTTCACTCACACATGTATTTCCTATGCACTTATCCTTGTGCTTAAATTGTTCACATTTTCACATACATTTCAATCATTTTTCACCTAAATTTTTATATATTCATCTTGTATTCATATATTTTGAATCAATTACCACTAGTCATAGAACAATAACATGCAAGTTTTGTATGTAACACATATTTGACCCAAAATTTCAACACCTCATTATCATTTGAGTTCTTATATAATTTAAGGAGAATCTTTAGGAGAATTTCAATAAAATCAATAAAAATAATTAAAGTATTATATTAAAAATAACATGTAAATCACTTACATGTTTTATTGTTATTTTCAATAATTTTTATATGTGCAAATCTTGTCCAATTAAGGTGGTTGACTTAAGATAACTTAACCCTGCTGATATGATGATCTACTAAGTATATATTTTTTTAAAATTCTTCCTTAAAAATAATTGAAGGTAGACTTTGAGGCATGAGTTAGCATCAAAACACATCTAGTTAAACCAAATCTAAGGGTCATAGAATAGATCCATATTATTTTGAATTTATTGATGCAAGGGACTCCCCTAACACACCCAAAATACATGTTCTTTTACACTATATGAGGGTTACTCAGACCAATATTCATGGATAGAATAACAAATAAATTGCATAGAAATTGCACGAATATAGATAAATAATTTTTTATTACTTCAATATGAAGAAACACAAATATTGAGAAATTATAACATTTGCTTAATTCCTGGGAATGGCAGATTTCTTGGGAATGGCGGATTTCCTAGGAATGGCAGATTTCCTAGAAACTGTTGTTCCCCTGGGATCGAATCTGGAATGCAGGTAGGAGGTCAGACATCTCAAGGGTCAGAAGAGGACAAGGAAAAAGAAAATCTGGGAGAATAAAAAGATTCGATCCTCGAGGACCCACACGACAGAGGAAAATGGAAAAAATGGTCCTCGCTCTTTAGAGTGAAGCCAGTGGTTAAATCTAGGCTTCCGGAAGTAACGAACATTTCAGACCCTGCCTCTGGTTTGGTCGCTATTTTCATTCCGAACAAAGTGGTCGATATGACTATAGCTGGCCTATCTATGACCTTAGTGGGACGATTCTCTGGCTTTAGGCCCAACATTGATGATGTTAGGAATTTCATAAGGAGAAAATGGATGGTAAAAGGACAAGTGGAAGTGGCGGTGATGCCTAGAGGGTTTTTTACCTTCGCTTTCAACTCTTAAGAAGACATGAACAAAGCTCTATGCGAAGGCCCCTGGATGTTTGGCAAGTCTTCCCTAGCTCTCCAGAAATGGGCCCCAAATCTCGTCCTGGATGAATCCTTCTTCATTTCTGTGCTAGTCTGGACATGCCTCCCGGGTCTCCCACTCGAATACTGGAACGAGGAATTTTTCAAGGGCATTGCAAAATCCTTTGGAGAACTCTTATCGGTTGACCCTATCATGACAACTAAATCAAGGTTAGTCTTTTCTTGCATTTGCATAAATGTTAACCAAATGACAGATATGCCTCAATCCATAGATGTCATATCTAAACTAGGAAAATGGTCCCAAGATATTGAATATGAATCTCTACCGTTTGCCTGTTTCCACTTCAAAAAATCAGGGCATTGGGCAAAATCTTGTCCTCTAAAGAAAGGCAAGGAACCGAAGACAGATTGTAACTCTAAGAACAAAAAGATCTGGCAAACGACAAACAAAAAAGTAGATTCATCAATATCCGAGAGTAATCAAAAAAAGGATGCAACAGAACTTATGAATGAAGTCAAGAGGACTGGGAGTAGCAGCAATGATAAATAGGATTGTGTTTGTTCCAATGACCCACCAAAGAGCTCTAAAGAAGTAGAGCCAAGAACTAAGTTGATCAATAAAGAAATCCCCGAAGCTCAAGAGAAAGAAACTGTAAGTTAGGAGAAGGATGAATCTATTCTGGACTAGAAGGATGGATTAGCTAGCCAGGAGAAGGAAGATTCATTTCCACCCTCTTCACTCTCTAAATCGGTTGACACAAACTTTAATGAATTTAATGAAGCCCAAGACCCTTTTGATTCTAAGCCCTTATTGATTTTAACTAATGGAAGCCCAAAACCTCTCCTCTATAAAACCCCTTCCCAAAGCGTGCTTATGTTGGATGAAATCCTCTGGATTCCTGGGTCGAGAGAAGGAAAATTGAATAAGGAGGAACTCAAGGAAGGAATCTTCACCTTTAATAGGAACTTAGTTTTGCTCAAGCATATTAAGGACAACTTTGTTTGGGTGTTATCTAATGTCTACGCTCCTAACACTAAATCCGGGAGAGCTCAATTCTGGAAAAGCCTTGCGGATGATAGACTCTAGTTTGCTGATCAAAGTTGGATTATTATGGGAGACTTCAATACCCCACTCAAAGATGAAGATAAGATGGGAGGAATCCCCTTACATCTTGATGGAAACCAAGATCTTATGGATTTCATTAATGACCAAGCTCTCATTGATGTTGATCTCCAGGGCATCAATTACACCTGGACAAATAGAAGAACCGGAGCTGATTTGATTCAAGTTAGTCTTGACAGATCTTTAATTTCTTTTGACTGGCTTTCTAAGTATAGTTGTTCCCTTGGTTCTATTATCAAAATCGGTTCAGACCATTTCCCCATCTCATTTTCTGCCAACTCTTTTTCGGCTAAGAGAAACTTCCCTTTAAGATTTGAAAAAGCTTGGCTCTCCCATCCTTCTTTGGAAGCTTGCATTACTAAATGGTGGAACTCTAAAGTGGAGGGTAAGGCTCTTTTAAGAATTGCTAAAAAGCTCAACATCATAAAAGCCAAAATTAAAACCTGTAACAAAGAGATCTTTGGGGACATATTCATGATCAAAACTCAAGTTAAAGCTGAATTAAAGCTTGTTTAGGATAGAATCCAAGAGGTGGGGTTGACCGAAGAAATTAGGATGGCTGAAAATGATCTGTTATTTAAATACCACTCCATCATTTCTAATGAAGAGACTTTCTGGAGATAAAGATCTAGAGCTCTATTCCTGAAAGAAGGTGATAAAAACACTCACTTCTTTCACTTAACCGCCCTTAAGCACAGGGCAGCCAATAGAATATCCAGACTAACTTGCAATAAAGGTGTCCTAACAAAGGATTGCGACATCAAGAAGGAAGCTCTCTAGAATTTCAGTACCTTGCTGGGTGAAGTGGACAACCTGGACCATAGTAAGCAAAACACTCTTTTACAAGCCATCCCTTCTATCCTATCAGAAGCTGACAATCACCTCTTATCCTGTATTCCCACTAATCCTAAAATCAGAAAGGTGATGTTTTCCTTTCAGGGTGATAAATCCCCTAGCCCGGACGACTTTCGCATGTTTTTCTTCCAAAAATTCTAGCACATTGTGGAGGCAGACATATGCAATGGTGTTAAGGAATTCTTTGGCTCCAGAAGACTACTTAAGGAACTGAATGCCACTTTCATTGTCCTTATCCCAAAGATCCCCGGAGCTGATTCTCTTAACAAGTTTAGACCCATCAGCTTGTGTAACTCTGTCTACAAGATCCTTTCCAAGGTTTTGACTTCCAGGTTGCTTGATATTCTCCCAAGGATTATCTCTGTCCAACAGAATGGCTTTTGGACTCCATTATCTCTGTTCATGAAAATATCCACTCCCTGAAAGTGGTGAGTAAATGGGGATTCTTCTTTAAGTTAGACATGGCTAAAGCTTTTGATAGAGTGAACTGGCAGTTTCTCCTCAGGATCATGGAATTGTTTGGTTTTGGTGACAAAGTTATCCAGCTCTGTTCTCAACTCATGGGAACTTCCTCCTCTACTATTATTGTTAATGGTTCCCTATTTAATTTCTTCAAAAGCTCCAGAGGTCTCAAATAGGGAGACACCATCTCCCCCATCCTGTTTACCATTTTTGCTGAATGCCTGGGTAGATTCATCCTTAAAAATGTGGAAGAAGGCAATCTTAAGGGTCTGAAACCTTCTTCATCCAATGATGTTTTCTCTCATGAACAATTCGTTGATGATTCTATCACCATGGGGGAAGCCACCATCTTCGAAGCCAAAAACATGAAAATCATTTTGAATACCTATGAATTGGCCTCTGGTCAAAAAATCAACTGGGATAAAAGCTCTATGTTTTTCATCAACACCCCAACCCAAAGGCAAATTAGGATTGGTAGGATTCTTGGTTGTAACATATCTGAGTTTCCTTCTACCTATTTGGGGCTTCCTCTCTGTCTCAATCCTAAGGATTCCTTCTAGAATAAGTTAATCGATAGACTCAACCTGAAACTCACTGGCTGGAAAGAGGCTATTCTTAGTCAAGCTGGTAAAGTCACTCTTCTCAAAGCCACTCTCCAAAATCTTCCTGTGTATGCTCTTAGCTTGTTCAAAATCCCCTCAAAGTTTGTAGAAGCTATTGAAAGAATCCAAAAATAGTTCCTTTGGTCGGGAGTGGAAGTTGAAAATAGAATCCCCCTTATAGCTTGGAATAACATTTGTACCCCTAAGGCCTCAAGTGGGTTGTGCTTAAGGAACATTAGTTCTATGAATAAAGCTTTATTAGCCAAACAAATTTGGAGATTCAAAGGGGAGGAAAGAGAATGGAACTCTATTTGGAAAAACAAATATCTCTATATGCAACCTTCTGAGGAAGAATTCTCTGACAACTCTTTCTCTATTGATGGATATCCATTTGGAATGTAGTGCAATCTACTAAAGGCTGGGCTACTGCTGGTAGAACCTGGAACCTTGGGGATGGGAGGAAAATTAGATTTTGGGAAGATAGATGGATCCTGGATAAACCTCTGGAGGAAATCCCTATCATCAAAGATTGGAAAGACAGCTTCGAATGTAGGTATGGTGAAATGGTAAGAGATTACTAGATAAATGGGGACTAGATTGACTTTAGCCAGTAGTGCCCGGATCTCAAGTTCCTTCAGATTGCTCTTTCTACTGAAATCCCTAGAGACAACAAAGATGACATTCTGATATGGGGGAAAAATTTGAATGGGAAATACTCTGTTTCCTCTGCTATGGCTATTCATAATGTCCCAGTGGAAGCTACTCCCATCTGGGCTAAAGTTTGGAATAAGAACTTAGTTCCCAAAATCAACATCTTCTTTCAGATTTTCATCCAAAATAAGATATTAACCCTTGATAAAATTCATAAAAGAGGCATCATTTTTCCTAACATGTGTTCTCTTTGCTGCAGGGAAGAAGAGACAACTTGCCATATTCTCAATAAATGCTCTTTTAGCTAGGACATCTGGAAAATCATCCTGACCAGGTGGAACCTGAGCTGGGTCTTCCCGAATTCTCTTGGTGACACTTGGATTCAATGGCATTGTCCTAACTCTAATCCTAAAATTGTGGAGATCTGGAGAATTACTCTACCGATTGTTATCTAGAATATATGGAAAGAGCGCAACAACAAGATTTTCAAAGATAAAAGGGTTATTCCTGAAGTGGTTGCAGACAAAATCTTTAGGAGTATTTTTTAATGCCTCTATGGCACTGATCAGGAAATTGCTACTAAAGAGGATTTCAAAGACAGATGGAACCTTTCTACCACCACTACTAGTAAGGAGAAAGGCAGATAAGGTCTTGTCTAGTGTTTGCCCCTACAAGGATGGATTAAGGCTAACTTCGACGGGGCTTCTAAAGGAAATCCGGGTAAAGCTGGATATGGGGGCATTATCAGGAATTTTGCTAGGAGTTGCCTTAAGGCGGTGGCTGGTCCTCTGGGGAATCAAACTAGCCATTTTGCTGAAGCCTCTGTGGCCTTGCATACTTTAATTATAGCCAAAAAATTCAATTATGATAAAATATGTCTTGAGGGGGATTCACTTAATATTATTAAGTTCTTAAAGGGGGAATCGGAGCCTTCTTGGTCCATTGAGAATATCATCATGAAAGCTAGAGAGATTATCGCTAGTTTCAAAGAAATTATTATACAACATGCCTTCAGAGAGCAAAACAGTGTTGCTGACTATTTAGCGAATACTAGAGTTAATTCTGACATTCAAATGATTTGGCATGAGGATGATCTCAATTTAAACATTAAAGAGACACTAAAAAAGGACCGTTATACAGGGAGAGAAGGACAATTAAATGATGATAAGTAAAAAGAACCACTTGCACCTCACTGGGAAGGCCATCATTACCTAGCACTGTGGTAGATCTCCTACTATCTCCAAAAAATCTCTGCATGCTTTGTGGGTTACTCAGAGCGATAATTTGAGTTGCATAGGGAAAGAAGTTCTCAATTTGCAGAGAAACAGAGTCGATATCCTACATTCAAAAATGGGAGGAGATCTAAGATGCAAAGAAATTGACAACATGTAAACCTGGAAAGCAATGCATAAAGTCTGGGCAAAGCTGGAGAAGGGCTCTCTCACCAGCTTCATGGAAAAGCTTGAGCACTATGACAAAGGTAGGGTCAACTTAGCCGTTTCCAAGATTTTTGAAAACTGGTCTAATGGCTCTTTAAATGTTACACAGTTAAATTTAAGTTGGATGTTGGGCTTATTTCCACTATGACTAGTATGCCCCACTCTGGGCTCAACTTCTTTTGAGACCTCAAGGTCTCCAACAATGCAGTTACCCTGTTCCCGCGAAAAGAGAAAGAGCGGGCCAAAATCGGCAAGGCTACTGAGGGCTACTACGATGCTGCAAACATCAAGAAGTTGTGGGGCTGGGTCCTAAACACAATCATGGAGTATATTATGGTTGAAGGCCATTTCTCCAGGGCCCACACTTACCACTTCGTGCTCTTGAACCATTTTACACACGACAAAAAAGTGTCTTTGTCGTACTACCCTTTTTGATCCCTCTCCAAGTCCCTGAACAAGCACAGGACTAACCCTTCTAGCCCGATTCTCCACTGCAGGCTCCTGCTGCTCATTTATGAGCATTGCAAAACCCTCACTTTGTAGGAAAATAAGCGGATTTCCACTTCCCCAGGTAAAAGGAGGATGGAAGAGGGAGATACTAGCAAGGAGAAGTTGTCATCCAGCAAGAAAAGGAAAAGTGCCCCTGGATTGGAAACTGAGGACATTGTGAAGGAAAGTAGTGGTATGGAGACGGATGACTCTAACGGTGAAGATAGCTAGAAGGAAGAGGAGCTGGGCAATGAGCAAGAAAGTGGAGATTTCAAGCTTGGTCAAGATAGCCCTATTCCAGGTGATCACCCTGGTAAGGACAATAGACATCTAATGAAGGAGACGGCTCCCAAGGATAATGAGGAAACTGAAGTTAATTCTGAGAAGGAAACAAACAAAGGCTCCGAGAAGAACCTATCTGAGGAAAGGGATAGGAAGGCCAAGGATAGTGCTAGTGAGGGGCTTATCCTAGCTAATCTCAAGAAGCTCTCAGAGGCCAAAATGAATTTTGACAGACAAACTTACGAAACCCTAAAAAACCTAGAGAAGCAAGGGATAAATTTGGATAAAAAGAGGGAGGATGAAAATAAAGAGCATATTAATTGGAAGCAGGGAATAGAGAATAAGGTAAAATTGCTGCAAGAGGGAAAAGAAGCGATGAAAAATCTAATGGGAATTATCCCAAGTATCCTCTCTGCTGTAACCAAAAACATGGAAGACATTGCCAAGGTCTTTGACCATACTCCTAAACCAGTTGTGGATCTTGACCTGGAGGAGGAGACCATCCAGACTGGAAGTGGTGGTGATGCTACCCCGACGGGTGGAACTATGAAGAGAACCAGGGCCAGTATCAAGAAAGTTGTGGCTGTTGTGGCCAAGGACCCTCCAAACCTCAAAGACAACATGAAAGAGCTGCAAGAAATTAGCATCACCCTAGCTAAAGCCCTAGATAAAATCTGATTCCTGGATGGCCTACTAGCTTTTAGGGGCTTCTGTGGGTTTTCCTTGGATTTCCACTGGTTTTCTCCTTTTGTTTGGTTTCTCTCTGTTTCTCGTGGCTTTGTTGTTTTAGTCTTGCTTGTAAAGGGTTTTGGGGCCCCTTCAAAACCTGCTTTTTCATTAATCAAAAACATTTGCTTAGCCTCATGGGATTTATCAATCTTGTAAGAAAAACAACAAATTAACTCTCAAATAAAGGGTAGTTCTTCTCAACTTCAGATTATCACTTCACCTTGAATGGTCCACACCACTCTAGATGATCCACACACTTTTGAATCAACTCCCAAGGATCCACTTAACTCTAGATCAACTCTCAATGATCCACCCAATTTTGGATGCTTAAAATTCTATCCTGAGCCATTATTTATAGTTCTCTTATGCCTCTTGTGATTCTCATGCCCTCTCTAAGAGAACAACTTATAACAACTGAGACATGCAAGACATAGTCAATATATGATTTTTTTTGGATGATGTAGGATTTCCCTACACCCCTAGATGCTCCTACATTGTTTATCTAGATCCTCATTATTAATAATATTACAAAATGATAAACTAATTTATATTAAATAAGAAGTTAGATTCATTTCCCCTAGCCTTCATCTATCCTCATTTACATAGGTTATCACACTTTTCACCTTATATCGTTTGTACCTAGATAGTTATACATTATTCTAAATTTATTATGCATAGCATTTCCCCAATGTTTGAAAATTTTCTCCCTACATATAATTTTTTGTTTCATCAACTTGCTAGTTCATTCTCATGGGAGCATGATTGATCATTTGTCCAAAAATCTATCCCCTAAAATTCTAAAATTTAAATTTAAACGTGGTTGACTTTCTACCATTTTTATAGTTTATCCGAGCCAACAAAATATGCATTTGCGTTATATATAGCTATGCATATGTATTCAAATACATTCAATTGCATTCATTTCACACCCTACCTCATCCTAGATGATTTAGGTTTATGAAGGACTCAAGCTGGACTTATTAGAATAACACTTTGATTGGTGGAGTTAAAAAAACAACATTTACCTCAACATTATTAACTATGCTACTTGCATGATTGCTTGATGCCTTCCAATCCTTTAGACAACTACAAAGTTAGTCCTTGTTAAGGTTTGACCTAGGAGAACATGTCCTTAGTGAATTGACAACCCTTTAAAGGTAATTTTAAGTATTGCCAAACCTTTTAGCAAAGCCAACATAAGTGAATTTGATGACCTAAAGAGTAGAAGCACAAAAGTTACAAGATCAATTTAAACACAACATATTTGATATAAACCACTATATTTAACATTTTAAAATATCTATATACAACCAAATGTGAAACATAAACAAAACAAATTTCAATTCTAATATATAGATAGACAAATTCTTAAACCATGTCAAAATCACCTACCTTTAAACCTAGACTAAATACACTTTATTTGTAAACCTTATTGTATTAATATCCATACCCTTGATTGAATTTCAGAGAGGTTACTATAATACAAAAGTCATTGTATCATTTGTGCTTTAGATTTCTTTCCTTTATCTATCTCCTACACCCAAAATAATATTGAAATCTACTCCAATAGGAAACCTTATATCGTTGGATTTGTGAAATGAAATGAAATAAGGGTTTCTAAATATTTATATACTTATTTAATCAATATAGATAAATAAAGTTTTATTTTTTTTTTTTGTTTTAATCTTAATCTGTAATATTTTATTTTAATTTTATGTTTTCTTGTTTAATTGTCTCTATTGCAATTGATGACTTTATAATGATTATTTACAAGTATAATGATATTTATGAATAGTACAATGTCTCACAAAAACTTAATAATAATAAAAATAAGATAGAATATTATATGAAAATCTTGAAGGACATAAGTAATATATTGTTTATCTTAAAGTAATCAATTTTACTAATATAAAAGCATCATTTATGTTCAAATAATGTTCAGGACTAAATTAGCATCTATTTTCTTAAAGTTATTTTACTTAATTAGAAATATTTTTTATTTAATAAAAAAATGTTCCATTTATTTAAGATATATATATAGAAATATTATATATACTTAAAATTATACTAATATATAGAGAAAATATATCAAAAACAATTAAGTTTAATGAACTTCACAAAAAGTTCAATTATGTGCTAGTCCTACATTCAAAATGATTTCCAAATATTTAATTATGAATTGAACAAGATTTTATATTTATTTGCAATGCTGAAATTGGCATAGACATGTTAATTCCTATTTAATTTTTCTACTATTTTGAAAGGATGTTTTAATACAAGGGGAAACAAATCAATCCCCAATTCAAAGACAACCAAAAAAAAATTCTTATCTATAAAATAAAGGAAGAGTTGCCCCTATCATTTTAACAAAAAAAATCCCTAGTTAAGGTAGTTCAACAGATGGTATGATGATTATGTTAAACAATCAAATGCTTTCAAATCATCTCTTCCATTTGATAAATTGATAGAGATTCATGAAAGGGATCCAAATAAGACAACAAATGAAGAAGCATTATCATGCAACATAGCATGCACAAAACAATACAAGTCCAATTATTACAAAGATGAAGGAATACACTAGAAGTGAACTCAAAAGAAAAACAATTTATTTTACATGCAAGGAACATTGGAAACCAAGTCATAGATGTGGGAGCAATGAATGAGAAAAATAACCATGCTCAAATGAGATGGTTAAACTATAAAGGGTTATGGGCACACTGTTTCAAGTTCAATATCATGTAGAAGAATATAAAACAAAGCCACAGGTTGAAGATAATGTATTTGTAATTAAAAAGATACTTTAGTGAATGAGATTTCACAACAAGAATGTGCTTTATTTGATGAAGTTAATTCAAGATCAATATTGCATGTTTAATATGAAGTACCCAAGAATGGAAAGCTTAGTCCCATTAATTTTAATGGTTTTTGAGGAATAACCATTGAGATTATAGGAAATGAAAAGAAGAAGCTACGAAAAGAAGACTTTAAAGCTAATTTTTCAAAGGTTTCAAAAGAGGAGCATGCTAAATTTTGGAACAAAGTCAAGGAGGATTTGGATGAATCTATCTCCATTAACAAATTTCAATTCAAGGATGAAGTGTTGCTACAAATATTTTGAGGATGTTCACATCAACAATGTAAGGTAAAATAATCAATTATTTCTTTAATTATAGTTCAATGAATACAAGAGATAATAACGGAGAAGAGTTATTACATCAACTTGGTTTAACATCATTGCATGTGTTTAATCATAATGAGAAGCATAATAATAATAAAGATAAGTTGAAGGGTACAAAGTGGAAGAGAAATTCTTTTTCTCAATCTCAAAATATCTCATGGACAAGGTTTTGGGATCCGGGTGAGTTAAACAAAACTAACAGACAAATTCTAGATAAGCAAGTGGTTTGCAGTCCTAGAGTAGCACAATGGAAGCATGATGGTATCTCCCTAATTGTTAGTTTTGCAAAGGAGGATCAAATCTTGGTGTGTAGCCTAAGGTAAGGAAAATATTGCCCATTTATAGGTTTATTTTTTCCTTCTATACCAATACAAAATTATTTTCACCAAAGAAGGCATATTAAAAATGAGTTTAGAATTTGCACAATTGAGCATGTGGATTCCTTGTTTCAAATTCAATATTATTTTTGCATATTAGTTCCAAATGACACTTTAAGAGAAATAATAGTTAAAGGATTTAATATCACTACTAAGTTCTACATTTATTTCATTGTATATGGTTTTTCATCTATTTAAACCATATGAATAATTAATGCCTACAATTCATAAACCACTCCTTGAAGCTATACCTTACAGTTGGATACAATATTATTGGTAGTAGCCAGAGGGAGATATTCACACTGAGATTCTTATTGTGGAAAACTGAGATTCTACTAGATGGTTTCATTTCTCATGGTATCAAGAGAGTTGCAATTTTTTCATACTTGGGATATATACATAGTACTCAAAATTTACAAAACAACGCAACACATGAACCATTTGATGAGCTTAAGAAGGTAACCCACTGATGTTTTACCCTTTTCATTTCAAATATCTCATATCTATATGTAATGGAATGTTTTATTTTAGGAGAAGGTAATTAGAATCTATTACTACAAAGATGGGGATCCATTCAAATTAAGAGAAAAAGTAAATATACAAATAAATTGTTTTCTTTAAAATAAAAAGATTTTGATATTCCCCAAAAGTTGCAATGCATTGGAAATCCAAATTGATCCTACACAAGCATGAGGAAATTGTACAATGGTTGCAGCTTATGAGTTATATGCAGGGAGTCAAACAATGTCCCTTCTTATTTGATTGTGATGCAAGAATCTAAAACTCAAATGGAATTGTAAAAGTTGATTAAGTGACTTGGGAAATATTTGTAGATAAATACTTTCAGAGTAAAATTAAAATGAGAGATTATGATAATAATGCACTTGCCACTATCTCTTTGCAAAGTGTTTTGTGTATTTAATTTTTGTTTGTAATAATGCACATTATTCTATATTTTGTACCTCTACATAATATTTTCTATCATAGAGCATCCAATAAAGATGGATAAATGATATCTTAAGTTGGTGTAAAGCATGATCCTACTACTATTCTTTTTCAACTATGTACCTTTTGATAGTTTCAAGCTCAAAGTAGCTATTGTTTTAAAAATAGGTACTTGCTATTGTAAGGATTTTATTGGATATTGTCATAGTATTTTATGCTATGCAAATCAAATTTATATCATCATCGAAAACCTCAGAAGTGTCAAGTGCAAGTTTCCTAATACGAGTATAGTAATAACTAGAGACCCAAGATATATTATAAATTGCAAGAAAATGAGAAAGAGTTTATTTGTGGAAATCTTCAAGAAAGGAATTAATAAGTATGGTAATGAGTTATATAATATGTTAGAACATCACATAAATGTATTTTTTACTATCATGTATGTTGATGATCGGTATGTCCTAGTAAATGGATACAAAAGGTGCATAATCTTCTACTATAATGGATTGTTTCTTCCAAATACAATAGTTGGAAAATGGTGGTATATTTTCTATTTTTATATGATGATAATTATTTTTCTTCAAAAGTACCATTTATATTCAATATCAAATCCTAAAGTTGTATCTAACATCCTTCATGATGAAGAAAATTATGACATAATCAATGGTAATTTCCACTAGGTACATCTTCACAATTCAAAGGTAAAAGAGATATTTTCTTAAAAAATATATGATTTATGTTATGAAGGATGCACGGAACACTAGAAAAAACAAAGATATACCATTGTAATAGGTCACATGAGTTCCAGATTTAACTTGTCTTGTTATAGTTTGCATTCACTTTGGGAAGGACAAGCTTAAAGAAATTGGTTGTTGATTAGGGAAGGTGCAAGGGATAATATAAACACACAAGTAATATGGTATTTAAGGTTGCACATTAATTTTTTTGTCATGTAATAGTAATCAACACAAGTACACTTTCCAAGTATTTTTACAGAATGCTTGAGAGGAAGGTGCAATATCATGCAAGTACAAGATAAAGGCTTGGTATGCAACTTGATATGATTGATTAGCTTGGCAACATGATCTTGGAGCCACATGTTCATAATTTATTGAGGAAAATAAATTTTAAAAGGGGAGGATTTTTCATGTCCCATTTCTATTTTTAGCACTTACTATGTATAGTAAGCTTGGTTATCTATAAATAGTAACTCGAGACTTGCAAATAAACTAGAAAATTCAAATTATAAAAAAAAATAAACTAAATTATAATTAATGGAGATTAATAAATTCTATTTGAAATGTTCCTAGAATCCAATTTAGATGGTGTGAGTTTAGAATTAGCAAATTTATCCTCCAAACTACAAAATGGAAGTTGTCTATTTAAGAGATAAAATTGGTAGTTTCGAATAGAATGTTGGAAGGTGGTTGTCAAATGGAAAGTGCATATCGCTAAATTTATTTTAAAACATCTTTCCCTCCTAAGAATTGGACTTTGACACCCATGTTTAAATTTGAACAAGATTCTATTTAGTTCGTTGGAGTTGTCAACATTCATTCACTCTATCTCATTTTTGCTAACAAGCTTATGTTTTTTTATTTGGTGGCTAATAAACCAATGAAGAATTGATCTCTAGGTCTGATAAAGAAAGGATTTAAGAGACTCAAGGGAAGAGGTTCTAAGGGTTCTCCTAGGAAATCTCACTATAGGGTTGCATTTGTATTTCATGCTCTACAATTGTAGATTGTTGTAATAGCTTGCATGTGTTTTTTTTTTAATTATAACAGAATATGTTTCTAATATTTTTATGTTGTAATACAATTTAGTACTTGACATTTCAATAATATCTCATTTTTTTTGTTTGATAAACTTTGTAGTTTACTTGATTTGTTGTTTTTATTAAATTTACAAATTTGAAATAAAATATTAAAGTTATTTAAATATAATTTAATAATTTAATACAAGATATTAAAACATGCACACTTAAGCATAAACCATACACACTTAAGCATTCAAACTCACCATGACATTAGTAGCATACAAACTGAGATATTAAATAGAAGAATCCTATAGACCAAATGATTCAAACACCAAATCAACATCAGATTTGATTTTCTAAACATGTCCACATCCAAGTACCATATTTAAGAAAAAAAATAAGCATATAAGAGATAAGATACAACTTGCTAACATCAAACAAAATGACCACCAAACCACATATGCTCATTTTCCTTGACTTTACTTTTTTATGTTGTCTTTAGGATTTTTGTGAATACAACATTGGAAACAAAAAAACGATACCATTTTGAGGGATTGATTATTGAGCCCTAATTTTTATTTTACAAATAATTTTATTTGCAATACTACTATGTCATATTTCCTTGTGTATGGAGTTTCAAAGACGTACAATTTTAACACTAATTTGGAATCCTTGAAAAGTCCATAAATAATATTTTAATCATTTAAATTTCCCTGATACATCCATATTAGAATCTTGCTTGTTTTTATTACTATGAGGGTTGAATTTTCTTTGGCACTGGGAAGTAACAAATAAATTCGAATGACTCAAACCTATTTTGATATGAATTTAAAATAAATAAAGTATATGAAGATAAAAATATACTTACAATGAGAAAAAAAATAATGTTGCTAGGTAGTGGGTTTTCTCCCCAATGTTGGGAAAATGGTGTCTCAATCTTGCATTCACATGAGGTTACTATTTATAGTAAGTTTTCATTTTAGCATTAAATAGTGTGAAATTATCCCTAGAGCTTCTCGTTGGCTAGATGAGGATGCTGATAAATTTTCATCACAAGATCATAGCTACCTTTGAAGATATTAAAGTTTCTATTTTTGGAGTCTGTAATGAAAATTTTATAATTAATATTGAGCACTTTAGGGTCTCTGAAATACCCCAAAAGTGAGAATAGATGGTATATTTGTTTACAAGGTGATAGATCACTTCACAATATTTCTGGTGCTTCAAACAGTTCGTCAATCAGACACACGGTTCACAAGTTATTTCCTACAGAAGTTTGGACTCTTGAAATAGGAAATATAAATTGGATTGGGAACATAAATGAGATGTAAAAGGAGGAACATATGTTTATGTGTGTTTTGATATGTCATAGGGAATATAGAATGGAGATAAGGTTCACTCTACTTTATTGAGTGGTTTTAGCCCACGGTTTTGTAATACCGTTTGACGGTTTCTTGTATTGCATCTCGTATATATGAGGTGTGTGAGACAGAGGTTGTGTGTAAGAGTCTTATGGCTATTGAGTTACCTATGAGTCTCTTATTAGTGGTACTCCTATGAAGAGATTTCTATGTAAGTATATTAAACTAAAAATATACTTACAATGAGAAAAAAAGTAATGTTCCTAGGTAGTGGGTTTTCTCCCCAATGTTGGGAAAATGGTGTCTCAACCTTGCATTTACATGAGGTTACTATTTATAGTAAGTTTTTGTTTGAGCATGAAATAGTGTGAACATCTCCCCGAAGCTTCTCGTTGGCTAGATGAGGATGCCGATTAATTTTCGTTGCAAGATCATAGCTAGCTTTGAAGATATTAAAGTTTCTATTTTTGGTGGGTGCAATGAAAAGTTTAAAATTAATATTGAGCAATTTAGGGTCTCTGAAACACCCCAAAAAGTGAACATAAATGGTATAGTGGTTTACAAGTTGATAGATCACTTTGTGAGATTTACAGTGCTTCAAATAGTTCGTCAATCAGACACACGGTTCACAAGTTATTTCTTGCAGAAGTTTGGACTCTTGAAATAGGAAATATAAATTGGATCGGGCACATAACTTAGATGTAAAAGGGAGGAACATGTGTTGATGTGTGTTTTGATATGTCATAGAGCATCTATAATGGAGATAATCTTGATTGTACTTTATTGCATGGCTTTAGCCCATGGTTTTGTAATACCGTTTGACGGTTTCTTGTATTGCATCTCGTATATATGAGGTGCATGAGATAGAGGTTGTGTGTAAGAGTCTTATGGATATTGAGTTATGTATGAGTCTCTGATTAGTGGTACTCTTGTGAAGAGATTTCTCTGTAAGTATATTATAATATGTTATTGACTGCTGAATAATATATTGAGCTACTTTTGGAGTGTGGGGTTTTTCTCCTGTAAGTGTTTTCCCCAAGTAAATCACTCTGTTGTTGTGTTGTGGCATGCATGATATTTTCTTTGTTTCTGTTAAGTTTATGTAACTATTGTAATGATCTGTAAAAATTTTTATGTTACCCTCCTCTCAAGGTTAGTGTAGTAAGTTATTACACTACTTAACTTCCTTACAAGTGGTATCAGAGCCTAATCACCTTTGGTGGCAATTGTGGGTTGGGTTTTTTAAACTAATCCATATTTGAGTGGGAGCTTGTGTAACAGACAATTTTTGATATTCTTATAGGAATTTTAGATGGAAAGTTAGGGAGAATATAGGTGGAGAAATTTAATGGTAGTAATTTTTAGATGTGGAAGCTAAAGATGGAAGATCTGATAATAGATCAAGATCTAATGGGATATTGTTGATCCAAATATCTCAAGAATCTTATATCCTATTGTGGCTTCTCAATATGATGTTATGGACTGTAATTCCAAGGGTCTAATTAGATTGTGCATGACAGACTCTATTATGATTAATTTCCATGAAGAGAACTTTACAGATAAGCTATGAACTAAGCTTGGTGAAATGTATCAAGCGAAATATTTATTGAATCATATTTTCTTAAGGAAGAAATTGTATTCCTTGAGAATGGAGGAGGTTGGATCGATTATACACCCATTTGAAGAATTTAATATAATGGTGGATCAATTGGCATCTATTGGTGTTAAGATGGACAAAGAGGAGAAATTCTAGATCTTTCTTTATTCTTTGCATGATTCATGGGATTCCCTTGTTATGGCTATCGATAGTAAATTTATTGTTTTGAAGTCTTAAGATGTGGTGGGTGCCCTAATTAGTGAGGAGATGTAGAGGAAGGTATACATCAGTTCAAAGGAAGCCCTAACTATTCGTGGAAGACCTAAGGAAAAAGGCAAGAAGAATGAGAAGCGCAATAAGTCGAAATCCAAAGGAAGATCGAAATCTCCTATAAAGTCCAAAGTTATTTGCTGGAATTATGGTAATCTAGGTCACATCTATAAGGGCTACAAAAAAGAAAAGAAGAAGTTTGATTCTGATTCCGAGTTTGAGAAGGAAGATGGTGATGCATTCATTGCAACTTTGGCTACTCATGTAGGTAATGATGCATGGTTAATTGACTCACGTGCATCTTTTCATATGACTTCCAATAAAGATTGGTTTTTTTATATGAATAACTTAATAGAGATAAGGTGTACTTGGGTGATGATTCACATTTAAAAATTGTTGGTTGAGGTAAAGTTAGGATCAGGTTTCCTAATGGTAGAATCAAAAATATTAGTGGTGTGTTGCATATCCCTAAAATTAAATGAAATTTATGATCTATGAGCAAACTGATAGATGCGGGTGTGTAGGTAGTCTTTTTTGATGTAGGATGTAACATGATTAAGGGTGCTATGGTGATTGATAAAGGTGTAAGGTTTAACACTTTATATAAGCTAGAGGCATACACTATTGAGTCTAATAACACTTCTATAAAAAGTAAATCTTTGGATATTTTGCCAGAAGATTTGAGGGTTTCACCTTCAGTGGACAGACATGGCTTTTGGGTAGCGTGCTCTTTCTTCTGAAGAAAAATTACTTGCAAAGAAGATAATGTTATGGAACCAGAGACTTGGCCACATTGGAGAAAAGTGTCTAAGTAAACTTGAAAAACAAAAACCTTGTTGATGGTTTGAATGATTGTAATCTTGGCTTTGATTTCTACGAGCGTTACATTTATGGTACAAAAAACCATGTTTAGTTTTAATTGAGTTCTCATAAACCTTGTTGTGTTTTGGATCTTATTGATTTTGATGTGTTTGGTCTTATAGATGAACCTTCAATTGGAAAATCCACATGTTATGTTTCATTTATTGACGATTTTAGTAGAAGGACATGGGTATACTTTCTAAAGAGTAAATATGAAGTTTTCAGTTGTTTTAAAGAATTTAAAGCAATGGTTGAGTTGTAGATTGGAAATAAAATTATATGTTTGAGGAATGATAATGAGGATGATTTTTTCTCTAATAATTTTGATAGATTCTATAAAGATTGTGGCATTAACAAACATAAGATAACTCTATATTCTCCATAGCAGAATTGAGTTGTAGAAATAATGAACATGACACTGATGGAGAAGGCTAGGAGTATGCTGAGTGGTGCTAGTCTAGAACAAAAGTTTTGGGATGAAGTTGTTGCCATTGCTTGCTACCTAATTAACAAGTCTCCTAAATCAACTCTTGTTGATAAAGTACCTATGGAAGCATGGTCAAGTGACAAGCCTTCATAAAGACATCTTCATATTTTGGGTTGCGAGGCATATGCACATGTGCCAAAGGAGAAGTAATAAAAGTTGGATAACAAGGCTGTGAAATGTATCTTCATCGGTTACAGTTATGGTGTGAAAGGATACAAGCTTTGGGACCCTGTTGCACAAAACGTAATTCATATTAGAAGCGTTATTTTTACAGAAATTATCTCCTTCTGTTACATTGTAGCTAGAACCTAGACTAAACAGGAAGATGTGATTCAATTCCCTTCTACTCTTGAAAGAGTTGAATCAAGACCACTTGATAGGCAAGAAGTTGAGGAGAGCTCATCTAGCTCTGAATCTTCATAAATAGAGGAGGAACCTCAAAGTCATCTTGTTTGAAGGTCTACAAGACATAGACAACCACCTGGAAGGTATTCACCTGATGATTAGAGATATATTTTTTCTTTGAATATTAATATGGATGAACCTAGATATGTAGAAGAGGCATTAGGTATTCAATGATGCACAATCATAGAAGATTTCCATGGAAGAAGAAATGATAGCTTTGAAAAAGAATGATACATGGGATCTTGT
The DNA here is from genome assembly GCF_030272615.1 of Cryptomeria japonica. Taxonomy (NCBI): domain Eukaryota; kingdom Viridiplantae; phylum Streptophyta; class Pinopsida; order Cupressales; family Cupressaceae; genus Cryptomeria; species Cryptomeria japonica. Next base: position 334,243,909 of record NC_081407.1, read on the forward strand.
ACCATTGCCTGAAGGATGGAACCATGTTGGTTGCAAATAGGTGTTGAAGAAAAATATTCATTCAGATGGAAGCATTGAGAAGTATAAAGCAAGGTTGGTTGCAAAATGGTACTCTCAAGTTGAGGGTGTTGATTATGGTAAGATACTTTCTTTTATTGCATAAATGACATCCATTAGATTTTTGTTTGCTATTGGTTCTGCTTATTATTTAGAGGTTGAGAAAATGGATGTGTAAACTACTTTCCTTCATGGTGATTTGGAGGAGGATATCTATATGACATAACCAGATCACTATGTGGTGAAAGGTTAAAGTAATTTGGTCTGTTAATTGAAGAAATCTATGTATGGCCTCAAACAGAGTCCTAGGATGTGGTACCAAAAATTTGATACATATGTGTTGAGTTTGGGATTTGATTTTTCTAAATTACATCACCGTGTTTATTATAAATCTGATTGTGATTATTTCTTGTACATTGTATTATATGTTATTCATTGGTAAAGGGAAAGGTATAATTTCAGAACTAGAGTCTCAGCTCGCTGCTAAATTTGAAATGAAAGATCTTGGTGCAACGAAACACATTCTTGGAATGAAAATTAGAAGAGATAGATTGAATAGGAAACTATGGCTAGGCCAGAGTAACTATGTGAATTCAATATTACAGAGATTCAACATGCAGGATTGTAGACCATTACGTGTTCCCTTCATAGTTGGAATAAAATTATCTATTTTAGATTGTCCTAAATATCCCTCAGAGATGGAAGACATGACCAGAGTAGGGTCAATGCAAGAAGATGAGTCCACTTTTTGGCCAAAAAGTGGAAGTGTTTTCCCTGTTTTTCAGATTTTGTCTCACTTGAGCTTAAATTTTGAAACACTTAGAGATTGAATCTTGGAAAAAGTCAAGAATATAAAAGATAGCTCTCTAAGTGTACTTTTCAAATATATAATTTATTTTAATACCCACCTAATAAAAAATAACTTTTTGAATGGATTTCTAAAAACTATGTTTTAAAAATGCCTATTTCAGGACCATACCATGCATGTGTATGACCCGCACTTTTTGACACAATTAAAATTATTTTCTCAAACCGTTTTGGGAAATGGTTTGTAACACACTGAATATTGATGAGCATATTTTTCTGTATTTTTTTTTCAAATTATTTTTTTAAATTAATTTTTTAATGGCCATAATTATCTTTTTAAAAATTTGACGTGTACGACCCACATAATTTGACGTAAACTTAGCATTTTTTGAATTTTTTTTTTTTAAATTGAAAAGAATTTTGTGTAGATTGATGACATATAATTTTTTTTTCAAAATTCATTAAAATAAAAAAGTTATTAAATTAAGAAAATTAGTTAATATTTCAAATTTATGAACCTGATTTAGTATAAATTAAATGAAAAATAGTTAAAATAATCAATTTTTAAATTAATTTACATATTTAGAATCTAGACAGTATAATCTGAAATGGGTTTCAATTTCATATAAAAATTCTCTGATTAGAGGCACGTAAACTATTTCATTTCATCATATTTGTGCTTTCATTCATGGAGCTTTGAATTTGCAGGTTCATGTCTCAAGTGTGGCCATCCCAGACCTATCCCGGGCCTAATCCAGAGGCAAGAGGCGGGTTGTGAATTCAAATTTTGCATAACAGGCCCCCGTTTTATAAATGGGGGCCCGTTTCATTTTTTGCCTGTTGGATTTAACAACGGGCCATCGTTTCTAAATAACCGTTACTGTAAAAAAAAAGATAGATTGCATCGATTTACCACACTATCATTGAAATCCGTACTGACAAATATTTTTTACATCATTTGGCAGTACTTTTTAATATTTTTTAAATGATTTTTTGAAGAACTCAGTAAAAAGATATTATTTTTTGAAGACAAGTTTGTAAAAATGGGTTCTAAGCAACATCAAAAGAAAAAAAAGAGGACAATGACAGTGGACGAAATTCAAGCACAAAGAGAGAAGGAGGCAAAACGCCAAAGAGATCGAAGATCACAACAATGACAATTGAATAACACTTCTCAAGCATCTAGTTCAGTGCCCATTATAGATGAGACCATTGAAGACATCATGATGGATGCAAGAAATGTAGAACCACACATAGGTATGACTGTTGATGCAAATGTTGATGTGGATGCGAATCCTGGTATGTTTTTAAATCCCGATGACTATGATGCCAATCAAATTGCTGATTTAAATGAAGCTGGATATAAATATCATACACCAATACGAAAAGAAATAAAAATTGAAAATATTACACCACCCTCTCTAAAAGAAAATGAATGTAATTTGTTTACTATTGATAGAAATGTGCTAGATAATCTTAATGGGTTAGTTTCTTGGAGACAAATCATAACACATGCAAACAGATTATATAAACAATTTTTCTATAATAAAAAGTTAGGATTCCAATGTCAATTAATACTACAATTAATAAAAATGTTAAAAATGCGTAAAGTCATGAGAAAAATAGGTATTTATACAAAACCAAAAAGAAAAGATGAATCATATAAGCAAGTTGTATCTACTGTTGCCAATGCCATCGATTCTATAGGAAAAACAAGTCGATCTAAAGATAAGAATGCAGCACGTAGAGTTATAACGACTGCTATAGTTGACAAAATGCTTGTTAGTAAAAGAATGTTAAGTGATATAAGTGGCTATTTGAACTTAGATCGTAGAACCTTTTCAAGAGCGGCCAAAAGAAGAGACACAATTGAAATTGATCCACTAAACCATTGTTGGAGTTTTAGTGGTAGACTTCAAAGGTCGGACATGAAATTAAATGATGAAACTAAACAATTAATTGAAAATTTTTGGCATGATAACACTAGAGTTTCATCAAATGCTAGAGATGTTTTAAAGTTAAGGGTGGGATCAAAAATTCATGATCCTCATCCAAAACATCTTCTTGACATGACTCAAACTGAATTCTTTAAAAAATTTAGTGATGAATCTGTGTTAATGAATTTACGAATTAGTCAAAGATCATTTGAAAAATGCAAACCCTGATATGTTAAAATCAATAAACAAAGAATATCTTGTTGTTGTAAAACTCATGTCCAGTTTTGTTACTATTATGATGTTTTTCGATATATTCGTTGTATGTTGCATGGTAATGATCTTGTGCAGGATTGTGGTGTTTATGTTCCACCTGAAACTATAAAAGATTTTATTGGAAGCTTATTTTGTAAACCACCTAATGAACAATTATTTCTTTCCAGTTCATGCATTTATGGTCTTTGCAATTTATGTGGGAACTATTCTTTGATAGGTGAATGTTTGCATGAACATGTTTCATCTGAGTTTGGACAAAAAATGGTTGATGTTAGGAGATTTAAAAATATAGAATACCCTCTAAAGGATGGAAAGATGGGGAAACGTTTAGAATTGATTACAAAACAGAATAGTGTGAATGCATTTATTAGTGAGTTTAAAACTCATATTGTTCCAAAATATGTGAAACATTCCCAACATGTCCGATGGCTTGATGGACAGTTTCACATATGCAAGAACACATTTCTAGTTGGAACAATAGTATTAGTTTTGGATTTTGCAGAAAATTATACTCTAAAACCACAAGAGGAAACTCAATCACAATACTACAACTCAATGCAAGTGGCCATATTTGTGCACATTATATATAGACATGACCATGACAGTAGAGAAGATAACAGAAATTTTTTGAGGGAGTATCATTTCTATGTTAGCGATAATTGATTACACTCTTCAGAGTTTGTCCAACATTGCTTCGAGGTATTTTATGATAATCTTAAGGAAAGAGAAATTGACATGAAACAACATATGATATGGTCAGATAACTGCACTGGACAATTCAAAAATGCAAGAATGTTTTATTGGCTATGCAAAGTTCACAAGATAACCAATGTCCAACATTTATGGCATTTTATTGGCTATGTAGTTGTAGATTGGTGCAATTCAAAGTTGTCAAAAGGATCAACTGAAAACTCTGCAATTTGACGTTTCTTTTGGTTGATAGAGGAAGATAGTATTCCTATTCGGCATGATTGTAATACCATCATTGGATCAACTAAATGGCATTCGTTTAAGAGTTCTAATTCAAACACATGGACTATATTCACAAGGCAACTTGCTTGCTTTTGTCAATTTTGTGTTTCCGGAGATTGGGAATTTTGTGAGAATAAAGAATGGGTTGAAGAATGGCAACAAAGATCATTTACACCCATAGATGCAAATGATCCGCATGAAAGAACTGATGAAGATATGGATCAAATGTTTGCATCAAATGACTATGATCGCATTTCAGATCTTATACAACAAGGTAAAATTATTTTTGAAATTTGTTTCGATTTATTAAATAGTACATAAATTTATGAAATCTTACAGTGTATATTTTTGTTTTTATTTCTCATCAAATATTAAAATAAAATTATTTTCTGCACAGGACATGTCTATGCTGTTGTTTCACCAGAGGACAATGAAGAGGGGATAGAGTATTGGTTGGCTCGATGTGTAGAGCCAAAACATAAGCTAACTACTCCTCAAGTAGATGATGATGGTTATGACTATCCAACAGGATCTTTGGTTGTTGTTGGCACTTGGCTACACAAATATCTAACAAGAAAGAATGGATTGCCCGCATTTGGAGATTATGAATTAGAGAAGAAGATTATACATTACTCGCATTTGGTAGTGGTAACTAATATAAAATTGGATAGATATCGTGGCAGGCTTGCTAATAAACAATTATGGACTCTCTCTATGGAAGAGCACGAGACAATTATAGATGCTTTGCAAAAGAGAGAGGATGCAGATGGTATAACAGAATGAATCTAGTAAAATTTTGTTTCAGGTCTACCACAAGTAGAAGGCATCAATGAGAACAAAGTTATTTAAATAGACTGTTTATTTTATTGTCTTCTTGATTACATTTTGTGTACAATATACATAAATGAGAGACTATTGGTCAAATTTATGAATGAGATAATTATGTTTTAATCAAGTTCTATTCATTATATTTGTTAAATGATACTTTTTAATTTAGTATATGTTATAATTATAAGATATGTTTCAATACTTAGTTCATGATGTATGCACATTTAGTTTATCTAATCACAAGAACTATTTAAATGAAATTCCAAAAATAAAATTACAAGTCCACATAATGCTTATAAAGTTGTTTAAGCACAACTTCCATAAAGAAAATTTCAAGTCCACATAATTTCAAGGCAATATATATGATCTAATGTGCACATAATTTCAAGTCCACATAATATCTAATGGGCACAATACACATAAAGTATGCACATAATATATATGATCTAATCATATTATGAAACTATCCATATATATAAAGTATGTGTGTGCACGTGTAAACAAATATGTAAAGCCCGTAAAATAGTACATATCAGAGCCAAATAAACAATAAAATTTCAAGTCCACATAATTTCAAGTCAATATATACGATCTAATGTGCACATAATTTCAAGTCCACATAATATCTAATGGGCACAATACACATAAAGTATGCACATAATATATATGATCTAATCCTATTATGAAACTATCCATATATATAAAGTATGTGTGTACACATGTAAACAAATATGTAAAGCCCATAAAATAGTACATATCAGAGCCAAATAAACAGTAAAATTTCAAGTCCACATAATCCATATAATATCTAATCCATATATATGTCTAGATGGTAACATGATGTTCACTCCACATAATATCTAATGTGCACAAAATATATAAAGTATGCACAAAATATATATGATCTAATCCTATTATGCTCATCAGATCATAAATTAAGTTACAAACTTACCATATGCTCATCAGATCCTCTAGCAGTATCTCTCTTGTCCCCAGGACGTGGTCCAGATCCACCTGTGTCATGTTGTACAATAAAAAAATAATATTAAAATATTACTTGATATTAACTATTAAAAGAATCATTTATCAAATATAGTAGAATTCATAAATTAAGTTACAAACTTACCATATGCTCATCAGATCCTCTAGCAGTATCTCCTCTAGCAGTATCTTGTGCAGTATCAACACCAAATTAGTGCTACCTAACTCCTGTACAAGGTCAAATTCAAAGTTTCCAATTAAATCTTAAATTAAGAGTCAAAATAAGATCAAATTAAGTATTACATATTAATACCTCAAAGGATGTCGATGTGCATTCAAATTGGCTCTGATCAAAATTATGAGGATAACCTATCCTAATGGTAGTGTCCACCTGCATACATGCATTTAATGAAATCATATTTAGTGAACATATATATGTGTACTAAATAATTTCAAGTTAAGTTACAATATTGTAAGAGTTCATATTTAATTTAAGAATTATAAGATACATACCATAGATGGTGTCACAATAGTCAGACCCTCTTCTCGATGTGATGTAGAGGGTCCCTCATGACCTAAATCCTGGAGAAAGAAGCATTCAATGTATCAACATGAAAATTTATATAGTATACGATGATAACATATTAACTTAAAAATATCTAGTACAATGTCTAGATAGAAATTTATACTATACCCCATAAGGTGTGCCAAGTTGTGTTCCAGTAGATGCAATATTGACTCTAATATTAGGTGTAGTCCTTATCTACATAAACAAAATTTATTTAATGAAGCATTATATTGTATAAAAAAAGAGATGCACTTAGTTTATACCTATATTTAATGAAGTATAAAAAGATTGACATGTACATGTATATATATATATATATCTATACCTAGTCAAGATGAACATCCGAGCAAAGAAAATCCATATAAGATGTCATCATACTATCATCTGCTGCATCATGCTCATCTGGAACTGAAGTAGATCCTGCAGCAGTAGTAGGACCTACACACGTCTCATGACAACTCGAACACATATGTGGCATCCATCGAGGAGCAGATGCCATGTGAGCAGCTTGCTCACTCAGGTTACCTGTGAGGGAAGTCAATGCATCTAATGTCGAAATGAATGATGTATTTTGGACATCTGTAGGAATCGATGGAGCAACAAGTGGAACTATGGGTGGATCCGGTAGGGGATTATTACTCCGTGCCCCTAATCTATGCTATGGCATTCCATGATCAACACCCTGGAATGACTTAATATCAAAATAATTTGGTTTTTGGTTCATTACAAACTCACAGTATAATTTCTTCAAAAAATAAAAAGGGACCTCATAATTACGATGTGGTGGATAATCAAAAACCATCCACCATCTATCCCAAAAGTATCTAGCCATTTCTGGATGCACACACCACCTAATTGAAATTCTTTTCTGGTTAGGTTGCATTGGTTCTCTTGTTTTTGGGCTGGTAAAATATGGACATAAATGAGCTTTGGTTATTTTCAAATCAGTGATTTGCCTATAAGTTAAACCATCGGCATAAAAATCACGCAACACTTGTCGTCATCTATGAAATTGATCTAATTGAGAATCAATAGATCTAACTGACTCGACAACAGTTTGCATTGATTTTGCAAAGTCTACAAGATGGGGTGGCGTGACTTGCTCATTTTGGATAGCAGCAATGTTTTGTTCAATCACTTGTAGGTTTTCATTAATTCATTCTCTTAAATGAATTTCATCCAATCTAGGGGGTGGTGGTGGTGGTGGTGGTGGTGGTGGTGGTGGTGGTGGAGGTGGAGGAGGAGGAAGAGGGGGTTGTGGTGCAGGATTTTCACCTAATATTTCATCTATGTCAAAGACATCCATGATAACAAAGAACTCCTGCATATATAAAGATATACATGAATTATATACAACTCTATGTCAAAGAAGAATCTATTTTACTAAATTAAAAAAAAAACATTTATAAATAGTAACATTTCTATGTTGTTGAATGAGATACACATGAAATATATAATATAATATTGAACTTAAAAAAATATACATGTACATACTATTGAATCTTGAAATATAAAATTTGCGCACAAAACTTAATAAAAACTTTCAATGAAACATCATAAATCTATTATATATTCAATTTAATAAATTCATTTCTTGTAAAATGCATCAACTATTAAAGTCAATATAAAATATTTCATACATAAGATCAATAAAGAAGTGAGAAATAAGATGATCCTCCTTCTAGTGTAAGAATATATAGCATGGAAACAATATTACTAAGACAACATAATATTTTGTTAACTTTAACTTAAAGTTATTTTGAAAAATGCACGTGTGTGTTTGGATGCTCCATATTTCTAGTATTTTAGTGTACATGATAATTTATTAGAATTCAATTACATAGTTTTGAGATAATTGCCATCAATTCATATTACATTGATTAGTCTTTAGACAATCTTAAAAAAAAACTAATCTCCCATGACTATAAATGACATACTTAAAACATATTATATTCTAAGTGGTTGTCATGTAAAGACAAAACATCAAAACTTTTGAAGAGTTAAGCATATTTCACCATTAAATTTCTCCCATAATCAAATCTACACAAAATTATAATTTACAAAACCTTCAAAAAATATTATTTTCTATAAATCATTTATTATAAAACTCCGCAATCATTTGTTTTCATATATAATCTTTCTATAAAATTTAAGATATCAATTCATACACAAATTCTCTTACAAAGTTGAATAAGAAATGAAACTCTTACATAAAAATCAACACAACATGCCAACAATTAAAAACAAAATTAACCTTGCAATATTTACTTTTAAAATAATCAATTTCAACAATATTTTACACATGCATTTATAATTATCAACTAGAATATTATTTTGACTAACATTCCAAATAAAATTCCTAACATACTATATGATCCTCATTCCTAAATTCCACTATCATACTTGCAAGCACTTAATTATTAAGTCAATGAACAAACTACAACTATAAATATAGCTTACAATTTTGACTTTAAATATAGCTTCATTTATACTCTTTCATAAATAAACTAAAATAGAAGCTATAAAGAATTGCTAAATTCTAGCAATATATGTGTATGCAAGCAAGCATAAAAAATCAATAAAGGACTTAAACTATGAATTTCAAACCATTAAGCTATCATAAGTACCACCTTTAGATCGAGTTAAAGGATAATGTATAAAAGATGAAAGACAATAGTATCCCAGAAAGAAAACTCTTGTTGTAGCTAAAGGTTGATGGCTTCAAGATGGATTTGTGACCATGATAGGGTGTAAGGTGCTTAAATTGGCAACATAACATTCCATTACAAGAGTTCTTGAAAATAGCTCATATAATGATTTATTTATAGTCATGAAGGATAGAGGATGAAAGACTAAGATTGTTTTGAGAGATCAATGGAGTAGATTGATTGAAAGGATTGTGTGCACTAGATGCTTCCAAGTGGCAACTTATGTTTGATGCACATGAGGAGTTCATGATCCAAGCAATTTTTGAGGGAAAGGTCTTCTTAGGGGTGTATACACCAAGATGTTGTAAAAAAAGGTAGCCAAATGACCAAAAAAAGATAAACACGAGTGCGTTATTGGGAAATTCATTTAACGCATTTGAGGTCTTTTTTGTAGTGATTTTTTCTTACACTATCCTAGGCTTGTTTACACTATCGTAGGTTCATTAGGACTATCCTAGGTTCATTAGGATTGTCCCAAGTTCATTATGGCTTTCTTAGGCTCATTAGGACTTTCTTAGGTTCATTAAGACTACCCTACATTCATTAGGATCATTTGAGGCTCATTGGGACTATCATATGTTCATTGTGATTGTCCTAGGTTCATTAGGACTGTCTCATGTTCTCAAATAGCTTCAACTAATATCTCAAATTAACTATTTTTAAAAAAATAGCTCCTTAACAATTTAATATTATATACAATCGAATATGATTTCAACTTCAAACCTTGTGCACCTTTTAAAACCAAAAGATGTTGTTAAAACCATTCTTCTAATATTAGCTTAATCATAACATAATCTAATAAATCTTCCTCAAAATATCTACCAACTTCAAATCATATATCAAAACTTTTATAATATAAATTACATTCTAGATATACCAATATACTTCTAAAGATATTCAAAATACTTCTTGGGAATTATATTTTTCAAATCTTTCGGATGTATATATAATTAGCACCCCATTTAGAAAACTCATTATCAATCAACATTATAAGTCAAGAATGTTTTTTATTTTGTATTAATGAATTATATATTTGGCATATTAGCTTCCTTTATGAACCTATGTACAAACCAAACTCATATTTTAGTAACTTATCTAGCTTTGCTCTAAAATTGTGTCCATAATTGATCCTTTTATACCATCACATGACATAATAGGAACATAATAGGACCTTTATGCCATGACATGGCATAAACCTAAGCCTAAACTTTCATATCTAAAATTTGAAGAGTAATGTTAATTACTTTTAAGGTTATACTAATTTAGTGGTAACTTTTGTACTGCCTAATGAGGATTAAGAACAATTTAGGTACATATGTTCGGTTTTATTTCAATTTCATTTTTGAACGTTTTTGTTTTTGTTTCCATTTCATTTTTTATTTTTTGTTTGTGTCGATTTCGTTTTGTTAATTATCTAGGTTTGGTTTTGGTTTCTAAATTTGTTGATTACGGTTTAGGGTTAACTGTTCAAAAATATTTTAGATCAAAATCAAGAATTTACAAATACAAAAAATAATTTATTTATATTATACTATAAAAAAAAACTAAATAATACACAAAAAAACAAGAAAAATGTACAAGAAAATTATGAAATGTGAAAATAGATGACTGAATGTGTACCTGGGATAGTGGTGGAGGCTTGAAGTGGAAACCACAGCACAGGGGCCCATTTTTGATCTCTTCTTGTCAACTCACTGTCATGGTGAAAATGAAAAATTGTCCAAAAAAATGATAAAAATAGAATTTCAAAACGGGGGGCCCGTTTTTTAATAAACGGGGGCCCGTTTTGTGACAAAACGGGAGCCCGTTTTATTTAGCTTCGGCACCCCGTGACCTTTCGGCTCGAGAGGCCGAACCATTAATGGGCCCCCATTTTTTTTAGAATGGGGGCCCGTTTTGTGGAGTATGTTTTCCAATGCATAGACTTCCACGAATTTGTGACTCATAAGCTTGCACATACCCAGTACCTTGCTAGAGAACAATTGGAAGTTTGATGTATGCTATGGTCTTTACTAGACTAGCCATTGCCCAAGCAGTGAGAGTTCTTTCTAGATTTATGTCTAATCCTAGTAGAGTTCATTGGGATGTAGTCAAAAGATCTTCAGACATTCGAAGGGTACCTAAGAGTATTCTCTATGTTATTGTGGTAATTTAGTTGGAGATGTGATTTCCCTTGATATTCATGGTTATGTGGATTCAAGCTGGGTAGGTGATATTGATAGCAGAAGATCCACCAGTACTTATGTCTTTATTTTGTTTGGTGATGCAATTAGTTGGATGAGTAAGTGATAGGTTGTGGTTGCTTTGTCCACTAACAAAAAAAAATATATGGTAGCTTCTCATGCTTGTAAACAATTCATTTGTCATAAAAGACTATGTTCAGATATTAGAATAAGTCAAGGTGTAGTGACAGTTTATTGTGAGAGTCAGAGTGCAATCTTCCTACCTAAGAACCTGACATTTCATGCCTGAACCAAACACATTGATACTTTGATGAATGTTGTAGATTATTTAACTAAGGTTGTGAGTATAGAGAAGTTTAGATGGTGTTTAGAGTCTATGGGCCTCATGGCCCCTAGCAATTAAATTAATGTGTTGATACTCCCTTTTCTATTGCAAGGTGTTTGACAAGTGCGAGAATACTAGGAAAATGGTGTCTCAACGTTGCATTTGCATGAGGTTACTATTTATAGTAAGTTTTAATTTGAGCACAAAATGGTGTGAAATTCTCCTTCAAGCTTCTTGTTGGCTTGATGAGCATGTCGATAAATTTTTATCACAAGATCATACCTAGTTTTGAATATATTAAATTTTTTTGTTTTTGGAGGGTGCGATGAAAGGTTTAAAATTAATTTTGAGGATTTTAGAGGCTTTGAAACACCCCCAAAATTGGGTATAAATAACTTAGTAGTTTACAAGATGATAGAGCACTTTGCGATCTTTCTGGTGCTTCAAACAGTTTGTCAATCAAACACATGGTTCACAAGTTATGGCCTCCAGAAGTTTGGACTCCTAAATTAGGAAATATAAATTGCATCGAACATATAAATGAGCTATAAAAGGGAGGAATATGTGTTTATGTGTTTTTTGATATGTGATAGGGCATAAAAGAGAGATAAGGTCAACTCTACTTTATTGGGTGGTTTAGCTCATGGTTTTGTAATATTGTTTGACAGTTTCTTGTACTGTATCTCCTTTATGAGTTGTGTGAGATAGAGGTTGTGTGTAAGAGTCTTATGACTATAATTTATTTACCTCCTTGTCTCTAATTAGTGGTACTCTTGTGAAGATATTTCTCTACAAGTATATTGTAATATGTTATTGATTGTTGAATAATATATTGAGCTTCTTTGGTAGTGTGGTGGTTTTCTCCTGAAAAGGGTTTTCCCCACGTAAATCACCGTGTTGCTGCATTTTGGTATGAATGATATTTTGTTTCTTTATGTTAAGTTTCTATAACTGTTGTAATTATTTGTAAATTTTTTTGCATAACCCTCCTCTCAAGGTTAGTGTAGGAAGTTGTTCCACTACTTAACTTCCTTACACCCACTGGTTTCATGTTCAACTCCAAAAATAGGCATTGTCGATGAATATGTCTTGTAGGTGATTGCATGGATCCCTAAGAAATTAGTCTTTCCCTAGTTTTCCCCTTCCAGATTCCAACTTAGTAGCAAGCAAGACCAAGGCAAGGCAAGTTGGGTGTTGGACTAGGTTGCAAGAATACCCCTAGCGCAACCAAAAAAATGTTAATAGCTAAAGAAATAGATAAATTAGTAGGAATGTTATTTTATGAAATAAAATTGATACATCTCAAAAAATGAACCTATTTTTTAGATTGGAGAGATTAATACATTATTGGAGGTAGGAGTAGTGGAAGATATCAAAGACTTGATAATAATGTTTGAATAAAAATACGTATACAAGGGAGAAATAGGGAGAAATTTGGGATTAGAAAGATAAACATGAATATTATGGAATCCCCAATCACCCAAAACCAAAGCCTAATGAGATTAAGAGAAAATTTCCATGACACCTATAAATATTTTTGCATGACACCTATACATAGGTTTCCATAATAATTATACTTGCCCAAGGCCCACTAATAATTGTTTTCTCCATTGGGCACAAATTTTTATTACTCTTTTAATTTTTGGTATTTTTATTTCTATTTACTCTTTTTTCTTCTATTTTTTTTGCTATTTATTTTATAATTTTATTTTTTAAATTTTTTTTCTTTTTTTCTTGTTGGGTTTCTTGAGTTGATATCAAGTGAATCCTAACCAATCTCATCAGAAGGTTATTAAAAGGATATTTAGATGTTTGAAGGGCACTCTGGACTATGTTTTATGGTATAAAAAGGATAATGACTTCTCTTTGAAGGTATATACTAATGCTAATTGGGTTGAATGCTTGGATGAAAAAAGAAGTACAAGTGGAAGTTCATTTTTCTTTGTGGATAGATTGGTCTCCTGATGTAGTAAGAAGCAAGATTCAATATATTTATCTATAGTAGAAGATGAGTATATTGCTACAATATCTTGCTACACCCAAGTGCTATGAAAGAATCAGACTTTGAAGGATATCAAGGTGATATATAGTGAGCCTATTCCTATAATACATGTGAAAATACAAGTGCTATAAAAATTTCAATTAAATTAGTGATACATTCAAGGACTAAACATATCTTTATCCGATATTATTTCCTAAGAGGGAAGGTAGTAGAGTAGGAAGTTAGATTGGAGTATGCTCTTACAAAGGATTAAATTGTTGATATTTTCATAAAGGTTGTATTAAAAGATACAATTGGATGTCTCAAGTAGAAGCGAGAAGGTATTTTGTCTCCTTCTTTAGTCTAGATACATAGGTTGGTGAATCTATCCAGTTGGAGATTCAAGGTATGCATTTTGTCTCCTAGATTGATAAGGTTTACCCCTCAGGGGAGTGGGTAGTTGGATAGTTGTTGCTCATAAAAGAAGTAGGTGTAAGGGGGAGTCGATATGACTATTTTGGGAAAGTTTGTACAAATGAGTGAGTCTAGATGAATGCTAGGAAAGGAAAGATAAAAGTTTTAAATGTAGAAGACTATTATACTAGTGGAGAGAAAGTGTATAGTTTCATGGAATTCGTTACCCTTTTTCCTTGATGTCAAAGGGGGAGAGAAAGTACAAAAAGTTAAAAATAATGAGGAAGAGAAATTATTATGTTGTGTGGGTATTGTCGTCAATGACAAAGGGGAAGATTATTGGAAGTTATTCACATTGATGCTTTGGTGTATTCATTGATGACAAACCTCACCTTGTATGGTGTCATTGATGAAACGGTGATTACTGTCACATGATGTAATTGTGTGCACTTCTATGACATAGATTGTTGGAATTATTGCCATTGATGACCAGGATTTATGCTAAAGATAGAAGTATATGTTGTTGATATACTATGATTGTTGGATGGTATATACTAATGTCTTAGGTGCTGATAGAGAGTTATAAATTTATATGAATGTGTAAATGGTTGATGGTCATGGATGTCCATCTTCTTGGTATTCATTTCTTTACTTGGTATGATCTTGATGGATATGTTGCAGAATAGTGATAGTGTTGATGATCATATTTGGATGGTAGAGATGCTACCATGATGATATCATATTAAAATTAGAAGCATTAAAATGAGGATTAGAAGCATGATGATTAAGTAGATTTTTTGCTGATGGCGTTCATGGTCTTATGCTCACTACAAGTTGTTGTCATTTCTTTCTTGTTGCTCCTGAGTAATAGTGCTACAAGGTGAATTCTAGTCTCTAGAAGTCAATGAAATATGTGAATGTATGTTGAAGACTATATGGATCCCTATTTGGTTCTATGGTCTTCTGGTTTTGGATGTTGCACTCCTATCATTTCAAGTCTCCAGTGTTGCAACTGATGTTTCTGGTTAAGATAGTATGCTAGCAGTTTGATGGATTGTTAGGTCTGCCTTGAAGAACACTCCACATTGATTTGCATTGGTTTTTTTGTTACTACAATTTATAGGACATGCTTACGATGTTTGAGCAGTATCTCTGGGTAGATTTTAGGTGATGAAGTGTTTTGCAAGTGTGCTTGTCATTGTCTTATCTCATGATTGTGTTTCCTAGTATTTTGGCAATGAAGAACTCTATATTATATTAGTTTTCCCAACTTGTCTTGGCTTGACTATATAAAAGATGTATGTAAAGACATTGATGTATATTATATGAACTTCTTTATGTGGCAGTGATCTATTGATATTGTATTGTGTTTGGATTTGGTTTTTAGAGTTATTTGTAGTTATTTCAATGAGATGACTTATTCTATTTCTTGTGCTATATCTTTGTTGGTCCATTCTAGTATTGGACATTGTGTTGAGTTTTACTTGGCTCCAATTTTTCCTTGGGGGGATCCACCTTAATTAATTTCATTTGGAAGATGTGTTTTGAGCCAATGGGTTATATGTGCTATACAAGTTTATCTACATGTTACCTTGTTTCTAACTTGGAGGATGTACACCAAGGATGTGTGATGTTTGAGACTGCAGTCCAAGATATAATAAGAAATTTTTAGGTCCTCTCTTTCTCTTGTATTGGACCACTTTCACCATGATCTATATTTGTGGTTGACTTAGTGGGATCATTCCTTATCAAGCCTAAATAAAGCTAATTTGCTACACATTTTGTATATTTTTTCTATGATATTTAAAGATGTTCATTCGGATCATTAATTCATCATCCTAGAATCATTTAACCTCGTAGAGAATTCAATGAGCATTTACTCTAGAGGAACACTTTTATTGATGCACTAAAGGAATATCATTTACTAGTGAATCATCATCTAAGATATTTATTATATTGTATGTTGATCTACCACAATTGCAAAGTCACTATCTAAGGGGTTGACCTAGGAGAACTTTCCCCTAGGATCCACAACATCTTTATAGTATTTTTAAATAGGTCAATCCTTAGTGACCAAAAAGAAGCAATGAGCCTAAAGTGTCAAATGTTAAAAGTAAGTACACCCATCCTTTGCAAATACTTTCTTAAAATAACATTTGATAGCTTGATGCCATCACTCTCATAACAAATAATATTTAATCTAAACTACTTTATACTTATATGTGCACCTTATTAAATTAATATATGTTGAACACAATAAAACATTATTTTTCTCTCCAATTATGGAAAAATATTATTTCATTTTCTATTTTATCATTCTAGAAATGAATGGTTAGCTTGTATTTCTTTCTTATTCTCTCTTGTTAGTTGACAATCTTGACATATATGATGGTGCATGGGGACTCTTATTAAATATTACATTCTTTAACTATCAAATAAATAATAAATAGAAATTTTAAAGATCATTTCCATCAAAAGAAGATAAATAATATACAATTTTTATGGACCAAAATTTACCTCTAACCATTGAAGTGAGTGTGATTTAAAAATAAGAATACATGGGAACAATAGAAAATATAAAAATTATAATATTAGTAGTATTAATTAATAATATATTTTTTAATAATGAAAAAATAAATAAATTTATACATCAACGATTGAAACATAAGGAATGACGATTTAAAAATAGTAGAGAAGAGAAGAAGAAAATTATTAGCTGCACTATGTGACCCACAACATCAATTTTAAAAATAATAATTTCTTGAAAGGAGAGAACAATTTTTTTTTAAATGTGTATAATTTCATCATAGGAGATATACCATAATCTGATAAAATTTGTTCATCATTAAACATTACAGGCGAGTTGAATGATTGCACTGTACAACTTGAAGCTCTTTTCTGAGGCCTATTCTCGCTTCTAAATATAATGGGCACTCCCCTTCTAAATTCCCTCACATCTTCATACCCAGCAGCAGCCTTACAAATCTCCAAAACCTCATACAACTCTCCATCCTCCACATCTCCCTCAAATCTCTTCACCAAAAACCCATTTTCTTTCTCAAACTTATACCCAACTCCCTCATGATCAACAACAATAACGTTTTCTATTTTGGCTTTTGTTTTATCATGAAATAGTGTGAAATTCTCCCCAGAGCTTCTCATTGGCTAGATGAGGATGCCGATAAATTTTCATCGCAAGATCATAGCTAGCTTTGAAGATATTAAAGTTTCTATTTTTGGAGGGTGCGATGAAATGTTTAGAATTAATATTGACCACTTTAGGGTCTCTGAAACACCCCAAAAAGTGAGCATAAATGGTATATTGGTTTACAAGTTTATAGAGCACTTTGTGTGATTTCCGATGCTTCAAACAGTTCGTCAATCAGACACACGGTTCACAAGTTATTTCCTGCAGAATTTTGGACTCTTGAAATAGGAAATATAAATTAGATCGGGCACATAAATGAGATGTAAAAGGGAGGAACATGTGTTGATGTGTGTTTTGATATGTCATAGTGCATCTAGAATGGAGATAAGGTTGACTCTACTTTATTGGGTAGTTTTAGCTCATCGTTTTGTAATAACATTCGACGGTTTCTTGTATTGCATCTCATATATATGAGGTACATGAGATATAGGTTGTGTGTAAGAGTATTATGGATATTGAGTTATCTATGAGTCTTTGATTAGTGGTACTCTTGTGAAGAGATTTCTCTATAAGTATATTATAATATGTTATTGATTGCTGAATAATATATTGAGCTACTTTCGGAATGTGGGGTTTTTCTCCTCAGAGTGTTTTCCCCAAGTAAATCACTTTGTTGTTGTGTTGTGGCATGCATGATATTTTCTTTATTTTTGTTAAGTTTATGTAACTATTGTAATGATCTATAAAAGTTTTTATATTACCCTCCTCTCAAGGTTAGTGTAAGAAGTTGTTCCACTACTTAACTTCCTTACAAGTGGTATCAGAGCCAGAGTAACTATGTGAATTATATATTATAGAGATTCAACATGCAATATTGTATACCATTACGTGTTCCCTTCATAGTTGGAATAAAATTATCCATTTTAGATTGTCCTAAAGCTCCCTCGGAGATGGAAGACATGACCAGAGTACCTTGCTAGAGCACAATTGGAAGATTGATGTATGCTATGGTCTTTACTAGACCAGCCATTGCCCAAGCAGTAAGAGTTTTTTCTAGATTTATGTCTAATCCTAATAGAGTTCATTGGGATGTAGTCAAAAGATCTTCAGATTTTTGAAGGGTACCTAAGAGTATTCTCTATGTTATTATGGTAATTTGGTTGGAGATGTGATTTCCCTTGATATTCATGGTTATGTGGATTCAAGTTGGGTAGGTGATATTGATAGTAGAAGATCCACTAGTACTTATGTGTTTATTTTGTTTGGTTATGCAATTAGTTGGATGAGTAAGTGATAGGTTGTGATTGCTTTATCCACTACAAAAGAAAACTATATGGTAGCTTCTCATGCTTGTAAATAAACCATTTGTCATAAAAGACTGTCTTCAGATATTAGAATAAATCAAGGTACAGTGACACTTTATTGTGAGCATAGATAATTTTAGATGGTGTTCAGAGTATATGGGCCTCATGGCCCCTATAAATTAAATTATTGTGTTGATGCTCTCTTTGCTCTTGCAAGGTGTTTGAAAAGTGGGAGAATGCTGCGAAAATGGTGTCTCAACCTTGTATTTACATGAGGTTACTATTTATAGTAAGTTTTTATTTGAACACAAAATGATGTGAAATTCTCCTTGAAGCTTCTAGTTGACTCGATGAGCATGTTGATAAATTTTTATCGCAAGATCATAGCTAGTTTTGAATATATTAAACTTTTTCATTTTTGGAGGGTGCAGTGAAAGGTTTAAAATTAGTTTTCAGGATTTTAGAGGCTTTGAAACACCCCCAAAAGTGGGTATAAATAAATTAGTAGTTTACAAGATGATAGAGAACTTTGTGATCTTTCTAGTGCTTCAAACGGTTCGTCAATTGAATACATGTTTCACAAGTTATGGCCTCCAGAAGTTTGGACTCCTGAATTAGGAAATATAAATTGCATCGACCATATAAATGAGCTATAAAAGGGAGGAACACGTGTTTATGTGTTTTTTGATATGTCATAGGGTATAAAAGGGATATAAGGTCAACTCTACTTTATTGGGTGGTTTTAGCTCATGGTTTTGTAATACTGTTTGACGGTTTCTTGTATTCTATCCCCTATATATGAGTTGCGTGAGATAGAGGTTGTGTGTAAGAACGTTATGACTATAATTTATTTACCTCCTCATCTCTAATTAGTGGTACTCTTATGTACAGATTTCTCTACAAGTATATTATAATCTGTTATTGATTGTTGAATAATATATTGAGCTTCTTTGGGAGTGTGGTGTTTTTTCTGAAAGGGTTTTCGCCACATAAATCATCGTCTTGCTATGTTGTGGTATGAATGATATTTTTTTTATTTATGTTATTTTTTTATAGCTATTGTAATGATTTGTAAAATAATTTTCCTTACCCTCCTCTCAAGGTTAGTGTAGGAAGTTATTCCGCTACTTAACTTCCTTACACCCATTGGTTTCATGTTCAACTCCAAAAATAGGCATTGTCGATGAATATGGCTTGTAGGTGATTGCATGGATCCCTAAGAAATTAGTCTTTCCCTACTTTGCCCCTTCCAAATTCCAACTTAGTAGTAAGCAAGACCAAGGCAAGGCAAGTTGGGTGTTAGACTAGGTTGCAGGAATACCCCTAGCACAACCATAAAAATGTCAATAGCTAAAGAAATAGATCAATTAGTAGAAATGTTATTTTATGAAATAAAATTGATTCATCTTGAAAAATGAAGCTATTTTTTAGATTAGAGAGATTAATACATTATTGGAGGTAGAAGTAGTGGAAGATATCAAAGACTTGATAATAATGTTTGAAGAAAAATACGTATATAAGGGAGAAATTTGGGATTAGAAAGATAAACATGAATATTATGGAATCCCCAATCACCCAAAACCAAGGCTTAATGAGATTAAGACAAAATTTCCAAAACTCTAATATATTAATGCAATATTACGTGAGGAACATTATAGGAATTTTATTGTATTAAGTATCATAGAATCACAAAGTTCATTTTTTTCTGATTTGAACATCCACATTACAAACGTATTACATACTAGCTCCTTTTGAGCACCAAACTAGAAACAAAAATTGGAAGACCAAGGGTCATAACTTAGAAATCCACTTTAAACAACCAATGGAAGACCAAGAGTCACAACTTAGAATTCTACACAAAGGTGTCCCTCATGGGAGTTGAACATGCATCTCCACATTGAGAACTCAATTCTTTAACCAACTAAGCTCAACCCCTTGGATGGAACATTATAGGAATTCCAAAAAATGTAAATGATTATTAAATTGATGATGTATGTGCCATTAAAAAGATGTTGTTTAAGTTACTAAAATAAATTGTAAGAGAATAGGGAACATATAGATAATTTATTTTTACATGACACCTATAAATAGGTTTCCATAATAATTATACTTTCCCAAGGCACAATGAGAATGGTTTTCTCCATTGAGCACAAATTTTTATTACTCTTTTAATTTTCCATATTTTTCTTTCTATTTACCCCTTTTTTGTGTATTTTTTTTTCCATTTATTTTATAATTTATTTTATTGTTTTATTTTTCTTTTTTTCTTGTTGGGTTTCTTGAGTTGATATCAAGTGAATCCTAACCAATCACATGAGAAGGTAATTAAAAGGATATTTAGATGTTTAAAGGGCACTCTGGATTATGTTTTTGTGGTATAAAAAGGATAATGACTTCTCTTTGAAGGCATATACTAATGCTAATTGGGTTGAATGCATGGATGAAAAAAGAAGTACAAGTGGAAGTTCATTTTTCTTTGTGGATAGATTGGTCTCTTGATGTGGTAAGAAGCAAGATTCAATATCTTTATCAATAATAGAATACGAGTATATTGCTACAATATTTTTCTACACCTAAGTGCAATGAAAGAATCAGACTTTGAAGGATATCAAGGTGATATATAGTGAGCCTATTCCTATAATACATCTAAAAATACAAGTACTATAAAAATTTCAATTAAATTGGTGATGCATTCAAGGACTAAACATATCTTTATCGGATATCATTTCCTAAGAGGAAAGGTTGTAGAGTAGGAAGTTAGATTGGAGTATGCTCTTAAAAAGGATTAAATTGTAGATATTTTCATAAAGGTTGTATTAAAAGATACATTTGGATGTCTCAAGTAGAAACTAGAACGTATTTTCTCTCCTTGTTTAGTCTAGATACATAGGTTGGTGTATCTATGCAAACAGAGATTCAAGGTACGTATTTTTTCTCCTAGATTGATAGGGTTTACCCCTCAGGGGAGTGGGTAGTTCGATAGTTGTTGGTCATAAAAGAAGCAGGTGTAAGGGGGAGTGGGTATGACTATTTTGGGAAAGTTCATACAAATGAGTGAGTCTAGATGAATGCTAGGAAAGGAAAGATAAAAGTTTTAAATGTAGAAGACTATTCTACTAGTGGAGAGAAAGTGTATAGGTTAGTGCGGACCATTACCCTTTGTCCTTTATGTCAAAGGGGGAGAGAAAGTACAAAAAGTTAAAAATAATGAGGAAGAGAAATTATTATGTTGTGTGGGTATTATCGTCAATGACAAAGGGGAAGATTATTGGAAGTTATTCACATTGATTACTTGGTGTATTCATTGACATCAAACCTCACCTTGTATGGTGCCATTGATGAAATGGTGACTGTTGTCACATGATGTAATTGTGTCCATTTCTATGACATAGATTGTTGGAATTGTTGCCATTGATCACTAGGATTAATGCTAAAGATAGAAGTGTATTTTGTTCATATACTATGATTGTTGGATGGTATATACTAATCTCTTAGGTGCTGATAGAGAGTTATAGATTTATATGAATGTGTAGATGGTTGATGGTCGTGGATGTCCACCTTCTTGGTATTCATGTCTTTACTTGGTATGATGTTGATGGATATGTTGCAGAATAGTGATAGTGTTGATGCTCATGTTTGGATGGTAGAGATGCTACCATGATGATATCATATTCAAATTAGAAGAATTAAAATGAGGATTAGAAGCATGATGATTAAGTAGATTTTTTTCTGATGGTGTTGATGGTCTTATGGTCACTACAAGTTGTTGTGATTTCTTTCTTGTTGCTCTTGAGTAATAGTGATACAAGGTGAACTCTAGTCTCTAGAAGTCAATGAAGTTCATGAATGTATGTTGAAGACTATCTAGATCCCTATTTGGTTCCATGGTCTTCTGGTTTTGGATGTATGCTTTATTAATGTTGCACTCCTATCATTTCAACTCTCCAGTTGCGCAGCTGATGTTTCTGGTTAAGGTAGTATGCTAGCAGTTTGATGGATTGTTAGGTCTACCTTGGAGAATGCTCCACATTGATTTGCATTGATTTTTTTGTTACTACAACTTATAGGACATGCTTAAAATGTTTGAGCAGTATCTCAGGGTATATTTTAGGTGATGAAGTGTTTTGCGACTGTGCTTGTCATTGTCTTATCTCATGATTTCATTTTCTAGTATTTTGGCAATGAAGAACTCTATATTATATTAGTTTTCGTAACTTGACTTGCCTTGACTATATAAAAGATGCATGTAAAGGCATTGATGGATGTTATATGAACTTCTTTATGCAGCATTGATCTATTGGTGTTGTATTGTGTTTGGATTTAATTTTTAGAGTAATTTGTAGTTCTTTCACCGACATGACTTATTCTATTGCTTGTGCTATATCTTTGTTGGTCCATTCTAGTATTGGACATTGTGTTGAGTTGTACTTGGCTCCAATTTTGCCTTGGGGGGGTCCACATTATGTAATTTCATTTGGAAGATGTGTTTTGATCCAACGGGTTATATGTGCTACACAAGTTTATCTTCCTGTTACCTTGTTGCTAAGTTGGAGGATGTGCACCAAGCATATGTGATGTTTGAGACTGCATTCCAAGACAAAATAAGAAATTTTTAGGTCCTCTCTATCTCTTGTATTGGACCACTTTCACCATGATCTGTATTTGTGGTTGACTTAGTGGGATCATTCCTTGTCAACCCTAAATAAAGCTAATTTGGTACACATTTTGTATATTTTTTCTATGATATTTAAAGATGTTCATTTGGATCATTAATTCATCATCCTAGAATCATTTAACCTTTTAGAGAATTCAATGAGCATTTACTCTAGAGGAACACTTTGATTGATGCACTAAAGGAATATCATTTACTAGTGAATCAACATCTAGGATATTTATTATATTGTATGTTGATCTACCAAAATTGCAAAGTCACTATCTAAGGGGTTGACCTAGGAGAACTTTCCCCTAGGATCCACAACATCTTTATGGTATTTTTTAATAGGTCAATCCTTAGTGACCAAAAAGAAGCAATGAGGCTAAAGTGTCAAACGTTAAAAGTAAGTACAACCATCCTTCACAAGTACTTTCCTAAAATAACATTTGATAGCTTGATGCCATCACTCTCATAACTAATAATATTTAATCTAAACTACTTTATACTTATATGTGTATCTTATTAAATTAATATATGTTGAACACAATAAAACATTATTTTTCTTTCCAATTATGGAAAAATATTATTTCATTTTCTATTTTATCAGTCTAGAAATGAATGGTTAACTTGTATTTCTCTCTTATTCTCTCTTGTTAGTTGACAATCTTGACATATATGATGGTGCATGGAGACTCTACTTAAATATCACTTTCTTTAACTATCAAATAAATAATCAATAGAATTTTAAACATCATTTGTATCAAAAAATGATAAATAATATACTATTTTTATGGACCAAAATTTACCTGTAACCATTGAAGTGTGTGTGATTTAAAAATAAGAATACATAGGAACAATAGAAAATATTAAAATTCTAATATTAGTAGTATTAATTAATAATATATTTTTTAATAATGAAAAAATAAATAAATTTATACATCAACGATTGAAACATAAGGAATGACGATTTAACAATAGTATTGAAGCGAAGAAGAACATTATTAGCTGCACTATGTGACCCACAACATCAATTTTAAAAATAAAAATTTCTCGAAAGGAGAGAACAATTTTTTTTTAAACGTGTATAATTTCACATTACAGGCGAGTTGAATCATTGCACTGTACAACTCGAAGCTCTTTTCTGAGGCCTATTCTCGCTTCTAAATTTGATGGGCACTCCCCTTCTAAATTCCCTCACATCTTCATACCCAGCAGCAGCCTTACAAATCTCCAAAACCTCATACAACTCTCCATCCTCCACATCTCCCTCAAATCTCTTCACCAAAAACCCATTTTCTTTCTCAAACTTATACCCAACTCCCTCATGATCAACAACAATAACGTCCTTCAAATCCACATCCAAAACACACTTGAGAGTCCCCTTACTCAAACTCTTCACATGATCTTTACCAGTCCAAGGCGAGTCTCTGTACAGCCGCCGGTCAATATACCTGTTAACATCAAACTTATCCAGAAAAACATCAGCATCCTTTTTGGGTGCCTCAGTAAAGACCACAACTTCATAAATCTTTGCCAATTCGGACAAAAAGTTATCCACACCAGGCCTTTTCATGACATGGTAAGGCCGATTCTGGGCACAAATTATGAAGTCATTGCGCTGAAGAGGCTCAAGGCTTGCCTTGATCAAAACATCAAACAACCCCAAAACAATTGTTTTGGCTTTTGTTTTCTGTTTTCTTCTTCCAAAAGATCTCATCTTTAGATTCCAGTTAAGCCCGAATAAACTCACAGGCCTTTCTCTTTCCCTCTCACGTTCACGTAAGCTCTGTATTTCTGTATCAGCAGTCTTACTCACATCATAATGTATAGTAATGGCTTCCCTCACGTCTTCACATTTTGCCGCCATGTTACAAAACTCCATGACTTTCCAAAGCTCTCTGTCGGATAAATCCCCATAAAAAGGTCTAATGGGAAGTGCATTTTCTGGCTGCATTTTATAGTTTTGAGGATTATCATCAACTAGTATTACGTTCTTGAGGTCTCTTCCCAACTTACTGAGATCTTTATAAACTATGCCTCTGTTTCGACTACATGAATCTCTGTACAAGCGGTGTTTTATGCTGTTGTGGACGTCGAGTTTGTTTAGAACGTCATCTGCGTATTCTTTTGCAGCAGAAGTGAAAATTATGATTTCGAAGTTGGTTTTGGCCAGTTGGAGTAATAAGTTATCAACTGCGGGTCTTTTTTGTACGTAACAGAGAGCTGGTTGTTCTTGAAGTTCTTCGACCAGGACCGTGAAGTCGTAGTGGG
This sequence comes from Cryptomeria japonica, assembly GCF_030272615.1. Taxonomy (NCBI): domain Eukaryota; kingdom Viridiplantae; phylum Streptophyta; class Pinopsida; order Cupressales; family Cupressaceae; genus Cryptomeria; species Cryptomeria japonica. The sequence continues at coordinate 334,269,320 of NC_081407.1, forward strand.
ATGGTGTGGCAGAGAATGTTGCATTGATCAGAGTGTTATCCAAGTCCAATACGATTGTTTTGGCTGTCTGAGATTGTGGCGGAGGAAGTATCATTTCTCTCTTGATCTCATCGACGTTTTTCCTTGTGTTAATTTTCTCCAGGATTGACTCCATTTTTTCTCTTTTAACTTTCGTTCGTTCAAATTGAATACGGGTAGGAATGGCAATGGGAATAGGAGTGGCCGACCTAAGGTTTGATATAACTCCTCCAAAGGTTACCATTATTTGATTTGAAAGGAGGCGTCTATTTTATTTGGCCCATAAAAACCAACTATATTTTGAAATAATTTAATGATATTTTTGAAAAACATTTGTTGATTTAATAATAATAAAGATTAAAAATATTTTTATAAGCAATTTTTTTTTTTTTTTTTTTGGCAATAAATTAATAATTGCTATGGGACAGCATTATATACATCTTTAGTTTCATGTTATCTATTTGTCCTACTACCAAAGACCGAGCTTTGCATTACTATAATGTCCAAAATTGGTGCTCGTGGTGCAACTAAACTCCTATCTATCCATACATAGCCAAAATGGTGTCACTCCAAATTGGTGACACTAGTTCATTTGATTTTAATAGTTTCAGACCAGGGCATTACCACCATCCCTATCCTGTTAATAGGGTCTTTATGGTTTCTTCATCCTCCTCCTTTTCTCGGCATGGGCTTTGATTGGGCATTCTGGGCTATAGCCTTGATGGGCTAACAGTTCCGCAATGTGAGAGAGATCATCTTCTTTGTTGCCCTTTGCCATCTCCTCTTTTATCACAATACCGAATTCCATCTCTCCCTCCTTATCGCACTTTGAACTCTCACTTCATAAATAGCTCTTTTATTCATTTGCCCTTATTCAACATAATTACCATTAATTTCTTTAGAAAGCCATATTTCTAGGCCTGGTTAGCTTCTTTCCTTTGATCAATTCTCGCTCTGTAGTGTTGACTAGAGGTAGCTTTTTCACCTTCCTATTGACCACATAATAGTCTTGAAGGACAGGGATCCTCTTCTCCTCATCTATGTTCTCTAGGATGTCATCAATTTTCCCTAGATAAGGGTTCTTAAACACGTTCTGGCATATAATTTTTTTCCCCACATTCATTTCCCCCATTTCTACCTCACTATCACCAGTAACATGGGGGATATATTACTGGTGACCATGTGACTATGACATGCTCTCAAAAAATCAACCCCCAAGATTTTCTCCACTGCATGGATGACCAGATAGTGAGTGGAGTTAAGGATGCTTTTGAGTCTTATCTCAGAGACTTCCCCCAAAAATGACATCTGACGTTTATCATAGACAAGCCTAATGAGTGTGTCTATAGTTGATGACATACTCTGTATCACTCAATTCGATATGCATGAGTCACTAGTAGAGTTGCAGAGGGGTATAAATAGCATTGAGCTATCTATCATCAAAGTTCGATAGCCTCATTTTCACATGTTCTTGCTATAATGTCACCTTCGTTTGGCCATCGTAGTGTAAATATACTCATATCAATAGATGAGACAAGTGATTAATATTTACCTACTGCATCACATGCATAAGATTTCTCTCTGTGCCCAGCGGTGATATTTACAACCCAAAGGCTACATTGGCCAATGCAAAATTGCACCTAATCTCTTGGGAAACCTTCCATTATCCTCATTCTCCTGAAAGTGGTAATGCAATAACAACTCCAGTACCTTGGCTTGCATGTAAAAAGGCATTCTCTATCCTCTCTTTCTGCTAGTTTGAATAGTATTGATATGGTGACATCCACTTAGGACCCACCGATATATCTCCTTTAGGTCATTCACAATCCACATTTCCTATCATCTATGAGCCACTCTCTACGGCTTGTTTGGCTCTCTCATCAACCAAGTCATTTTCTTCATGATAAACATTTGTCAGCTTAAATTCTTTGAATCTCTTGATGAAGTCATAGATTGACTTCAACCATATTTGACCTAGCTGCCAGTTTAGAGTCAAATTTTGTATGATGGAATTGATAGTAATTAGGGAGTATCCCTCAACATGCAATCACCTTGCATTTAAATCCTTTCCCTAGATTTAGGACAAAAAGAGCCACTTTGAACTCTGCAAGATTATTGGAGGTTTCTCTAAGGTGCCTTGATCTTTCTGCGTGAATAATTCCATTGCGGTCATGTTTAATGCATCCAATGCTTCCATGTCTCGAGTTCTCCTTCAATGCTCCATCAAAATCGATCTTGATCTTCCACTTTTCATCCAGAGCAATCCATGTCAACTGGCTGCAATGATTCTGGGGAAGATCATTCTTGATGGCCCTATTAATGAAGGAAATTTTTTTATTTTTTAATTTATTTTTGTTTTTTGATCGGTAAGAGGCCGTAGCCAAAAATTTTATTAATCAAAATTAATTTTTTACATCACTCCACTCGTGCGGGCACCAAAAGGAAAGAGTGGAGGCGAGAAAACCTCCGGCCTTGCCCTGGACCGTAGTCCAGATAGTTTCTACATCTAATTACAATAAGCATAGATTCAGAATAATACAATAACACCCCGGGCTAGGGTGAGCAAGTGGGAAGATATTTTCTTCCCTTACAAGCCCATATTACTATTTTTCAATTGTCACTGTTCTCCTTGTGCTTTGTTCAAGAGTTTGAGCCTTTATTGCATGTAGTCTTTTGTCATTTTAGCAGCTTTCATCCTGTCATTTGTTCAAGATGGCCTTGCCCTCCTGCATGGTTAGTTTTCAAAACACTTGCCTAGATTGTTAGTCACATGTAATATTCCAATGTGATTTGACATCCTTCTCTGATGTTTCTAAATTCTTAACCTCATATATCTGAAATTATAAAGTCATCAATATGGCATATTCATAAACAGAGTTTCTAGATAATTTCTATTTTGAGAAGTGATCATCCATAGTTATGAATCACCTGTTTACCACCTTTTTCTTATGTACCTAGATGCTATCCCTGAAAATGGATGATATCCAGGATGCAAAGGGGATAAGTGGGACTTCTGTCTTGCCTGAGTCCTACTGAGGGTAATAGAGGTAGATGAGTTTTATGGCAGAACCACATATTACCCACAGTCTATGGATTGTCAGATAACCATTCAATTATAGAAAGCTCAGCAATAGATATCAAATGAGTATATGGTAGGGCACTTAGGGGCTCCTATAGGCCAACACATGTAGAAAATGAGGGCTTTTATTTTACCAAAATGGTGCACTTGTTGAATCGAAGAAGCCTACCGATGTTTCATCGATAAGATGATTTATTAGATAGACTTGGGCATCGATAAACTTCAAAAGGGGCTTATCACAAGCTTTATTTTTCGTCAATAGAAGGTTATCAAAGAAACCAAGGGAGGTTCCATCGATGAAGAAAGGCTATCGAAAAAACTACAGTATCGGTAGGACATGTAATGAAATCACCGAAGGAGATAGATATTCCGAAAAGATGAGATCGAAGAAACTGGGGAAGGTTTCATTGATAGGATAGTTCGAGAGAAGAAGGGTGTCGAAGAGATACTAAAGTTATTGGCTGACAAAGACAGTTTCATCAAAAGATAAAAGGTCGATAAAATATAAGAGAGTTTCATCGATATAAAAAGGGTATCGAGGGAAAGGGGACACCTAAGAGGGGCTCATCAAAAGCATAGATTCCACCAAAAGAGGATATTGAAGAAAGAAGAGACGGTTTTCATCAATGGGAAAAGGCTTACGAGAAAATAATGCCATCGGTGCAACATGAAGGAAACTTACTGAAAGAAGTGTTCTTATCAAAAGTACGATCAAACAAAAAGATATCAATAATAATATGAGTTTCGAGGAGGCTAAAATGTACGTTACCGATGAGTGCGGTTTTACCGATGCAACTTTATTGAGGAAGATTACTATTTAGCTCATCGATGAAAGATGATAGTGGAAGCAAATCAACAAAAGACAGATGGCCTCGATGAAACAATAGACCTATTCATCGAAGGAGTGTAGTGATGTCGATAGAAAAAGTGTTTTGATGGAAGGATAAAGAAAGTTACCAGAGCCCAAGGTTTCTTTGACATAAAACCCAACGATGTCTCATAAAAAAAAAAGGGAATCGAAGAAACCTATCGGTGTTTCACCGATAAGATGATTTATCGAATAGACTTGGGCCTCGATGAACTTTAAAAGGGACTAATCAAAATTGTTGTTTTCATCGATAGAAGGTATATCGATGAAACCAAAGGAGGTTCCATCGATGAAGCAGAGCTAACAAAGAAACTTCAGAATCGGTAGGATATGTAATGAGTACAATGAAGAACATAGTTCTACCGAAATGATGAAATCAAAGAAACTGGGGAAGGTTTCATCAATAGGACTGTTCAAGAAAGGAGGGTGTCGAAGAGATACTAAAGTTATTGGTCGATAGTGACATTTTCATCGAACAATAAAAGGTTGATAAAACATAAGAGAGTTTCATTGTTATAAAGAGGGTAGCGAAGGAAAGGGAACACCGATGAACCTAAGAGGGACTCATCAAAAGCATTGATTCCAATGAAAGAGAATATCGAAGAAAGCAAAGATGGTTTTCATCAACGGGAAAAGGCTACCAAGGAAATAATACCATCGGTGCAATGAAGGAAACTTACCAAAAGAAGTGTTCTTATCGAAAGAATGATCACGATCAAACCGAAGGAGGATACATCGATAAAAGATATCGATAAGAATATGAGTTTTGAGGAAGCTAAAAAGCATGTTACTGATGTGTGTGGTTTAACCGATGCAACTTTATCAAGGAAGATTACTAATGAGCTCATCGATGAAAGATGATAGTGAAGCAAATCATCAAAAGAAAGATGGCCTCGATGAAACAATAGACCCATTTATCGAAGGAGTGTAGTGATGTCCATAGAAAAAGTGTTTCTATGGAAGGATAAAGGAAATACCGAAGCCCAAGGTTTCTTCGACATGAGACCCAATGATGTCTCATCAATATAAAAGGGTATCAAAAGAAAGGAAATGTTGATAAACTTCAGAAAGGACTCATCGGAGATAGTAATTCCATTGATAAAGGATATCGATGAAGGTGGAGATGGTTTTTGTCGATGGGAAAAGGTATTCGAGGAGATAATACTACCAGTGCAAAGGGTCACCGAAAGAAACGTTCACATAAAAAGAATAAGGTCAATTAGACAAAAGGTAGTTTCATCGATAAGAGATATCGATAAGAAAGTAGGTTTCGAAGAGGCTAAAAGGGATGTCTCCGATATGTGTTGTTTCACTGATACAACTTTATTGGTAGAAGTAGTATTCGGTGAGATAATATATCCATTCATCGATGGGGCATTGATATTGATGGAAGAAGTATTTCGATGGAAAAATAAAGGAGGTCACTGAAGCCCAAGGTTTCATTGACATAAAATACGTATATTAAAAATAGTATATCGATGAATGAAGGAAATACGTGATCGAAGTGATATTTGAAACAAAAGTGTTAGTTAACAGCTTATGTTGAGAAGCCAATATTTAAACTGAATGTTTGTCTAAGTATCTATACGAAAATACAAGGGGCAGGAAGAGGAATAAATAAGGGGGTTAAAATAGAGTCTGGGCAAGAGAAACATAAGGGGATGAAAGGAGGAACATGCTAATGGCAAATTAGGACACGAAAAAAAAAGATTGATGCCTTAAGGTGGTACAGATAGGAGATTGATGCCATTGACTCCCAAATTGGCCAGCTCATCTACTCTTTTATTGCCCTCCCTATAAATATGATTGATTGTGAACCTATCAAAATCTCTGCATAGGTCAAGAGCTTTTGACAGTAAAGTATTTAGTCTCCAATTAGGCATACTACCTTTCCTTAGAGCATTGACAATTATAGCTGAATCTCCTTCAATTTCCAAGTTCTTAACTCCTAGTTTTCTGCATAAATGCAGACCCTCAACCAGGGCCATAAGTTCTACCCAATTGTTGGTGTTGATGCCAATCAGAGAGGCAAGAGTTGCTAGTTCCTTTCCTTCCCAATTATGAACAACACATCCTATCCCTGCTTGCCCTAGGTTTCCATGGGATGCCCCATCAAAGTTTAGCTTCATCCAACCTTCACCTGGGGGCTGCCATTTGCATGCATCCCTTGATCGAAGACTTGCAATAGGACCAACACCTACATAGGAAGGAAACGATAATCCTTCCCAACGTCTTTTCATTTTTTCATCCCAATAAGTGATAGAGGCATTCTTCAATGTGCCCGATGACAGTCGGTTGTTCATGAGCTTAGTGATCGCTGACTCTATCCTGTTAATGATTTTGGGCACCTCTAGCTTTTCATTCTTAAAGAGACATCTATTTCTCTCCTTCCATAGTTCCCCCATTATGGAAGAGGGAAGAGTTGTCCATAAACCTTCAAAGAGACAGCCATGCCTAAGGAGGGGCCATGCCTTGAGTATTCCAAAGATGGTGTGAGGGAAGGCTGCAGACCATTCAAGTTTGTTGGTGAGCCAGATCCAACATTTGTGAGAAAAGGGACAGTTAAGGAGGATATGATTAGTGTCTTCCTCATCTGTCTCACAAAGAGGACATCTTCTAGGGCCCTCATACCTCATTCTTCTAAATGTGTCCGCAGTTAAGAGCTTGTTCTGAACCGCAAGCCAGGAGAAGATACCTACCTTAGGTAGATAGTATTTATCCCAACAAAGTTTCAAGGGAAGCTCAGTCATAGGTCTTATAGATGATTTGGAGATGAGAGAGTACCCATCCTTGGAGTTGTATTCTCCTCTTAGGGAGCCATCCCAGACGAGCTTGCCCTCATTATGAGCTAAGGCAATGTTTCTTGATTTGAGAATTGCCATAAGTTTTTGTTTATCCCTTACCGAGATATCCTCATCTTCCTTCTCGATCCACTGCCAACCAGCCCCATCTACTGAAGGGGAGATATAGTTGTTTAACAGGGCTCCTCTATGTGATTCAAGAAGGATACAAGTAGAGCCAAAGTCATGGACATTATGAATAGCCTTATATCCACCCCAAGAATCTGACGAGAAAAGAGCTTTATCCCTGGACCCCAAGTTCCAAGTAAGTATGTCAGAGATAATCCTCCTGCAATCTAACATAAAAATTGATAGGTAGGACCCAATGGGAGGGTTGGTTTCTCTAAATATTTGGATAGGATTCCCTCCATTAAGGTATTTGTGGTGCAGCAAGCGAGCCCATTTGAGGTGGGGGGTTCTGAACATCCTCTAGACCAACTTGGCACCCAAGGCTTTGCCCTGATTGAGAAGGTTTTTAATGCCAACTCCTCCTTCTTCTTTAGGTTTGCATATCTTGTTCTAGGATATGAGTGATATTTTACGATTGTCATTAGCACCTTTCCAAACGAAAGTCCTAAGATGCTTATTGAGCTCTGCAAGTTTAGAAGAAGATAAATGTTGAAAGGAGAGTTGGTAAATGGGCATAGCTGACAAGATTGATCTAACCAAGGTTGCTCTACTTGCAGATGAGAGCCATTTTCCTTTCCGAGTGTTAATCCTGGACTTGATTTTATCCACCAAGTTGTCCCATAATTTTGAGGGTCTTCTACCCTTGTCAAGGGAAATGCCTAGGTATTTGCAAGGAAGAGTTCCTTCACTAGTCTCCAGGACATTGCTGATCACTTTTCCTAAGGAGGGGTCTATGTTGAACATAAAAACTGGAGACTTGGCCAGATTCACCTCTTGACCCGAGGCTAGCATATAAGAATTAAGGATGCCTTTGAAGGCTCTCGCTTCCTTTACACTTCCCTTCCCAAAAAGCATCATGTCATCGACAAATTGTTGGTGCATAAAGGGAGGGAGGCCGCCGGTAATGGGGATTCCTTGGATCACACCTTCCTCTTTGGCCTTAGAGATGGATCTACCCAAGGCTTCAGCCATGATGATGAAGAGGAAGGGAGACATAGGATCTCCTTGCCTGAGCCCTCTTGAGCTACTGAAGAAACCTTTCGGGGAACCATTAACCAAGACCAAGAATTTGGGGGTGGATATACATTCAAAGATTAGGTTGATCTAGGATTTGGAAAATCCAAAGGCCTCCAAGCATTTGCATAGGAAGCACCAGTCAACTTTGTCGTAAGCTTTGCTTATGTCTAATTTGACTAGCATCCTTGGTGCCCTATTGAGCTGGACCGAATGAATGACCTCTTGGGCTATAATAACCCCATCATAGATTGATCTATTTGCTATGAAGCTAGTTTGTTCTTCACTAATGATAATGGGGAGAAGATTCTAGAGTCTGGCTACTAGAGTTTTGGTTAAGAGTTTGTACAGAGTATTGCAAAGGGCTATTGGTCTGAAGTCATTAAAGCTTTCAGGATTCTCCTTTTTGGGGATGAGAACAAAGAAGGTATTGTTGATTTCTTTGACAATCTTACCAAAGTTCCTAATACCTTCTAAGGCATCTATGATCTCTATCCCCATAAAACCCCAATATTTTTGGAAAAAGCTAGTGGAGAAGCCATCCGGACCCGGGGCCTTGTCGGGATTCATCTTCATAAGGAGAAATTTATCCTCCTCCTCAGAGAATTTCTTTGACAGGATTGTTTTTTCATCAGCATTAATGAGTTTTGGAAGATTCTTGATAATATTGAGTTGGCCTCTGAGGTTGGAGCCTTCAATATTGTTTAAGATTTTATCAAAAAACCTGGTTGCCTCGGAGGCAACATCATCTGGTTCAGACTAGATGGAACCCTGACAATTCTTAATTTTAGAAATTTGATTGACCCATTGCCTCTGCCTAGTACTATTTTTGAAAAACTTAGTATTTCGGTCCCCATCACTCAACCAAGTCTCCCTCAATTTTTGTTTCCAAAAGATCTCTTCATTTGAGAGTGTCTTTTCATACTCAGGGAGTAGAGCCTTTTCTTTGAGGAAGAGATGTTCATTCATCCCCTTCTCAAGAACCTCAATGTTAACATTCTTAAGATCATTTTCTATTAGGATTTTTTTATCAAAATTATTTCCAAAATTAGTCTTGTTCCATTCTAAGAGCTTCCTTTTGATAAGCTTTAACTTGCTTGTGATAGTAAACATCTTCAAACCAGAGAAAATAGAGCTGCTCCACTAGTTCTCAATTAAGTTTAAAAAGTTATCATCTCTAAACCACATGCTCTCAAATTTGAAGGGACATTTTTTAGGGGAGTGGTCAGATAATATGATTAGTTGGAGTGGGAAATGGTCAAATCTTGCTAAAGGGAGGGGTTCTATATTCAGGGTAAAGTTAAGCTCTGAGATCCCTCCATGGATAAAGAACCTATCTAGGTTCTCAGCATTGTTACAGAAACCAAGCCTTCTATTGTTCCAGGTGAAGGCATTATCTGCCGTCTGGATTTCCAATAGGGAGTTCCTATTGATCTAATGATTGAAATCTACAACTGCTAGAGGAAGTTTGTTGCTACCTCCTCTTTTGTCTGCTACCTTAGTGATAGCATTGAAATCTCCCCCAATGATGCATACATCATTTGGGAAACTTCTGAGGAAAGACTCCAGTTCCACCCACACCCTAGCCTTATCCCTATTTTGGATAGGACCATAAATGTTAATCAATTTGAATCTTAGGTTATTTTTATAACTTAATACTTCTCCTCTCATCCAATTTTTCTTAATCTCTAAAGGTGTAAACAAGATGAATCTAGAGTCCCAGATGATGGCTAAGCCCCCTGAGGCCCCTGTAGCAGGGGAGTGCTTTAGTTGTCTAACGCCTAGTTTTTTCTCAAAAAGGGCTATATTAGATGAGTTCATTTTGGTTTCTTGGATTAACATTATATCTGGTTTAGAATCAGAGATGCAGTGCTTTAAGATGCACTGTTTGTTAGGGGCATTCAGACCCCAAACATTCCAAGTTATGATTTTCATGGCTCTGTGGGGAGGAACTTCCCCTCCCCTGCATTAAAAAGAGTACATATTTTAGACTGACCCTTGGCTTCTCCATCCTTTGATATTAATTTTTTAATTTTATTGATTTATCAAGAAATTTCTTATTTTTATTTTGACTTAAGAAATTATAATTTTTTGGAATAATTTGGAGTATATATATGTTTGCATCTCTATCTTTATATAGCATATTACAACAATATGAGATGGGCAATACATATCTAAACCACAAGTTGCCTTCGACTAAGTGGCTATATGTAGAGGGGTCTAACATTTTCAAAAATATTTTAATCAATTTAATAGTAATTAAGATTAAAAATAATTTTATATAGAAATATTTAAATTCATTGATTTAAAAAGAAATTAAGTTATTTTGTTTTGATTAAAGAAATTTAATTTTTTTGAGAAACAATTAAAGTACATAGATATTCACATCTCTATCTTTATATAACAAAATTAACAATATTAGGTGGGTATCATACGTCTAAACCACAAGTTCCATTCAGTTGATTAGTCACATGTAGGGGGGTCACATGTCATCATGGTCACCAATTGTACTCAACCAATTGAAGTGCAACCTTTTGACAAAATAATATATTTGATTTATATAATTTTCAATAAAAATATACTGAAGTCTTTAATATTTATATTTTATATTTATAAAAAATCATCAAAATGTTTATTATATTGAAGATATATATTTACATGTATACATATGTTTAAATTAGTTTTTATAGATTTGACAATCTCTATTAAATAATACTTTTTTTTATTAAATTATTTTTATAAAAATATTTGAATATATTTCATTTTTCTAATAAAAAGGTACCACAAAGTATAATCCATTCTCCTCTTTAATATTAGTAATCTAAATTGATAGTAAGATAAAGCTAGGACTAATAAAGGGTAAATAAAATAATAGTAAAACACTATTAGATTTAACAATCCCTATTTTATAGTCAAAAAATTTATTAAATTATTTTTATAAAAATTATGGAATAAATGTTACTTTTTTAATAAAGAAGTCAAAGTATAGTCCATTCTTCTTTGTCAACATTAGTAATAGAAAATGACCGTAAGGTAAAACTAGGATTAATTAAGGGTAATGAAAATAATAAGAAAACTTTATTCTTGTTGGTTTATAGTTCTTTATTTTTCTTCAATAATCTTAGTTTTGGCACATTCTTATTTCATTTTGTGAGGTCAAAATGAATAATGTTTTAATTTTGTAACAAATTATGTCACACATTTTAGATTTATTTTTTAATATTGAGTTAATTTTCTATTTTTTTAATAGGTAAACTACAACTTTATGGGGCTCCACCCTAGTATTAATTAAAAAACATTATTTGCATTTATATATTATCCACAATTCAAGCTACTTATCTTCCCCAAATTTGTCAACTATCATCCTATTTAAACCCTTACCACCTACCTTTCTATCTATCATTACTACAACAATTCATATACAAATCCCCTTGTAGTATCATAAGTTTGAAAACTAAATCCAAAATTTGAGGTTTGTCCCTATTTTTTACACTATGTGACACCCCTATCTATCTATAACCATGCTATGACAAAAAAAAAATCCAAAATTTGTAGTATGTCCCCATTTTTACCCCCTTCTCCTATACATGTTTTTAAAACTAACTAAAAAACCAGCCAAACCCCACAGAATCCTAACATTGGACAACTTGGGCCTTCCCTGAGGTCTTCATTGAATAATTAAGACTACACAAGCTATGAGCCTCCAAAATTTCTATTGAAGGGAAGGTTACATCAATACCTCCCTTTCCACTACCCTTGTCCACAGTTGAGCTCACATCCTTAGCATCACTCACTAGCCCCTCAAGCACCATATATTCTTGTAGCCACCCATGTCTAGATTCCTTTGTTAAATCCACCATATTCTTAAGAAACAATGCATTTCATGCCATAATTTCTCACCTATGTGTCTCCTTTGCCTCATCTGCTAAGACCAGCATTTGGAATTTTTTTCACCTCCTTTCCCTTTACATGGAATACATAGTAATCTACAAGTTAGGGGATCATTGGGCTTTTATCCACATTCTCTAGAACATCATCAAGCACTCCCAAATAGCATTTTTTCATCAAATTCTTACACAACATACCCACCATTTCTTTATCTTCACCTACATCAATGTGGTACATCACAAACATCACAACACTATCTATGTTGACCTTGTATCGAAGCTCAACTTTCAAAAATTTCTCGTCTAGCACCCTGTAGATGGCACAAACAACCATCCCATGTCCAACATAAAATAATTTATTTAACTAGTTCTTAGAGACATCACCTAGAAAGGAAATGTGTTTCTTCTTGCAACATAGACATACAAATGTATCCATGGCCAACTCTTTGCAAACCTCAACTATCATGTATGCAAATATAACCTCCACCACATCTACTTTATAATCCTCTTGCACCCTTTTAATCATACATTTCATCATTCAATAAACACCTATCAATTTTAAAAACTTGTCTCTGTGTTTTGTTGTGCATTCCCACACACAAATCTTGCAAGACTCATCCTTTCTACCTAGGTGGCCTTCACACCACTTCCCACCTTTTTGCCTAATCTCCACTATAGCTTTCATATGAGTCTCAATATATTGCTCCATATTCCACAATTGATAGTCGATTGTTCCAAATCCCTCAGGTCACTCATTTGGAGATCATGCCCTCACCAACTTGCAGGTTGTAATGATTGCATGGATATATAAGGACATTCACTACTCTATCCACCTCACTGCCACCCACCTCTTATCTGGCCCTAGTATCCACCCTTGCAACCTACATGGAAAATGCATCTACAACTTGATATCCTTCCCTATAAATGTGCGAGACTCTAAAATACTCAAGTCTATTAGCAATTTCCTTAATCAGCCTTAGCCACATCTCTAATTTCCAACATGGAATCATGCCTTCCCTACTTGCATTGATCATGATGAGGGAGCCTCCTTCAAGACAAATTTTGTTGGCCCTAATTTCTAACCCAAACTTAAGTCTTAATAAAGAAACTCTAAATTTGGCCTCATTATTGATCATCACTCTTAGATGTTCAAATGTCTCATTCAGAGTTTTGGGTTAGTGCAAGAAGCTGAGTCCACTTTTTGGCCAAAAAGCGGAAGTGTTTTCCCTAATTTTTCAGATTTTGCCACATTTGAGCTGAAAGTTTGAAGCACTTAGAGATTGAATCTTGGAAAAAGTCAATACAAAAAAATATAGCCCTATGAGTCTACTTTCCAAATATGTTATTTATTTTAATACCCACATAATAGAAATTGACTTTCAAAATGCATTTCTAAATATCACTTTTTAAAAAATTTCAGGACCATACCATGCACATGTACGACCCACACTTTTTGACACAAATAATTATTTTTTTTCAAATAATCTTGGGAAATGATTTGTAACACACTCAAGATTGATGACCATATTTTTTTTATTTTGTTTTTAATATTTTAGTTTTTATTAATTTTTTATTGGTCCTAATTTTGTGTAGATTGATGACATTTTTTTTTTTTCAAAAAACTTTAAAACAAAAAAGTTATAAAATAAACAAAATTAGTTGATATTTCAAGTTTATGGACTAGATTCAGTATAAATTAAATTAAAAATAGAGAAAATAATAATTTTTAAAAAAAATATATAATTCAAAATCTACACACTATAATATGGAATGGATTTTAATTTTGTGAAACAATCCTCTAATAAGAGACATGTAAAATATTACATAAGTTCGTATTTGTGCTTTCATTAATCAAAGTTTGAATTTACAAGTCCAAGTCTAAGGTCTAGGCATTCCATGCCTATCTCATACCTAAACCCAAGGTAGAAGACAGGCTGTGCGGTCAAATTTCACAAAACGGGGGCCCGTTCTTCTTCTTTCCTCTTCATTGCAACTGTTAAGAAAAAAAAAAGGAAAATAGGGTGAAAAAAAGGGGGAAAAGTGTTTTTGAAAACAGGGGCCCATTTCTTTTACATAGCAGACCTCCGTTTAGAAAAGGAATGAGGGCCCATTATTATTCACCTCAGGTCCCCGCTTCAATTGCTAAACGTGTCCCTATTTTAAAAAACTGGGCCCCCGTTCCTAGAAGTGTGTTCCCCGAAGGGTGAAATTCTCCCTAAGTGGGACTCATGGTCTTGCACTTACCCTTTTACCCTCATGGTATCTCACTATACATGTTGCCCCACTTAACCCTAAAATCCTATTTAATTCATTTTTATCCATCTAATATCTGAATCAGTCCATTTGACATCATCTATTAGATTACTAGGAAGATTAGCCTTCCCAACCCCATTAATAGGGGGAAATTTAAGGCCCACAAATGATTTGGTCATCTCGTCATCCCAATTTGTGAAAACACACTCTCTCAATGTTTACTTTAGGTAGCTATTGTGAGTAGCTTCACCACCAGCCCTTCAATTTTAGCTTTCACCTCAACTTCTACCATTTCTAGGTTCCTTCTAAATATCCCACACAATGCTTGAAGGTAAAACCTCCCATATGTAGCCAAACAATGTCTTCTTTTTACTAGTTTCCAAAATAACTAGTCAAATTTTCAATTCCTATAGCATAGGATTGTAGACACCTAAATTTGATTAATCTAATTAATTGAATTTATCTATCCTAAAAGTTGTTAAATTAAAAATTTATATATTATTTAATTAATTGGTGTCCCCCTCCCTTCTAGATTATTAATTTCATTAATTATGCTATGGTTACCTTTAAATTAATTACTCGACAATCATAAATCATTTAATTGATAAAAATCCCCTCGCTTCTTCTATTAAATAAATAAAATTCATAATTTGATTATTTAATTCATCTTTTTTGCTCTTCCATTCTTTTCCCATTTCAAAATTAATTAATTAAATTAATTCTATTTCTCCATGTACCTCCTAACTTTAACCCCTATCTAACCCTTCTCCTAAACCTAAACCACCAACAAACCTTGGTTTCTCAACCAACCCTATCCGTTCTAACCACCACCCCCTTGACACATTAGTGCACATTTCTATTTTTTCTAATCAAGTGAAAATAAATTTTATATTTGTGTGTTTTTCTCCCAAATGGACATATGGCTTACCTTCCACTTGTCCTCTTTGGCTTAGCCACTCGTCCTCTTCAAGGATGACTATGGAATCTCATTCCACTTGGCATGCTGAGGATTTCCACTTGTCCTCTTTTATGACAAGTGCCCCTTTTCAAAGCCTCTTCTCCTCTCCATCCTTGCCTATGTAATCCTCCCATTTTTCTTCACAAATTATCCACTTTTTCACAATCATATCATCGCAATTTTAGTTTATCCATGCACATACAACCATCTTAGATCCATCTTTAGCATAGTTTCTTGCATAATTCATCATCATGGAGCATATGATAACACCCTTGGAAGCATAAATCAGGCACACGTCATAGCAGCGGACAGTCAAATCAAGGAAAATGGGAGAGTTTGCTACATTATTGTTTATTAATTTTCTTTCTTCATTTTCTTTTTAGCATTCAATCTTGTATGTTTTAGTAACTTGTGTTTGCTTAGGTTTTTAGTCTAGTATTTCAATCTTTTGGTTTAGCACTCATGTTTTTATTCACACAGTTTGGTACACCTAGTGGGACCCACTTCACGGGTCATATCTCATGTTTTTTGTTGTTTTAGTGTGTTATTTTTTGCAGATTTTAGACACTTGTAGGAAAAAATGTACTAATAGAGGTTGATTTCTACTTCGACAGAAGTCAATTCAGCTCTAGGTTAATTTTGAGAAATGATGGGAACGCATTGTCAAACAGTCAAAACACGACCAGAAACAAAGGGAATGCATTCACATTGCTATATGGATGGTAAAATTTAATTTTTTCTCTTGGGTTTTTTCAAATTTTGGTACGCATTTAACAATCAAATGATAGGTTTGTAGCTAAAAATAATAGTTTTGCATTTTATTTGGTTTTTCTACAATGTTTGATTAAAATTTTGCATCCTGTAACTAAAACAATGGGTTTCCTAAATGTTTGTTTGGTTAAAATTGGACTGACAGGTACTAATCTACTAACTTGCCTTTGTTTTTTTTATATTTTGCTAACATTTTTGTAGATTTGTTAGTAAAAGACCCCAAAATCTAAACTACTAACTTATTTGTTGTAGAGCCGCTAAAGACAAGTACACTAGAAAACTAAACTTTTGTGTTAAAATAAATAAAGTATCTTTTGAGTAGTTAGAAAATACATCAGTTTACTAGGGAATGAATCATTGTTTGTCATGTTTTCATTATTTAGATTAGATCACTAAGATAGTATACAAGTATCCTCTCCCTTCACACCTTCAGGTAACCTTGGGTGTAAGAGAAGGTGTATTATTTTATTAGTGAGTCTCCCTCCTAGTGCTATATGTCAGTGAAAGGGAATGACTCAAAGCAATACTCTCAATTTAGTCAACCATATAAATGGGCTAGGGTGAAAGCCCAAGTCTTCTTGGTGAAAAGTGTATCCTGATGATTCCCTAGTATCCACATTCATGTGGGATACATAAAAATTCTCTCACAAGGACTAAGATAGGTTCTTAAGTGGGTCATTGCTGGATGGATAGCCACTAAGTCTCCAAATTATGACTCGACAACTTTTTTGTAGTGGAAAATAACACATTCTCACTAATTTATGGAATGTGGCTTGTATCTCGAAGCTAACCCTTCACATTCAGTTCATTGTGAGGTATAAATTCTTTGATTTAAAAAAATGAGATCCAGTTTGCCCGTGTCATGGTGGGGGAGCTAGTGTCACTAGATATCTACATATCCACTTTATCTAAGGTATTGCTATTTCTAGCAAATGACCTTAAAGAGTATAATACCCAAAAAATGGTCATCTAAACCATAGGCCCCTTGATCTCAACAACATCACCAAGGACCTAACCAAAGGTAATTAAAATTAATCTTGAGCACACAATTAATTTCTTAAATCATTAATGTCACATGGCAAATTAATTACTCTAAAATAATTAAATAAATATTTAACTAATTGATCATTTCAAGTAAATCATTTTCAAACAATTATCCTACTTATTTTATTAAATAAATCAATTTGCCATTAAATCATCAAAAAGTGAATTAATTGAAAAAAAAGAATTAAAAATTGAGAAAAGAAATCAAATGGAGATAATCTTGAAAATCAGATTAAAATTGAAAAAATCTTAGAAAAGCAATTAAAACAATTAAATCTCAAAATTGAATGAAATAGAGAATAAATCAGTTTTTATTTCTGATTTTATCTTAATTTTAGTTCAATTTTTTTTAAAACTGAGAATTGTAGCCAATCACATCAATTCACCTAGATTGTGCTTCTTCTTGGAAAATCTTGACCGGTCATCATCATTTGATCTCAGTTGTTGGTTTCTTTCTGAATTTTCTATAAATTCAGGCTCTCATCTCCTAATCAAGGATCCTGGAGAATATATTGTTATCATGTTGTTTTTGCTCTAGGTTCACCAAGATTTTATATTGAGGATATTTGCATATTTTAGAAATCACTTAGCTTAATAATTATTCATAGCTTAATCATGTTAGCCTAATATTCATTAATCTTGCATATCTTGCATTTATCTAGCTTAATTGTGTATCCATTTAGCACAATTTCATACTCATATAGATTAAATCCTTCATTTAAGTGTTGTCTAGTCACTAGCATTGCATATAAAAATTTGAGAGAAAGACTAAACTCTCATCTACTAGAAGGAAATAGGTTGCTTTGTGATGGTTTATTATTAATTATTGATTGATTTATTAACCATGCATCTAATGACTTATTGAAGTGTTGTGTATTCCATATACAGATACAATCCACTTTTCACACACACTTTTGGCACCCATCGTGGGGCTCGAGAATTTAATTTTCGGCCTTCCAAGATCATTATTTTATTTTTCAGATTTTTTCCGTATAGTCTCTACAAAAGTTCATACGAGTTTATGCAACATACATGATGAGTGTCTACAACATATAGGATGAGTTATGTAATTTGTCATTCGGCTCTATGGGAGTCATCGTACGAGTAACTGATTTTGTCATTTTCTTCAAGGTTTACTCGTTTGGTTCGATGAGAATTCTCATATGGTCAGGTGAGAATACTCATACGAGTTACTATTTTTTTTTTAAAAAACAAAGAGTTTTGTTTAGGAGTTTGCTTAAAATTAGGCTTGTGGAAGGTCAATAAATATGGAATATAATTTTTAAGTATAATTGACATTTTCGCTTCTGTTCTTGTCAGGATGTTTGAGAGGGGTTTTGAACCTCCAGGAGTTATAATACAAAATCTAGTTTTTGGAGGATCTTCCAAATTTCAGACTTAGTCAAATTTCAGGGCATTTCAGCATTAGGAGTGAAAAATTTGTAACTGATATTTTAAATTAGGCTTGTGCAAGTCCACCAAGAGATTTGATATTTCACTAACTTTTTCTTCTTGCAAGTTTCTAACAGTTTCTTGTAGGTTGGAGGAGTTAGATTAGGATTTTTTGAAAAACAAATTACTTTTCAGAGTTTTTCTTCAATTAAATTTTGATGATGCTAACGCTAACCCTGAGTTGTCTTCTGTCTACCTGATATTTTCACAGCCTAACCGGTTTCTTATAGAACACTAGTCAAATAATTTATCAATCAAACATATGTCTGTTAAAGAATCAAAAACAACATGACTACTAATGCATTGGTTTTACAGGTTGCCTAAAGAGAATTGACCAAACATCGTGTATTCTTTAAATTCATTTTTAGGCACTTAAATTTCTATCTGATTAATGAACAAATCTATCTTTTGTGCTATAAGAAAAATCTAAGAGGTAGGAGAGTATGCTCTTATCTGCACAAACAATTAGAAATATAGACCCTTGAAGCTTTTTATAAGTTTAAGATTTGTGTACCTTTAGCGGGCATGTCACAATGGCAAAAAGTAATCGCCCTGTGAGAATGACCCAAGTGAGTACAACTGGACTTGAGCATTCCAACTCGCTATAATAAATAGGCCTCTGGTGATTAAAGTCTCAGAGGATGAGATTATTTGAGTTTTTTTTTTGAGATCTCTCATATTGGACATTTGTAGGGCCTCGTGGTCTCAATCACTTTTGCATGACTATAGCTTGTTTCAGTACCTTGTCGGGATATAGGCCTCAATCATGCTTGCATGAATTCAAGCGGTAATTTTGAATGAAATTCATGACTAAGAGCTATTAGATAGAGGCTACCCGATTCCCCTTTGAAAGGGGCATAATCTTTGTGCAAGAGAGAAAGTAACTCTCCCAGGATACTTGCACTATCACGCCCCCATTAGCATTTGGAGTCGGCTAATACGGCATTGAGAATCCATTGCGTGAGACTTAGTGGCCATATTCTGATTATCTATTAGGTGTGTACCTTATTCTACAAGAAAAGGTTTTCTTCTCTAGGCCAAGTTCCATAGGTTTAGTGTGTTGTGCTTGAAATTCATTATACATCTTGCATATTTTCTGTGTTTTCATCCTTGAAACTGAAACTGAAATACCAAAACTAGAGAAAAAAAATCGATAATGTCAACAACACAGTGATCAAAATTTTGTCTGTGTCAAAAACTGGTCTCTGTTAGTCATCAAAACTTAGTCCTAGTAAAAAACTGGTCTCTGTCAGTCATCAAAACTATGTCTATGTCAGAATCTTGTTTCTGTCCAATATACTATAGTACGAGTCTACTGAATTATCATCTAGCTATATAACTATTGTTGTATGATTCTTCATTGGTCCTCTCAGAATTGTCGTTCGAGTACACAAAATTGACGTTCCGTTGTTAGATAATTGTCATCTGTCCCTTAGCATATTATCATACGAATAACTATCATACTTATCATATTGTCATCTGGAGGTCATTAAATTGTCGTGCAAGTTTAGGTAGCAACTCATATGAGAAAGTGGCTTTATCGTCTGGGTCTGAACACTCTGTCGTATGAATTTATGGTTTTGTCAGTCCAGAAACTTGTCTATCTACACACTTTTCTAGAATTATCATACTTGTTTGATTAATCTACAACGAGCATAAATCAATTCATCATAATTCTAAGCATAAAACAATCTTGATAGTGTATCCCTATCATTGCATTGCATGATTTTGTTGATCATCTTTTGGCTAGTTCAATTAACTACTTATCAAACTTAAAGTCACTTAGATCGTGTCTTATACTGGATAGATCATTCCTGAAAATAGACTGAGTCTTAGTCACTTCTCTTGAATCAAAATATGTTTCTTAGATCACATCTTATACAAGATAGATCTTTCCTCAAACCAGACTGAATCTTAGTTACTTCTCTCAAATCACTACATCAAACGAACAACTAGCTTCAATTTGATCTTGACTTCTGCATCACATCTAGGTCTCGGTCCCATCGGTTGTAAATGCCTATTCAAACCAGAAGCTTTTCAAAAAATACTAATGAAAGTAAGAAGCCCATGGTTACCTTGGCCCAACAAATTCAAGATCTCAAGAGATAAATATATGACATTCAAGCCCAAAAACAAGATTCAATGACCCCTATTGAGATAAAATTTCATGATATCAAGAATACTAGACTTCAAGAAATACTAAAATGATTACATAAGGTAAAACATAAAGTAATTGAAAATCAAAAGCCAAATCTCATACAAGATCAAGACACATCTTCACCAAGACAAAAAGACATATATCCCCTAGATAGACAGTTTACACCTTTGGAGCAATATATTGAGTCAGCTTTAGAAGAGATTCTTAAGCACAATCTTATCATATTGCCTAAATCCACCACATGGGAATGTGAAATTTTGAGTAATTATTGTGCATATCATAGGCATAAAAAACATAAGACATCAATATGCATGAAATTAAAACATAAAATTCAAGACCTCCTTGATGATGGTCTTATTGAAATTGAAGTTCCTAAAAATTCACCTAAGGAGAAACCAGATGTCATTTCCAAGCATGATCAGTATTATGAACTTGTGTCTAGAAATGGCTCACATGTCGCCTCCATCTCTTCCATGATGCCTCCATCTCCTAAGTCTTCTCAACAACAATCTATACCATATCTCTCAAATAATGAACTTAATGATGAAACTCTTCATGTTGACCCTCAAGGGCTATCTCAATGGCCATCCCATCCAGTGGTTGAAAAATATCCTACCTCCCTAAAATCCCATGAGGATCCCATTATACCTTTCCATTTCTTCCAAGATAATCCCCTTCCATCTCAAGAGAAAAGCATCCTTCCTAAGAAATATCATCATGCCTCTTCCACCTTTTCAAATGATCCTATTCAAAATGAAGAGTAAAAAACCTTCCTACTCTATCTGATGGTCCTTTCCACGTCAAGATCAAAGTGTACCTTAATCTCCTTTTCATAATCCTCCATGTTTACATCAAGGATCCACCATTCCTACAAAGCCCTCTCATGATCCTATAAGTCAAAATATATATAAACGCTAAGGGGTAGACCTTCACAAGAAAGAACCCCTCCTTGTTAAAGACAATATTAAGGGTAATGGCCTCAATGACATTCCTCAAGATATTGGTATCCCTACTAAACCAAAATCCAAATACACACCTTCCCCTTCATCTCTTCCATCTATTTTAGGACCCTATATCCCTCCATTTCTTGTGCAGGATCAACAAAGTTGTACATCTTTGCGTACCTTCCATCCATATGAAAGGACACAAAGGCCCAGTGAGAAAAAGAAAGCAAAATCAAAAGATATGTGTGTTCCTAAGGCACTTGTAGAATAAATGTGTTCCAAGAAACTGTAAAAGCATGAAAAATCAAAAACCATGTGGATCCCTAAGCGTCTCCTTGGAGCACACCAGTCTAAAGAGAAATCCAAATCAACAACCAAGATTGTTTTTCCTCCATCCAAACCTTCCAAATCTATTTATCCATCACCTCTTTCATCCATTTTGCATCCTTATGTCCAAAAATCCCTTGTTGTTCCTCCATCCAAATCTCAAAATCTGAGATCCACTTTTCCTCCATCAATCCACCATCCCTCAAGATGTGTGCCAATCGTGATCCCACAAACATTTTCATCCGCTCATGCACCAAAATTTCAATATCTGATCCATTATCCAACACCTCTTTTCCATCCTTCCATTCCCCTTATCCAATCCTTTGCATGAGACATTACCCTAGTTTCATCACCAAATCCAAAAACTAGGGAAATCAACATTAGAGATGTTGGACATGTGCACTTAGTTGAGTCCTTCTTGGAAAGACATCCTTATACTAGACCAATGAACTACCTACATAAAACTCCCTTACCCTATGAACAACATGCACCTTAAATGATACTATATCTAGGGGCTAGGTTAGTTTAGGCTTTGCTTCTGCATTGCATATCATTTTATTCAAAGCATTGCATCGCATATAATGTTTAAATGCATCACATTCACAAAGTTTTTTCATTTACATATAGAAACATTAATAAAATAAGGCAATTGTCCAAGTTTATCATTTGTTTGCATTCAAGAGAAAGAAGGATCGTCTCCTTTCTTATATATTTGGACATGATGTCCTTGAGGTCATAAGGTCAATCTTTTTTCAACATTACCCTGTGACGACGCTTTACTTATGGTTGGGTAGTGATTTCACTAATTGAGACTTGTTAACCCAAAATCTATCAATTTCTATATCTCAAACACATTAACAAAATCTAAAATTCATTCTAGATACATAGTTGATAATATGACTAGTGAAAAATCTACAAATTCTACTTCAGCACCACTGTAATTGTCACACCCAAGTAGGTTTCATTACTTACAAGTCAAGGCAAAAAACAAAAAAGAGAAAAAGTGTTATGCCAAATATTCATCTCAAGGAAAAATAGAAATGGTATATAATTGAAATATCATGCATACAAGTGCAACAAAAATATTGACTATGGTAACACGCGAGTAACTCCATCAGGGCTATAGATGCCTACTGGTAATGGAGAAATATTCAAGAAATTATAATCTATAACGTCATCAGAGCTCTAAAAGCTTGCTGGCAACGAGGCTCTATTCGAGATGCATTTGAAGTTAGGATAATCCACGTTTCTACTCATATAGGATGCTAAGGATCTTTAGTGAACACAAGAGCAGGAATGAACTCATTTGCACTCACATTGGCAAAAGAAGATCAAAGTTTCAAGAATCAATGGGGAAGTTTTCTGCGTCTCCATTTGTAAATCCTAATCACTAAGTGTGTTAATTTGGATGTTTGAAGGGACCTTAAAGATCTATTGACTGCTTATCTATGAAATGTTTTGTACCTCCAATTCAATTGATGTATTACAAAGTGCTAAACAAACATGGTCATCCTTGTTCTATTAGGAAATGCATCTCCATCATGCATATTGCATTAACATAGATCATATCAAAAATTCATTATCTCTACATGCATTTTGTAGATCATCATGTCATATAGGTCTACATACTGGGGGCATAGCTGAAAAAATCCTAAAAATCATATAAAGTCCTAAAAAAAGCCTCAAAAATAAAAAAACTGAAAATCAAAGCAAGAAAGCATAGACCAAACCAAATCAACCATAGACAAACTCTCAAAGTCTACAATCACACTTATCACATGTCCTGTTAATCAATTGATCAAACTCTATCAAACATAAACATGTCTTATACAAGGAAGGGTACACTCGAAACCAGACATATCAGTCTTATATGGGGTACTTACTCTTTGAAACCAGACATTTCTATCAATGATCACACAAATCAAAACAATGACATTGATTAATATGGCTGCTAGATTTTGTCCAGGTTAGTCTTATCTCTTGTATTGAAAATGTTGCATCTTTTCTTTAGCTTGTACATATCTTTAAGTCACTTTTTGACATCTGGTTCTTTTGGAACCCTCATGGCTTGAAATCGATCAATGTCCTAGCCTTAGGGTAATCTAGTGATCAATTTCCATGTCCTAAGAAGTTCAACCAAGTCATGTTTCTATCGGTAGTACTAGGTCCTCCACTCTAAGTCAGTTACATGTCTCCAAACTATTGAAGAGTTTTATGACTGAGTACACAAGCAAAACAAGACTACTGAAAATAATCATTAAATTGTTTGAGATATGATTGAAATTATCTTTGTGTGTTGTCTTTTAAATTGGTTTTCAATTATTATTCCCTCTGAGTAACTCGAGGAAGTCTATCTTGACTAAGAGGAGCAAGGATTGGGGGCATCATACTTTTCTTTGTTTTTTGCTTGTAGGAATGAATCTGATGATCTGGAAACATCTAATCAGCTGGTTGTCTATGATAAGTGCCTTCACGTCAAGGTGAAATCTCCACACATACCTCGACTCCTCTTATTTGAATGCTACAGGAAGGTTGGAGAGATTTCTTTTTCTGTTTGAGGGAATTTCTTTAATGTGCAATCTGGATGCATGCGTAATTTGTCGAAGGATATGAACGAAAAAAGGGTCATTATGGACAAGATAATTAATATTGCATATGTAAAGAAAGGAACTCTATTTTGCCTGCTATGTTTGTAAACTACTCAATGATGAAAATTAAGCATACCAAATCCAGTGAGTAGGTTTAGGTTGCATTAATTCTAAATTTTATGCATTTAAAGTGATTTCAGCATGATAATAATTCTCTCTTTATCTTTTGAATAAGAGTTTGAAGCAATCGTCATTTCTCATCTAAGTGGTCTCTTTTTCACCATGGTTTCTCTGATCGAGTACTTGTGTATTCAGATGTTAGCTGCATACATGAGCATCTTATATAGATCCATACATTTTATTATATACTTATTTTCATTCATATTATTGCATGAAAAAAACATAAACATTTGCAATACTAGTTACTCATTTTCATCATTTATTTGCATATGAAAAAGAAACCAAAAAACAAACATTCATATTCATATTCATATGCATTACATATATCCATATTGAAAAGATATGCATACATATAGAATAAAGCATATAGAAAGACATCTCATAATCAATCAACACAAGTATGATGAAATCAAATCAAGAGCTCGTATATATCATCATAATCTCAAAGTCTTAGAGTACAAATGATATTGATTGTCAAATAAAATGTCTCATCAAAGCAAGAATTGTATAGGCTACAAAAATGGGGTATATAACAAAATCTAGGAGATATAACAAAGCTAGCTCTCTTCTTCTCCCTCATTGCCAAGTTGAGGAGGTGGTTCCTGCTAACCGACATCCTATCTCGGTGCCCTAGCTCCCTCAGATAAAGCCATATACTAAGAATATAGAACAACTTGTTGTGCTACTGAGACTAGTACACTATAAGCTACGACATAATAGGTTGCACGACTCATCTGATGTAAAAAATCTCATTGAAGATCATCACACTCTACTCTCACCTTGACAAGTTGTCGATCACGCTCTGCTCTCACCTCAGCAAGCTATCAATCACACTCTCCTCTGGCCTCTGTAAGTTGTTTGTCTCACTCTACAAACTGCGTCTGCGCCACTATCAATTGTGACTGCAAACCTATCAACCTCGATCTCAAATAGTGTACTACGTCTGGTACTCCCTGCTCTCTCCCAGCATCTCCCTCTCATCTCCTTCCTCATCTCTCCACTACCCAGCCTGCCTATGAGCTTCTCTCTCCTCCTCACCTCCACCCACTAATGCCCTAGCACCACCAGCCTCAACCTCAATAGCTCCTAAATATCCACCCTCTCCTCTCTATTGATGTCTACCTCTTGCCGGTACCCTACTGCTACTAGCACCAGGATCACCTCGTACCCACCTAGGTACATCCTTTCTCTATCCTTGTACCTTCCCTAGTCCCTGTACCTGACCTGGTACCTATGCTTGTGTTGATCCCTCATCCTCAACCTCCTCTATAAGAGGTGCATGCTCTCCCAGATCCGTAAATCGAGCAAACTAATGTCTCTTGAACCAATCTATGTATTGGGGCAATGCTCACGCATCTACAACATCATCTTAGTAATCCCATCTATGTGGCTGTAAACCCACTAACTTCTGCATGCTCAGCATATATGACAGTTTGGGTGCCCATCCTTGTCTCTCCTCCTCTCCATATTGGGCATAAGTCGTGAACTCCTGGGATATATCCTATGGTCTCC
This sequence comes from Cryptomeria japonica, assembly GCF_030272615.1. Lineage (NCBI taxonomy): Eukaryota > Viridiplantae > Streptophyta > Pinopsida > Cupressales > Cupressaceae > Cryptomeria > Cryptomeria japonica. The sequence goes on from NC_081407.1 coordinate 334,295,342, forward strand.
CATACTGCCTCATCACCCTAGATACTACAAATCGATCAATGATAGATACCAATCTGCCAATGAGAGATTGACTCATGAATATGTCCTTCATCTGAGCTCTCCAATTGTCCCACAACTCTAGACCCCTATACGGTCTCCATACTACCACAATCAGATCATCCAACTGCCTCCTCCAATAGTCAGTCTTGCCCAGGTGGGGCTGAGTAACATAGCCTAAATAACAACAAACAATAGCCTGGTGTACCTCCCTAGAATCATCTACTATCGGTCTGCATACTAGGATGTGCTCCCATTCTCACATCTATAGAACTAAAACACCTACTACCATGCTCTTACCCTCTTGATACACAATCTTGTGCATCTCATGATACATATGGGCAAGCAAGCATGATCCCCACCCTAATCTCAAAGGATGAGTCAACAAACTCTCAAGCATTCTGGCCCAACCACAAATAAAACAATGTTGTCCTCTATCAAGCATAACAAAACAACTGATCATATCTGCTAAAATGCATTTCAGATGGTACTGCTCACCATATCTACTCATCAAATCATCCCATGTAATGGCGTGCTGAAGAATAGTCTCATCATGGAATATCCATCTCAATGCTAAAGTATCTAGTCATTGAGTAGAATCATAATCAACCTTGTCTCCAGCAAATACAATCCTCAGAATCCTATATATGTCCTTCAGTGTGATAGTTATCTCTCAAACCGGTAGATGAAAGGTGTTATGCTCTGAATGAAAATTCTCAACTAACACAGTCAACATCGCATGATTCACATGGATATCAGGCATCTGTAAAAGGTATCTGAATCCACACAAATCAATATATGCTTTCTCTGCATTTGCTAACCCATGAACTAGCCTCATCGTCGGCATAAATACACACAGAAACTGAATATCTTACAACCGAATCTGCAAAATCAAACATACAAATTGTTAGCACATGGTCCAAATTGTGCTCAAAATGTGTTAAACATGCTCGCGAATCCAAATATATAAAATTCAAACTTAAAAATTGATGTTTACAAACTAAAAAATGCTTGATGTTTTTCATACAAGTTTCCATAGACAAGCAGAAACTTGTACGAGTAAACATTACACATCGGATGAGAAAACATATCCATATGACAAAACATATCCTATCGCATGATACAATGGTCACTCAAGAACACTATCGTACGATTCATGGGATGAAACCAAACGACAAACCCTATATGACCATATGACAAAACAGAGGAAGGATAGTTTATCATATGATAAACAATGTTCAACTGTATGACAAAATGATGCAAACAACTTCAAAATAAAAATAAAATACAAAAATCAACAAAAATTCAAAAACTAAGAAATGCACAAGCTAAAGATTGATCACTTACCATTGGATCATAGTTGATGGCAATATGGAGGAATTGATTATGTGTTGCATTGATTTTTGGTCATTGATGGTTGGCTACCAGTAGAAGGGTTTTGGTTACCGGTAGAAGAACTAGTGTTACCGATAACGGTTTAAGGTTTTACTAGCAGAGCTTTTACAAAGAATCTTTGACAAAATGAAAGTGGTGTTGGTGTAGCTTCTAGATGGAATTCAAGATGTAGAAGGTGATCCTTGATCGTGCCTCAAGTGATTGGATACATCGCTTTGGTCAGGTAGGCCCAGATTAGGACCAGTACCTATCTAGGTTATGAACCGCTATCATGTTAACATGTTCTCTACACGTTATTGGGATGTTTTATGGATTGGTTAATGTTGATTTGATCTTAAGATGACGTGGCATATCATTGTAATATAGATGTATGTAATGATCTTATTGTAATATCTTACAGGTGGATGAACTAATTGGTTTAGGCCTTAGGGTTTTTATAAATTGATGTAAGATCTGGTTGATTATAGGTGATCAAATTGGGTTTAAGTAAGAGGTCAAAGGTGATGCGGAGCATCATGAAAAACCCTTCAAGAACCCCAAATCAACATGGAGTTCCAATCTCAACACAACATCTTCACTTGTATTAGAGGCATAATCTGATCATAATCATTATTCTACAGTTCAAAACAATATTAATATCAACCAACAAATACAATATCAAATCCATCATATCATTTTACAACCCTTTGAACGTTAATCAAGACCAAAAGAATGCATTATGTTGTCCTGGTTAATGACAGTTTGATATACCTGTACTCAGTTATTAATAACTTTAAAACCTAAGCATATTTGGAAGATCACTTCAGTGAGGCTGTAGAAAACTAGGTTTCTAAAACTATATCCAAAATTGAGAACGATCCAACGGTGCAATAAAAAATTTATCATCTCTTCACCGAGACCAATTTTGACTGTCATAAATCAGGAAAATGTATGCTTGCTGCCTGCTAGGGCATCATATTTCCCAACAAATACTTAACCAAACTAAAATAATACCATACTCAAATGAAATCCCTCTGAGTCTACTTTCATAATATTCAAGTCATTAATTTTTCCAATGGTGAAATCACAAGATAAGTACAAACCCTTTCCAGCAACTCCATTCAAGACAGTTTAAAACCAGTTTTCACCAAAATCTTCATAACTTCCACAAATAAAAACCAAAATGCCTCAAACCAAGGGGAAAAGAAATATTATTCACATATCTTTCCAATAAGTCTATTTATAGGTCTTAATAATATCATATGATTTCATACCATACGCTGCAATGTGACTGTTCTCAGGAAGTATCAAATCTGCAATTAACAACTTTCACCAAAACTTCCATATCTTCTTCATTTCTAAACATAATAACTCCAAACCAAAAGGAAAAGAAAGTTAATTAACATATATAACTATCATTTATACATATACAAAGGGTTCTATGCCATACATGGTCGTACAAGGCCTGGAACTAACACAAAAACTGGAAAGCCAACCAAAATAACAATAATAGAATGCACCAAAATGTATCCAAAATGTTCTCCTTTGTTCTCTATTCTTCCAATAATGATTTGGTTCGACCAATAAAACATATTTATAGACTCTTTGGTTTTTATAAACCATCCAACTACCTTTATGACCCTTCATCTTCCATTTTACAACTTTATGTGCAATTTTTGCACTTTTACATTTTTGCAAATGTTGCACTTTTGCAATTTTCTTGCAACTTTGACACTTTTTCCTAATGACTCTCAAGATTGTAAAAACCTCATAAACATGTCCAAATAATATATTTAATACCTTTTACATACTTGATAGCCTTCTCATGGCCTTTTATACAATTTTGACCATCTTGACCTATAAGGGCCTATATGGACAACTAGGACATAATCAGGACTTGCTTACATTTTTAGGCTTCCAAGTCTTACAAATCATTCCAAATAGATTCAAATACATTATAAATAACCTTCAAATATCAATTATATTTCAAATGATGAATTTGACCATATATTTTCCTTATGCCATGGGTGCTCCTGCACCAAAAGGCCTCTAGCATTGAGCTTAATGAGGACTATAATTAGGCATGGTAGATGTTATCTTTGGTAGTTCATTCTTCTGGATTGTTGTCCAATTATCTTGAGGTGGTTATTCATTCACAGAGAGAGATTTTTTCACAGAGAAGATTAATTAAGTCATTCATAGAGACATTTATTCCTTCACATAGAGAGATTTATTCACAGAGGAAGAAATATTAATTTATTCATTCACACAGAGAGATTTATTCACAGAGAAAGAAAGATTAATTTATTCATTCACACAGAGAGATTTATTCACAGAGAGGTTTATTTCTTCACACAAAGAGATTAATTTATTTTTATATTCAATATCATCTAAGAGAAAAGAGAAAAGCAAAAATCTGATTCTCTACCTTTTAAATAGATTAAATAAGATATGCAAGAGAATTCTGCATATGTATTTAAAAGAGAAGGGATTATAACACTGTATTTCTTTAAAGGAAACATAAATAGATTTTTCTTCTTATCTAGCAATTGAGAAACGATTTCTTCATAATACTATATGCAACCAAAGAATCTAGAAACTATATATTTTGATAAATACAAATTCCTCGTACGATAAAGGGAGAGAACCTGGTTTACTGAATCTTGATGTTGAATCCTCTAGCTATCCTTTGATCTTTCCTTGCAGCTTGAGAGATATCCTTCAACCAACAACTTAAAAATCCTACAACAAAAATGAGACTACCAAAAAAAACTTGGGAAATTTCCTTCAAAGCATAATCAACTCCTTTCTTTGAAACTTGCCTACAATTTAATAAGAAAATTCCCTCCATTCCACTATCTAGAAAATTTAATTAAAAGGGAGATTCTTTCCCAATTTTGGACTTCGTTCAATTGATTAAACTTAGTGGGGGAGTTACATGCAAGGTGGTGGAGAATCCTCTAGAAACTTCTTATTCTTCCTACAACATGTGCCATAATTGGATGTGGAAAATAAATAAAATAAAAATAATGTATATTTTTCATGTGTGTGTGTGTGTTATTATTATTTTATCCTTTTATATTATTCATTCAATCATTTAAATAGCTTATCCAAAAATATAATAGAGTTGTATTTTAAATCCAAAAGTGATAAAGGAGGGTTGTGACATTAATGAAGGAAGCTGATGAGCTGGCTATGATTAAATGATTGGTATGCCGTGAATGAAGTTTGTTAAAGAATCTATGGCAAAGGAAAATTGGCAGGAAGATCTACAGCTCAGATTGAACTGCAATACAGGTAGCACAAGTTCCAAGAAATGTATGCAAGTTCCAAGGCGGGGTAAAACATTTTCAGATCGAAGGATACATTGAACCTGGTCAAAGTTTGAAGATTTGATGGCTATGATTGATCATGGGAAATGTGATCAAGGAGATTAAGCGGTTGGAAAATTGTTTATAAATAAGTAACTGTTGATAAACAATGTATGTGGGAAAGTGTATGCACAGGGATGCTACATAGTGATTACCGAGCACTGAAGCTTGAAGACCTATTTGAATAACAAAGTATAGAGCCTAGCAGATGGACAAGATAAGTCCTATTTTATTGAGCCAATAAGAATCTGCTTTAGCATTTTTAGATGTGAAGTTGCAGATAGATTTTTATTACTGTTATTTTGTGAAGTAATAGAAAATCTCTTAACTGAGTGGACTTAACAGTCTTATTTGTAAAACCCTCTAGCAAGGTGACATTCTGATTGAGTGTTTGAAATCCTTTAACAAGGTCACTTCTAACAAGGTGAAGATCCTAACATATCTGAGGGAAATCACTCAATCGAGTCACATCTAGCAATGTGTTTGTAATCTTTAACAGGATTTTCTTTTAACTGAGCATACTCTAGAAGAGTATATTTCTTAGTGGGTCCGAAATCCCACAGTTCTTTTTCCCTATTTGGGTTTCCACGTTAAATCTAGTGTTATGAGTGTTATGATGTTTATATGCTTATGAGTTTGCATGTTTAGCAGTTTTGGTTATATTACTAAAGTATATGTTACTGAGGTTGAATCTATTGTTTTTATGGAAGATTAAGTTTGTATGATTCACCTCCCCCTCTCATCTTATTAGCTTGGCATTTGTACTTAACTTTAAGTATCAGAACTATCAAAGAGACCTAAAGAAACTTTTCATGGTGGACGACAAGCCAGAAAGCTATAAACTGCAGTTGGAAAATGCTTTTTCGGTCAAGCCATTTTATGGAAAACTTATTGACAGATATATTTTCAGGGTCATAGATTTCTATAAAATAGTGGTTATGTATAGTGATGTGAGCGATACCATATGGACATATGACGCTTTGAATGGGAGTTATAATGTTAATGAATTAGCTCCCCATTGCAGTGGGAAGAAAATAATCGTGTTGGAATTGTTTGATGTTTTGGTAAAGGCAAGCCATGAGCCTCTACAATATTATGACTTTGTTATTTCATTTATTCGTGATATTGCAACTGGATTGGGAGAAATAGTCCCTTATTATGTCTTGAAAAGGCCTGGTGTGGAAAGATTGTTGGCTGAATTGGCTAAAAATTATAAAATTGTTATGTTTACAGATGCACAAAAAAAACATGCAGATCTTATACTAGACAAACATGATATTGATTTCATTATAGAGTGTCATTTGTATAGGGATTCATGCACTCACCTAGATGATGTTTATGTGAAATATTTGACCAAGATCAATCCTTCTCATAGGATTAGGGATTTGCATTTGAAGGATGTTTTCATGGTTGACATTAATCCAAGGTGTAAATTTCAACCAGAGAATGACATTTTGGTAAAGCCATTTGATGGTGATGTAAATGATAGAGAATTGTTTAAGCTTGCAAAGTTTTGTGAAAGTGTAGCTGAATGTAATGATGTGAGAGATGCTATAAGACTTCATACAGATTCTCCAAGTCCAAAGTGTTTGGCTACTCATAAGTTGCAGAACTTTGCTAGAATTGCACAGCTGGTTTTGCACCACCATCGCCATCCTCATCTTCCCCACTCCTCTCACCATGGTCACCAGTAAGTATATTACTGTCATCACTTTAATTACATGGATTTAATAGCACTGCAAGTTTTATATCCAAAAAATTATTGTTTCACATGGATGTTAATGAGTTTTCCATGCTTTGAATGACTAAACAGAAATACAAGCTGGCCTTGTGATTTTTTAGAAATTCAAACAGTTCTAAATTTGTATTGCTATCTATAGCTATATATTGTTGTAGAATAATTATTTTAAAAGATTAGATAAGTACATTGCTATAATTGAAAGAACGAGGAATGAAAATTTTCTCCTCAACATGAAGCTTTTTTTAAATAGATCCCATGCATAGTACAAAAGTTTCACAATATATATTAAGTGATATTTTTGAATTACCATGGATTGCACATAGATGGATTCATTGTCATTATGATTTACTACCATTTTTTGCTATTAACGATAAAGATGAATTTATGCTAAATTGTTCAATATCTTGTTGATTGGTTTTAATAATGCAAGATGAAAGAGAACTTTCAAAATTAGTAAAATATTTATATTAAATAATTTTGAGAATATTTTAATTATTTATATGATGAAGACATTTTCTATATGAAATAAACTATCCATTTTTTTTAAACTAGTATATATATCTTAATTATATTTATTTAAAGAAATGTCAAGATATCAGTTGGAACTATTTTATTTACATTAAAATTATTTTAGTTTACTCTAAATTATATTTATTATATAAAAAACATATAAATTGTATTGTATCTACATTAATTTTTTTTTTAATACAATTTTTTTATTTGATAATTGACATCTAATTTTTATACTATAATTTTAAGCTTATTATTATTCAAAAAACTCATTAAACAAACAAACAAACAAACAAACATATATATAAATATGTATGTATGTATGTATATGTACACACACACAACTTATTATTTTGATGACGGTATATTTATTTAATATTATGTTCATTTAAAAGATATTAAGTTTGTAATTAATATTAATATTTTGACATGTAAATAGTTGCCAAATTTAAGCTAGAAGATAAAAGTTAATATTTACATGCTCACCCCTTTACACTCCACCCTTTGTTGCCATTGTACGATGCCTCTCGACATTAATCAATGGTTCAAAAATGATATATATGTGGAAAAATCTACCTTTTATTATTATTTTCTTTTGATAAAAATTTCTTTTAATATTATTTCTTTTTTGTTGTTGTTAAAGGGTATCGCGCAACCCAGCATGATGCCCATTTTGAGGCAAGCTAAGGCAATACTAATTGCTTTGGGTGTGGGTAAGGGCTCATGCATTACACACACTAGATAAACACTGGATTTGTGGAGTCGAACTCGAGATCAATAGGGAGCAAATTAATATTATTTCTTTTATTATCTTATTTTTTAATGTATTTTAATTCTTCTACTTCTTATTTTAAGGATTGGTTTTTATTAAGTTAAATTTTTATTATAATTATTTATGTCTTCTTATGAAATAAAAAATAATAATAAAACATATTAAAATTAATTATGTTTAAGAATTATTTTATTTACATAAGAAATCATTTATATTCTTAAGATTTATTTCATTTATTTAAGTTAAGGTGCACCATCATTTTATTTACATGCTCATGACATAAAATTACATGATTACACCATGAGACTTTTTTGTGTCATTGTCAAATACCTCTTATCCTTTTAAAGCCTAAACAAAATTAAGTTAACTTATTTTTTATATTTTAATAAAGTGAGTTTTTTGTTAGGATAAAATAAGTTTTGATGGGACCCAAAAACCCATACAACTAGAAAGCTGCCAAAAAGAAATAGAGTAGACTAACCGACAACAAACAACAAGTTTGAAAAGGCCCTGAAACCTTTTGGACTTACGGGCATCTAGAGTCCAAACCCAAAGACTGCACAAAACAAAATAAAAAAAAACTATAACATCCATATGCAACCGAACACCAGCTAGACCATACACATAAGACATTACAACACAAGATATCATGAACAAATGGTGTCAATCAACAGACACTAGACCAGAAAATACAAGGAACAAGGGTTTTAACAAGAACCCTCAACCAACAAGAAGGGTTTTCCCAGGCTCGCATAACCTGTAATAGAAGCTCCTAACGACAAAAGACCACACAACCAATACCTACCTAAAAACAAATATTGGCTAGACAAGGCCCTTGAAAAATTGCTAGCAACAAAAAGAAACTAAAAACATAGGGTTTTCCTAGGCTCCCTCAACCTTGAAAGTGGGTTTTACAAGGGTCCCACAACCTTCTAAGGTCTAGAAAACAACAACACTACTTGTATGCATAATATGACCAAGAGGATTTTTATAGGCTCCCATAACCAGCAAACCATTCTGCGAAATAATGAAAAGACTGTAAACCTAGAACCATTTGTGAAGAACACCATGCGGGTTAAGACCATCTCCCTCAACCAACAAAATGAATTGTAGCGGCCCACAGGTTCCCGCACACCTATTCTCCACCTCAATAGGAGAAAGGGTCACCTCACTAGGACAAGAAGGAAAACAAGTCAACATGAAAGTGGGTTTTACAAGGCTCCCACAACCTGATAAGGCCCAAAAAACAACATCTTGTCCTGAAAGTGCAATCTGGCCTAGAGGCTTTTTACAGGCTCCCACAACCAGCAAACTGTTCTAGGAAACAATAATAAAACTGTAAACCCAAAACCATCTGCAAAGAATACCATGAAGGTTTTGACCGACTCCCTCAACCAGAAACACGAACAAAAACCAAGAAAATCCCCCACACCTACTCTCCACCTCAATAGGAGAAAGGTCCTCCTTAATAGGACAAGAAAGAGAACAAATTGATTGCTTTGATAGCCCAAACTCTGCCCAGAACCCATGCCACCACTCCACCTCCATAGGAGAAAAAAACAACTCATATAGAGATCCATGAGAACAAACAGGAATAGCATAAAAAAACCTCACTAAGGAATAAATCAGGAGAGAATAGAGGGTCCACATACAAAAACCAACAAACAAAAGTTGCCGGACATCTCAAATAGCTAAACCATCCATGAGAGTGGAAACCCTACAAAACTTGAGAAGAGAATAACCTACAACAAGCCAACCATAGAAACATAAAACCCCAACCCCAAAAGACTGGGAATTCTATATCCAAAGGCGCAACACATTTTGTTTACACCCAAAGCCAAGAGCACTCACCAACATAGTCGCACCTTCCTGTAACTAGACATAGCCCTGCCTCCAACATATAAAAAAATCTTGTAGTCCCCAATCCCTACCAAGGAAATCAGAGAAAAATTGGATGAAAATATCACCTCCCTCCCCACCACAGTCAGCCAAGATCTTTAGAAAACTACATCCAAGAGAAAAAATGATGTGCAAGGATAAGAAGAAAGCACAACCTAAAGGGAAATGACCTTCTCCCAGCCCATCTGGATCATCATCCTCATCCTCTTCACCCGAGTCTTCGCCCACAAAAACCCTAGCTCACCTATTCCTAGTAGCTTGCCTGTTTCCTCCCATCATTGTAAGTTGTAATAAGGTTGTTTAATAATAAAGTGTAAGTTTGTGCTAATCTCATATTCAAAATGATTGTCAGATATCATATTTTTTTAATGTTTAAATTTGTAATAGTGAAATTGGCATACCTGTGCTAATTAAAATTTCACTTTTGAGTCTATTTTTAAATGTTTTAATGCAATTATATGTGATATGTACTATATTCTTGAGTTAGTTTTAGCACTTATCTACTCTTATTTACTTTTCATTCACACATGTATTTCCTATGCACTTATCCTTGTGCTTAAATTGTTCACATTTTTCACATACATTTCAATCATTTTTCACCTAAATTTCTATATATTCATCTTGTATTCGTATATTTTGAATTAATTACCACTAGTCATTGAATAATAACATGCAAGTTTTGTAGGTAACACATATTTGACCCAAAATTTCAACACCTCATTATCATTTGAGTTCTTATATAATTTAAGGAGAATCTTTAGGAGAATTTCAATAAAATCAATAAAAATTATATAAGTATTATATTAAAAATAACATGTAAATCACTTACATGTTTTATTGTTATTGTCAATAATTTTTATATGTGCAAATCTAGTCCAATTAAGGTGGTTGACTTAAGATAACTTAACCCTGCTGATATGGTGATCTACTAAGTATATATATATTTTTTAAATTCTTCCTTAAAAATAATTGAAGGTAGACTTTGAGGCATGAGTTAGCATCAAAACACATCTAGTTAAACCAAATCTAAGGGTCATAGAATAGATCCATATTATTTCAAATTTATTGATGCAAGGGACTCCTCTAACACACCCAAAATACATGTTCTTTTACACTATATGACGGTTACTCAGACCAATATTCATGGATAGAATAACAAATAAATTGCACAGAAATTGCAAGAATATAGATAAATAATTTTTTATTACTTCAATATAAAGAAACACAAATATTGAGAAATTATAACATTTGCTTAATTCCTGGGAATGGCAGATTTCCTAGGAATGGCGGATTTCTTGGAAACTGTTGTTCCCTTGGGATCGATTCTGGCACACAGGAAGGAGGTTGGACATCTCAAGGGTCAGAAGAGGACAAGGAAAAAAAAAAAAACTGGGAGAAGAAAAAGATTTGATCCTCGAGGACCCACATGACAGAGGAAAATGGAAAAAATGGTCCTCGCTCTTTGGAGTGAAGCCACTGGTTAAATCCTTCTTCATTTCTGCCCTAGTCTGGACACGCCTCCCAGGTCTCCCGCTCGAATACTAGAACGAGGAAGTTTTCAAGGGCATTGCAAAATCCTTTGGAGAACTCTTATCGATTGACCCAATCATGGTGGCTAAATCAAGGTTAGTCTTTGCTCGCATTTGCATAAATGTTAACCAAATGAAAGATATGCCTCAATCCATAGATATCATATCTAAACTAGGAAAATGGTCCCAAGCTATTGAATATGAATCTCTACCGTTTGCCTGTTTCCACTGCAAAAAATCAGGGCATTGGGCAAAATCTTGTCCTCTCAAGAAAGGCAAGGAACCCAAGACAGATAGTAACTCTAAGAACAAAAAGATCTGGCAAATGACAAACAAAAAAGTAGATTCATCAATATCCGAGAGTAATCAAAAAAAGGATGCAACGGAACTTATGAATGAAGTCAAGAGGACTAGGATTAGCAGCAATGATAAACAGGATTGTGTTTGTTCCAACGACCCACCAGAGAGCTCTAAAGAAGCAGAGCCAGGAACTAAGTTGATCAATAAAGAAAGCCCAGAAGCTCAAGAGAAAGAAACTGTAAGTTAGGAGAAGGATGAATCTATTCCAGACCAGAAGGATGGATCAGCTAGCCAAGAGAAGGAAGATTCATTTCTAGCCTCTTCACTCTCTAAATCGGCTGACACAAACTTTAATGACTTTAATGAAGCCCAAGACCCTTTTGATTCTGAGCCCTTATTTCTTTTAACTAATGGAAGCCCAAAACCTCTCCTCTGTAAAACCCCTTCCCAAAGCGTGCTTATGTTGGATGAAAACCTCTGGATTCCCAAGTCGAGAGAAGGAAAATTGAAAAAGGAGGAACTCAAGGAAGGAATCTCGACCAGAAGAAAGATTAAGAAAAAGGCAGATGTTGGAAGCCAAAATAAAAAGCAGGGAAGGCCATCCCTAAAACATCAAAGGGAACAAGAAAGCTAGAAGAACCGTGCTGATGGAACGCAGTGTTCCATCAAGTCAGTCCTATCCCTAGTTAAAATATGAAGATTATATCCTAGAATATTTGAGGGCTAAATGCCCCCCATAAGCAGGATGTGTTAAGAAACGTCATCAGAGATCATAAACCAGATGTGGTCCTTGTTTAGGAAACCAAGATGTCTAAAGAAAAAGTTGAAAGGATAAGAATTTTCAAAGAAAACGAAGTCATAGGAACTAACTCGGAGGGTGCCTCTGGAGGAACTACAATCTTTTGGAACAAAAATACTATAATAGGAAAGGAAATCAACTCCACCTTTAATAGGAACTCATTTTTGCTCGAGCATATTAAGGACAACTTTGTTTGGGTGTTATCTAATGTCTACACTCCTAACACTAAATCCGGGAGAGCTAAATTCTGGAAAAGCCTTGCGGCTGACAGACTTCAGTTTGTTGATCAAAGTTGGATTATAATGGGAGACTTCAATACCCTTCTCAAAGACAAAGATAAGATGGGAGGAATCCCCTTACATCTTGATGGAAAACAAGACCTTATGGATTTCATTAATGACCAAGCTCTCATTGGTGTTGATCTCCAGGGAATCAATTACACCTAGACAAATAGAAGAACTGGAGCTGATTTGATTCAAGTTAGGCTTGACAAATCTTTAATTTCTCCTGACTAGCTTTCTAAGTATAGATGTTCCCTTGGTTCTGTTATCAAAATCAGTTCAGACCATTTCCCCATCTCATTTTCTACCAACTCTTTTTTGGTTAAGAGAAACTTCCCTTTCAGATTTGAAAAAGCTTGGCTCTCCCATCCTTCTCTAGAAGCCTGCATTACTGAATGGTGGAACTCTGAAGTGGAGTGTAAGGCTCTTTTTAGAATCGCTAAAAAGCTCAACATCATAAAAGCCAAAATTAAAACCTGGAACAAAGAGATCTTTGGGGACATATTCAAGATCAAAACTCAAGTTAAAGCTGAATTAAAGCTTGTTCAGGATAGAATCCAAGAGGGGGGGTTGACCAAAGAACTTAGGATGGCTGAAAATGATCTGTTATCTAAATACCACTCCATCATTTCTAATGAAGAGACTTTCTGGAGATAAAGATGTAGAGCTCTGTTCCTGAAGGAAGGTGATAAAAACACTCGCTTCTTTCACTTAACTGCCCTTAAGCACAAGGCAGCCAATAGAATATCCAGACTAACTTGCAATAAAGGTGTCCTAAAAGAGGATTGCAACATCAGGAAGGAAGCTCTTGAGCATTTCAGTACCTTGCTGGGTGAAGTGGACAACCTGGACCACAGTAAGCAAAACACTCTTTTACAAGCCATCCCTTCTATCCTATCGGAAGCTGACAATCGCCTCTTATCCCGTATTCCCACTAATCCTGAAATTAGAAAGGCGGTGTTTTCCTTTCAGGGTGATAAATCCCTTGGCCTAGACGGCTTTCCCATGTTTTTCTTCCAAAAATTCTGGCACATTGTGGAGGCAGACATATGCAATGGTGTGAAGGAATTCTTTAGCTCTAGAAGACTACTTAAGGAACTGAATGCCACTTTCATTGTCCTTATCCCAAAGATCCCTAGAGCTGATTCTCTTAACAAGTTCAGACCCATCAGCTTGTGTAACTCTGTCTACAAGATCCTTTCCAAGGTTTTGACTTCCATGTTGCTTGATGTTCTCCCAAGGATTATCTCTGTCCAACAGAATGGCTTTGTCCCTGGAAGACAGATTTTGGACTCCATTATCTCTGTTCATGAAAATATCCACTCCCTGAAAGTGGCGAGTAAACAGGGATTCTTCCTTAAGTTAGACATGGCTAAAGCTTTTGATAGAGTGAACTGGCAGTTTCTCCTCAGGATCATGGAATTGTTTAGTTTTGGTGACAAAGTTATCCAGCTCTTTTCTCAACTCATGGGAACTTCCTCCTCTACTGTTATTGTTAATGGTTCCTCGTCTAATTTCTTCAAAAGCTCCTGAGGTCTCAAACAGGGAGACCCCATCTCCCCCATCCTGTTTACCATTCTTGTTGAATGCCTAGGTAGATTCATCCATAAAAATGTGGAAGAAGGCAATCTTAAGGGTTTGAAACCCTCTTCATCGAATGTTGTTTCCTCTCATGAACAATTCGTTGATGATTCTATCACCATGGGGGAAGCCACCATCTTGGAAGCCAAAAACATGAAAATTATTTTGAATACCTATGAATCGGCCTCTAGTCAAAAAATCAATTGGGATAAAAGCTCTTTGTTTTTCATCAACACCCCGGCCCAAAGGCAAATTAGGATTGGCAGGATTCTTGGTTGTAACATATCTGAGTTTCCTTCTACCTGTTTGGGGCTTCCTCTCTGTCTCAAGCCTAAGGATTCCTTTTGGAATAAGTTAATCGACAGACTCAACCTGAAACTCGTTGGCTGGAAAGGGGTTGTTCTTAGTCAAGCTGGTAAAGTCACTCTGCTCAAAGCCACTCTCCAAAATCTTCCTGTGTATGCTCTTAGCTTGTTCAAAATCCCCTCAAAGTTTGCAGAAGCTATTGAAAGAATCCAAAAAAAGTTCCTTTGGTCGGGAGTGGAAGTTAAAAACAGAATCCCCCTTATAGCGTGGAATAACATTTGTACTCCTAAGGCCTCAGGTGGGCTATGCTTAAGGAACATTAGTTCTATGAATAAAGCTTTATTAGCCAAACAAATTTGGAGATTCAAAGGGGAGGAAAGAGAATGGAACTCTATTTGGAAAAACAAATATCTCTATATGCAACCTTCTGAGGAAGAATTCTTTGACAACTCTTTCTCTATTAATGGATCTGCCATTTGGAATGCAGTGCAATCTACTAAAGGCTGGGCTGCTACTGGTAGAACCTAGAACCTTGGGGATGGGAGGAAAATTAGATTTTGGGAAGATAGATGGATCCTGGATAAACCTCTTGAGGAAATTCCTATCATCAAAGATTGGAAAGACAGCTTCAAATGCAGGTATGGTGAAATGGTAAGAGATTACTGGATAAATGGGGACTGGATTGACTTTAGCCAGCAGTGCCCAGATCTCAAGTTCCTTCAGATTGCTCTTTCTACTAAAATCCCTAGAGACAACAAAGATGACATTCTGATATGGGGGAAAAATCTGGATGGGAAATACTCTATTTCCTCTACTGTGGCTATTCATAATGTCCCAGTGGAAGCTACTCCCATCTAGGCTAAAGTTTGGAATAAGAACTTAGTTCCCAAAATTAACATCTTCTTTCGGATTTTCATCCAAAATAAGATATTAACCCTGGATAATCTTCATAAAAGAGGCATCATTTTTCCTAACATGTGTTCTCTTTGTTGTAGGGAAGAAGAGACAACTTGCCATATTCTCAATCAATGCTATTTTAGCTAGGACATTTGGAAAATCATCCTGAGTTGGGTCTTCCTGAATTCTCTTGGTGACACTTGGCTTCAATGGCATTGTCCTAACTATAATCCTAAAATTTTGGAGATCTGGAGACTTACTCTGCCGATTGTTATCTAGAATATATGGAAAGATCACAACAACAAGATTTTCAGAGATAAAAGGGTTATTCCTGAAGTGGTTGCAGACAAAATCTTTAGGAGTATTTTTTAATGCCTCTATGGCACTGATCAGGGACTTGCTGCTAAAGAGGATTTCAAAGATAGATGGAACTTTTCTACCACCACTACTAGTAAGGAGAAAGGCAGAGAAGGCCTTGTCTGGTGTTTCCCCCTACAGGGATGGATTAAGGCTAAATTCGACGGGGCTTCTAAAGGAAATCTGGGTAAAGCTGGATATGGGGGCATTATCAAGAATTTTGCTGGGAGTTGCCTTAAGGCGGTGGCTGGTCCTCTGGGGAATCAAACTAGCCATTTTGCTGAAGCCTCCGCGGCCTTGCATACTTTAATTATAGCCAAAAATTTCAATTATGATAAAATATGTCTTGAGGGGGATTCACTTAATATTATTAAGTGCTTAAAGGGGGAATCAGAGCCTTCTTGGTCCATTGAGAATATCATCATGAAAGCTAGAGAGATTATCGCTAGTTTCAAAGAAATTATTATACAACATGCCTTCAAAGAGAAAAACAGTGTTGCTGACTGTTTAGCGAATACTAGAGTTAATTCTAACATTCAAATAATTTGGTATGAGGATGATCTCAATTTAAACATTAAAGAGACACTTAGAAAGGACCGTTATATGGGGAGAGTAGGACAATTAAATCATGACAAGTAAAAAGCACCACTTTCGCCTCACTGGAAAGGCCATCATTACTTGGCACTACGGCAGATCTCCTACTATCTCCAAAAAATTTCTGCATGCTTTGTAGGTTACTCAGACCGATAATTTGAGTTGCACAGGGAAAGAAGTTCTCAATTTGCAGAGAAACATTGTCAATATCCTGCATTAAAAAATGGGAGGAGATCTAAGACGCGAAGAACCTAACAACACATTGACCTAGAAAGCAATGCCTAAAGTCTGGGCAAAGCTGGAGAAGGGCTCTCTCACCAGCTTCATGGAAAAGCTTGAGGATTATGACAAAGGTAGGGTCAACTTAGCCGTTTCCAAGATTTTTGAAAACTGGTCTAATGGCTCTTTTAAACTTTACGGAGTTAAATTTAAGTTAGATGCTAGGCTTATTTCCATTGTGACTGGTATGCCCCACTCCGGGCTCAACTTCTTTCGAGACCTCAAGGTCTCCAACAATGCAGTTACCCTGTTCCCGCGAAAAGAGAAAGAGCGGGCCAAAATTGGCAAGGCTACCGGGGGCTACTACGATGTTGCAAACATCAAGAAGTTGTGGGGCTGGGTCCTGAACACAATCATGGAGTATATTACGGTTGAAGGCCATTTCTCTAGGGCCCACACTTACCACTTTGTGCTCTTGAACCATTTCAGACACGACAAAAAAGTGTCTTTTCCCTACTACCTTTTTCGAGCCCTCTCCAGGTCCCTGAACAAGCACAGGACTAACCCTTCCAGCCCGATTCTCCACTGCAGACTCCTGCTACTCATCTATGAGCATTGCAAAACCCTCGCTCTGCACGAAAATAAGCGGATTTATGCTTCACCAGGTAAAAGGAGGATGGAAGAGGGAGATACTAGCAAGGAGAAGGCGTCATCCAACAAGAAAAGGAAAATCGCCCCTGAGTTGCAAACTGAGGACATTGTGAAGGAAAGTAGTGGTATGGAGATGGATGACTCTAATGATGAAGATAGCTAGAAGGAAGAGGAGCTAGGCAACGAGGAAGAAAGTGGAGATTTTGAGCCTGGTCAAGATAGCCCTATTCCAAGTGATCACCCTGGTAAGGAAAATAGCTATCTGATGGAGGAGATGGCTCCCAAGGATAATGAGGAAACCGAAGTTAATTCTGAGAAGGAAACACACAAAGGCTCCAAGAAGAACCTATCTGAGGAAAGGGATAGCAAGGCCAAGGATAGTGCTGGTGAGGGGCTTATCCTAGATAATCTCAAGAAGCTCTCGAAGGCCAGAATGAATTTTGACAGAAGAACTTACGAAACCCTGAAAAACCTAGAGAAGCAAGGGATAAATTCGGATAAAAAGAGGGAGGATGAAAATAGAGAGCATATTAATTGGAAGCAAGGAATGGAGAATAAGGTAAAATCACTGGAAGAGGTAAAAGAAGCGATGAAAAATCTGATGGGAATTATCCCAAGTATCCTCTTTGTTGTAACCAAAAACCTGGAAGACATTGCCAAGGTCTTTGACCATACTCCTAAACCAGTTGTGGATCTTGACCTGGAGGAGGACACCATCCAGACTGGAAGTGGTGGTGATGCTACCCCGGTGGGCGGAACTGCGAAGAGAACTAGGGCCAGTATCAAGAAAGTTGTGGCTATTGCGGCCAAGGACCCTCCAAACCTCAAAGACAACATCAAAGAGTTGCAAGAAATTAGCAGCACCCTAGCTAAAGCCTTAGATAAAATCTGATTCCTGGATGGCCTGCTGGCTTTTAGGAGCTTTTGTGGCTTTTCCTTGGATTTCCGCTGGTTTTTTCCTTTTGGTCAGTTTCTCTCTGTTTCTCGTGGCTTTGTTGTTTTAGTCTTGCTTGTAAAGGGTTTCGGGCCCCCTTCAAAACCTTCTTTTTCATTAATCAAAAACATTTGCTTAGCCTCATGGGATTTATCAATCTTGTAGGAAAAACTACAAATTAACTCTCAAATAAAGGATAGTTCTTCTCAACTTCAGATTATCACTTCACTTTGAATGGTCCACACCACACTAGATGATCCACACACCTTTGAATCAACTCCTAAGGATCCACTTAACTCTAGATCAACTCTCAATGATCCACCCAATTTTGGATGCTTAAAATTCTATCCTGAGCTATTATTTATAGTTCCCTTATGTCTTTTGCGATTCTCATGCCCTCTCTAAGAGAACAACACATAACAATTGAGACATGCAAGACATAGTCAATATATGATTTTTTTTGGATGATGTAGGATTTCCCTACACCCCTAGATGCTCCTACATCGTTTATCTAGATCCTCATTATTAATAATATTACAAATTGATAAACTAATTTATATTAAATGAGAAGTTAGATTCATTTCCCCTAGCCTTCATCTATCTTCATTTACATAGGTTATCATACTTTTCACCTTATATCGTTTGTACCTAGATAGTTATACATTATTCTAAATTTATTATGCATAGCATTTCCCCAATGTTTGAAAATTTTCTCCCTACATATAATTTTTTGTTTCATCAACTTCCTAGTTCATTCTCATGGGTTCATGATTGATCATCTGTCCAAAAATCTATCCCCTAAAATTCTAAAATTTAAATTTAAATGTGGTTAACTTTCTACCATTTTTATAGTTTATATGAGCCAACGAAATATGCATTTGCATTATATATAGCTATGAATATGTATTCAAATACATTCAATTGCATTCATTTCACACCCTACCTCATCCTAGATGATTCAGGTTTATAAAGGACACAAGATGGATTTATTAGAATAACACTTTGATTGGTGGAGTTAAAAAAAAAACATTTACCTCAACATTATTAACTATGCTACTTGCATGATTGCTTGATGTCTTCCAATCCTTTACACAACTACAAAGTTAGTCCTTGTTAAGGTTTGACCTAGGAGAACATGTCCTTAGTGAATTGACAATCCTTTAAAGGTAATTTTAAGTATTTCCAAACCATTTAGCAAAGCCAACATAAGTGAATTTGATGACCAAAAGAGTAGAAGGACAAAAGTTACAAGATTAAATTAAACACAACATATTTGATCTAAACCACTATATTTAACATTTTAAAATATCTATATACAACCAAATGTGAAACATAAACAAAACAAATTTCAATTCTAATATATAGATAGACAAATTCTCAAACCATGTCAAAATCACCTACCTTTAAACCTAGAACTAAATACACTTTATTTGTAAACCTTATTGTATTAATATCCATACCCTTGATTGAATTTCAAATAGGTTACTATAATACAAAAGTCATTGTATTATTTGTGCTTTAGGTTTCTTTCCTTTATCTATCTCCTACACCCAAAATAATATTGAAATCTACTCCAACAGGAAACCTTATATCATTGGATTTGTGAAATGAAATGAAATAAGGGTTTCTAAATATTTATATATTTATTTAATCAATATAGATAAATAAAGTTTTTTTGTTTTTTTTGTTTTAATCTTAATCTATAATATTTTATTTTAATTTTATGTTTTCTTGTTTAATTGTCTCTATTGTAACTGGTGACTTTATAATGATTATTTACAAGTATAATGATATTTATGTATTGTACAATGTCTCACAAAAAACTTAATAATAAAAAAAATAAGATAGAATATTATATCAAAATCTTGAAGGACATAAGTAATATATTGTTTATCTTAAAGTAATCAATTTTACTGATATAAAAGCATCATTTATGTTCAAATAATGTTCGGGACTAAATTAGCATCTATTTTCTTAAAGTTATTTTACTTAATTAGAAATATCTTTTATTTAATAAAAAAAAGTTCCATTTATTTAAGATATATATATAGAAATATTATATATACTTAAAATTATATTAATATATAGAGAAAATATATAAAAAACAATTAAGTTTAATGAACTTCACAAAAAGTTCAATTATGTGCTAGTCCTACATTCAAAATGATTTCCAAATATTTAATTATGAATTGAACAAGATTTTATATTTATTTGCAATGCTGAAATTGGCATAGACATGTTAATTCCTATTTAATTTTTCTACTATTTTGAAAGGATGTTTTAATACAAGGGGAAACAAATTAATCCCCAATTCAAAGACAACCAAAAAAAAATTCTTATCTATATAATAAAGGAGGAGTTGCCTCTATCATTTTAACAAAAAAAATCCCTAGTTAAGGTAGTTCAACAGATGGTATGATGATTATGTTAAACAATCAAATGCTTTCAAATCATCTCTTCCATTTGATAAATTGATAGAGATTCATGAAAGGGATCCAAATAAGACAACAAATGAAGAAGCATTATCATGCAACATAGCATGCACAAAACAATACAAGTCCAATTATTACAAAGATGAAGGAATAAACTAGAAGTGAAGTCAAAAGAAAAACACTTTATTTTACATGCAAGGAACATTGGAAACCAAGTCATAGATGTGGGAGAAATGAATGAGAAAAAGAACCAAGCTCAAATGAGATGGTTAAACTATAAAGGGTATGGGCACACTGTTTCAAGTTCAATATCACGTAGAAGAATATAAAACAAAGCCACAGGTTGAAGATAATGTATTTGTAATTAAGAAGATACTTTAGTGAATGAGATTTCACCACAAGAATGTGCTTTATTTGATGAAGTTAATTTAGGATCAATATTGCATGTTTAATATGAAGTACCCAAGAATGGAAAGCTTAGTCCCGTTAATTTTAATGGTTTTTGAGGAATAACCATTGAGATTATAGGAAATGAAAAGAAGAAGCTATGAAAAGAAGACTTTAAAGCTAATTTTTCAAAGGTTTCAAAAGAGGAGCATGCTAAATTTTGGAACAAAGTCAAGGAGGATTTGAATGAATCTATCTCCATTAACAAATTTCAATTCAAGGATGAAGTGTTGCTACAAATATTTTGAGGATGTTCACATCAACAATGTAAGGTAAAATAATCAATTATTTCTTTAATTATAGTTCAAGGAATACAAGAGATAATAACGGAGAAGAGTTATTACATCAACTTGGTTTCACGTCATTGCATGTGTTTAATCATCATGAGAAGCATAATAATAATAAGGATAAGTTGAAGGGTACAAAGTGGAAGAGAAATTATTTTTCTCAATCTCAAAATATCTCATGGACAAGGTTCTGGGATCCGGGTGAATTAAACAAAACTAATAGACAAACTCTAGATAAGCAAGTGGTTTGCAGTCCTAGAGTAGCACAATGGAAGCATGATGGTATCTCCCTAATTGTTAGTTTTTCAAAGGAGGATCAAATCTTGGTGTGTAGCCTAAGGTATGGAAAATATTGCCCATTTATAGGTTTATTTTTTCCTTCTATACCAATACAAAATTATTTTCACCAAAGAAGGCATATTAAAAATGAGTTTAAAATTTGCACAATTGAGCATGTGGATTCCTTGTTTCAAATTCAATATTATTTTTGCATATTAGTTCCAAATGAAACTTTAATAGAAATAATAGTTAAAGGATTTAATATCACTGCTAAGTTCTACATTTATTTCAATTGTAAATGGTTTTTCATTTATTTAAACCATATGAATAATTAATGCATACAATTCATAAACCACTCCTTGAAGCTATACCTTACAGTTGGATACAATATTATTGGTAGTAGCCAAAGGGAGATATTCACACTAAGATTCTTATTGTGGAAAACTGAGATTCTACTACATGGTTTCATTTCTCATGGTATCAAGAGAGTTGCAATTTTTTCATACTTGGGTCATATACATAGTACTCAATATTTACAAAAAAATGTAACACATGAACTATTTGATGAGCTTAAGAAGGTAACCCACTAATGTTTTACACTTTTAATTTTAGATATCTCATATCTATATGTAGTGGAATGTGTTATTCTAGGAGTAGGTAACTAGAATCTATTACTAAAAAGATGGAGCTCCATTCAAATTAAGAGAAAAAATAAATATACAAAAAATGGGTTTTCTTTAAAATCAAAAGATTTTGATATTCTCCAAAATTTGCAATGCATTGGAAATCCAAATTGATCCTACACAAGCATGAGGAAATTGTATAATGGTTGCAGCTTATGAGTTATATGTAGGGAATCAAACAATGTCCCTTCTTTTTTTATTGTGATGCAAGAATCTAAAACTCAAATGGAATTGTAAAAGTTGATGAAATGACTTGGGAAATATTTGTAGATAAATACTTTTAGAGTAAAATTAAAATGAGAGATTATGATAATAATGCACCTGCCACTATCTCTTTGCAAAGTTTTTTGTGTATTTAATTTTTGTTTGTAATAATGCATATTATTCTATATTTTGTACCTCTACATAATATTTTCTATCATAGATCATCCAATAAAGATGGATAAATGATATCTTAAGTTGGCGTAAAGCATGATCCTACTACTATTCTTTTTCAACTATGTACCTTTTGATAGTTTCAAGCTCAAAGTAGCTATTGTTTTAAAAATAGGTACTTGCGATTGTAAGGATTATATTGGCTATTGTGCTAGTATTTTATCCTATGAAAATCAAATTTATATCATCATCGAAGACCTCAGAAGTGTCAAGTGCAAGTTTCCTAATATGAGTATAGTAATAACTAGAGACCCAAGATATATTATAAATTGCAAGAAAATGAGAAAGAGTTTATTTGTGGAATTCTTCAAGAAAGGAATTAATAAGTATGGTAATGAGTTATATAATATGTTAGAACATCACATAAATGTATTTTTTACTATCATGTATGTTGATGATTGGTATGTCCTAGTAAATGGATACAAAAGGTGCATAATCTTCTACTACAATGGATTGTTTCTTGCAGATACAATAGTTGGAAAATGGTGGTATATTTCTATTTTTACATGATGATAATTATTTTTCTTCAAAAGTACCATTTATATTCAATATCAAATCCTAAAGTTGTATCTAACATCCTTCATGATGAAGAAAATTATGACATAATCAATGATAATTTCCACTAGGTGCATCTTCACAATTCAAATGTAAAAGAGATATTTTCTTAAAAAATATATGATTTATGTTATGAAGGATGCATGGAACACTAGGAAAAACAAAGATATACCATTGTAATAGGTCACATGAGTTCCAGATTTAACTTGTCTTGTTATAGTTTGCATTCACTTTGGGAAGGACAAGCTAAAAGAAATTGGTTGTTGATTAGGGAAGGTGCAAGGGATAATATAAACACACAAGTAATATGGTATTTAAGGTTGAACATTAATTTTTTTGTCATGTAATAGTAATCAACACAAGTACACTTTCCAAGTATTTTTACAGAATGCTTGAGAGGAAGGTGCAATATCATGCAAGTACAAGATAAAGGCTTGGTATGCAACTTGATATGATTGATTAGCTTGGCAACATGATCTTGGAGCCACATGTTCATAATTTCTTGAGGAAAATAAATTTTAAAAGGGGAGGATTTTTCATGTCCCATTTCTATTTTTAGCACTTACTATGTATAGTAAGCTTGGTTATCTATAAATAGTAACTCGGGACTTGCAAATAAACTAGAAAATTCAAATTATAAAAAAAAATAAACTAAATTATAATTAATGGAGATTAATAAATTCTATTTGAAATGTTCCTAGAATCCAATTTAGATGGTGTGAGTTTAGAATTAGAAAATTTATCCTCCAAACTACAAAATGGAAGTTGTCTATTTAAGAGATAAAATTGGCAGTTTCAAATAGAATGTTGGAAGGTGGTTGTCAAATGGAAAGTGCATATCGCTAAATTTATTTTAAAACATCTTTCCCTCCTAAGAATTGGACTTTGACACCCATGTTTAAATTTGAACAAGATTCTATTTAGTTGGTTGGAGTTGTCAACATTCATTCACTCTATCTCATTTTTGCTAACAAACTTATGTTTTTTTATTTGGTGGCTAATAAACCAATGAAGAATTGATCTCCAGGGCTGATAAAGAAAGGATTTAAGAGACTCAAGGGAAGAGGTTCTAAGGGTTCTCCTAGGAAATCTCACTATAGGGTTGCATTTGTATTTCATGCTCTACAATTGTAGATTGTTGTAATAGCTTGCATGTGTTTTTTTTTTTTATTATAATAGAATATGTTGCTAATATTTTTATGTTGTAATACAATTTAGTACTTGACGTTTCAATAATATCTCCTTTTTTTTGTTTGATAAACTTTGTAGTTTACTTGATTTGTTGTTTTTATTAAATTTACAAATTTAAATATTAAATTTATTTAAATATAATTTAATAATTTAATACAAGATATTAAAACATGCACACTTAAGCATAAACCATACACACTTAAGCATTCAAACTCACCATGACATTAGTAGCATACAAACTGAGATATTAAATAGAATAATCCTATAGACCAAATGATTCAAACACCAAATCAACATCAGATTTGATTTTCTAAACATGTCCACATCCAAGTACCATATTTAAGAAAAAAATTAAGCATATAAGAGATAAGATACAACTTGCTAACATCAAACAAAATGACCACCAAACCACATATGCTCATTTTCCTTAACCTTACATTATTATGTTATCTTTAGGATTTTTGCGAATACAACCTTGGGAACAAAAAAAAGATACCATTTTGAGGGATTGATTATTGAGCCCTAATTTTTATTTTACAAATAATTTTATTTGCAATACTACTATGTCATTTTTCCTTGTATATGGAGTTTCAAAGCCGTACAATTTTAACACGAATTTGGAATCCTTGAAAAGTCCATAAATAATATTTTAATCATTTAAATTTTCCCTGATACATCCATATTAGAATCTTGCTTGTTTTTATTACTATGAGGGTTGAATTTTCTTTGGCACTGGGAAGTAACAAATAAATTCAAATGACTCAAACCTATTTTGATATGAATTTAAACTAAATAAAGTGTATGAAGATTAAAATATACTTACAATGAGAAAAAAAAAAATAATGTTGCTAGGTAGTGGGTTTTCTCCCCAATGTTGGGAAAATGGTGTCTCAACCTTGCATTTACATGAGGTTACTATTTATAGTAAGTTTTTGTTTTAGCATTAAATAGTGTGAAATTATCCCTGGAGCTTCTCATTGGCTAGATGAGGATGCCGATAAATTTTCGTCACAAGATCATAGCTACCTTTGAAGATATTAAAGTTTCTATTTTTGGAGTGTGTAATGAAAAGTTTAAAATTAATATTGAGCACTTTAGGGTCCCTAAAATACCCCAAAAAGTGAGAATAAATGGTATATTAGTTTACAAGGTGATAGATCACTTCGCGATATTTCCGGTGCTTCAAACAGTTCATCAATCAGACACACGGTTCACAAGTTATTTCCTGCAGAAGTTTGGACTCTTGAAATAGGAAATATAAATTGGATCGGGCACATAAATGAGATGTAAAAGGAGGAACATATGTTTATGTGTGTTTTGATATGTCATACAAAATATAGAATGGAGATAAGGTTCACTCTACTTTATTGAGTGGTTTTACCCCACGGTTTTGTAATACCGTTTGACGGTTTCTTGTATTGCATCTCGTATATATGAGGTGCATGAGATAGAGGTTGTGTGTAAGAGTCTTATGGCTATTGAGCTACCTATGAGTCTCTGATTAGTGGTACTCCTATGAAGAGATTTCTATGTAAGTATATTAAACTAAAAATATACTTACAATGAGAAAAAAAGTAATGTTCCTAGGTAGTGGGTTTTCTCCCCTATGTTGGGAAAATGGTGTCTCAGCCTTGCATTTACATGAGGTTACTATTTATAGTAAGTTTGTGTTTGAGCATGAAATAGTGTGAACATCTCCCTGAATCTTCTCGTTGGCTAGATGAGGATGTCAATAAATTTTCGTCGCAAGATCATAGCTAGCTTTGAAGATATTAAAGTTTCTATTTTTGGAGGGTGCAATGAAAAGTTTAAAATTAATATTGAGCACTTTAGGGTCTCTGAAACACCCCAAAAAGTGAACATAAATGGTAAAGTGGTTTACAAGTTGATAGAGCACTTTGTGAGATTTCCAGTGCTTCAAATAGTTCGTCAATCAGACACAAGGTTCACAAGTTATTTCCTGCAGAAGTTTGGGCTCTTGAAATAGGAAATATAAATTGGATCGGGCACATAAATTAGATGTAAAAGGGAGGAAAATGTGTTGATGTGTGTTTTGATATGTCATAGGGCATCTATAATGGAGATAAGGTTGACTGTACTTTATTGCATGGTTTTAGCCCATGGTTTTGTAATACCGTTTGACAGTTTCTTGTATTGTATCTCGTATATATGAGGTGCGTGAGACAGAGGTTGTGTGTAAGAGTCTTATGGATATTGAGCTATGTATGAGTCTTTGATTAGTGGTACTCTTGTGAAGATATTTCTCTGTAATTATATTATAATATGTTATTGATTGCTGAATAATATATTGAGCTACTTTTGGAGTGTGGGGTTTTTCTCCTGAAAGTGTTTTCCCCATGTAAATCACTCTGTTGTTGTGTTGTGGCATGCATGATATTTTCTTTATTTCTGTTAAGTTTATGTAACTATTGTAATGATCTGTAAAAAAATTTATATTACCCTCCTCTCAAGGTTAGTGTAGTAAGTTATTACACTACTTAACTTCCTTACAAGTGGTATCAGAGCCTGATCACCTTTGGTGGCAATTGTGGGTTGTTGGGTTTTTTAAACTAATCCAGATTTGAGTGGGAGCTTGTGTAAAAGACAATATTTTATATTCTTGCAGGAATTTTAGATGGAAAGTTCATTAGGGAGAATATAGGTGGAGAAATTTAATGGTAGTAATTTTGAGATGTGGAAGCTAAAGATGGAAGATGTGATAATAGATCAAGATCTAATGGGATATTGTTGATCCAAATATCTCATGAAACTTATATCATATTGTGGCTTCTCAATATGATGTTATGGACTGTAATTCCAAGGGTCTAATTAGATTGTGCATGACAAACTCTATTATGATTAATTTCCATGAAGAGAACTCTACAGATAAGCTATGAACTAAGCTTGGTGAAATGTATCAAGCGAAATATTTATTGAATCATATTTTCTTAAGGAAGAAATTGTATTCCTTGAGAATGGAGGAGGTTGGATCAATTATACATCCATTTGAAGAATTTAATATAATGGTGGATCAATTGGCATCTGTTGGTGTTAAGATGGACAAAGAGGAAAAATTCTAGATCTTTCTTTATTCTTTGCATGATTCGTGGGATTCCCTTGTTATGGCTATCGATAGTAAATTTATTGTTTTGAATTCTTAAGATGTGGTGGGTGCCCTAATTAGTGAAGAGATGCAGAGGAAGGTATACATCAGTTCAAAGGAAGCCCTAACTATTCGTGGAAGACCTAAGGAAAAAGGCAAGAAGAATGAGAAGTGCAATAAGTTGAAATCCAAAGGAAGATCGAAATCTCCTAGAAAGTCCAAAGTTATTTGTTGGAATTACGGTAATCTAGGTCACATCTATAAGGACTACAAAAAAGAAAAGAAGAAGTTTGATTCTGATTCCGAGTTTGAGAAGGAAGATGGTGATGTATTTATTGCAACTTTGGCTACTCATGCAGGTAATGATGCATGGTTAATTGACTCACGTGCATCTTTTCATATGACTTACAATAAAGATTGGTTTTTTTATACGAATAACTTAATAGAGATAGGGTGTACTTGGGTGATGATTCACATTTAGACATTGTTGGTTGAGGTAAAGTTAGGATCAGGTTTCCTAATGGTAGAATAAAAAATATTAGTGGTGTGTTGCATATCCCTAAAATTAAATGAAATTTATTATCTACGAGCAAACTGATAGATGCGGGTGTGCAGGTAGTCTTTTTTGATGTAGGATATAACATGATTAAGGGTGCTATGGTGATTGATAAAGGTGTAAGGTTTAACACTTTATATAAGCTAGAGGCATACACTGTTGAGTCTAATAACACTTCTATAAAAAGTAAATCTTTGGATATTTTGCTAGAAGATTTGAGGGTTTCACCTTTAGTGGATGGACATGGCTTTTGGGTAGTGTGCTCTTTCTTCTAAAGCAAAATTACTTGCAAAGAAGATAATGTTATGGAACCAGAGACTTGGCCACATTGGAGAAAAGTGCCTAAGTAAACTTGAAAAATAAAAACCTTGTTGATGGTTTGAATGATTGTAATCTTGGCTTTGATTTCTGTGAGCATTACATTTATGGTAAAAAAAACCATGTTCAGTTTTAATCGAGTTCTCATAAACCTTGTTGTGTTTTGGATCTTATTGATTTTGATGTGTTTGGTCTTATAGATGAACCTTCGATTAGAAAATCCACATGTTACGTTTCATTTATTGATGATTTTAGTAGAAGGACATGGGTATACTTTATAAAGAGTAAATATGAAGTTTTCAGTTGTTTTAAAGAATTTAAAGCAATGGTTGAGTTGTAGATTGGAAGGAAAATTATATGTTTGAGGAATGATAATGAGGATGATTTTTTCTCTAATAATTTTGATAGATTCTATAAAGATTGTGGCATTAACAAACATAAGATAACTCGGTATTCTGAGTATGCTGAGTGGTGCTAGTCTAGAACAAAAGTTTCGGGATCAAGTTGTTCCCATTGCTTGCTACCTAATTAACAGGTCTCCTAAATCAACTCTTGTTGATAAAGTACCTATGGAAGCATGGTCAAGTGACAAGCCTTCATAAAGACATCTTAGTATTTTGGGTTGCGAGGCATATGCACATGTGCCAAAGGAGAAGTAATAAAAGTTGGAGAACAAGGCTGTGAAATGTATCTTCATCGGTTACAGTTATGGTGTGAAAGGATACAAGCTTTGGGACCCTGTTGCACAAAACGTAATTCATATTAGAAGCGTTATTTTTACAGAAATTATCTCCTTCTGTTACATTGTAGCTAGAACCTAGACTAAATGGGAAGATGTGATTCAATTCCCTTCTACTCTTGAAAGAGTTGAATCAAGACCACTTGATAGGCAAGAAGTTGAGGAGAGCTCATCTAGCTCTGAATCTTCATAAATAGAGGAGGAACCTCAAAGTCATCTTGTTTGAAGGTCTAAAAGACATAGACAACCACCTGAAAGGTATTCACCTGATGATTAGAGATATATTTTTTCTTTGAATATTAATATGGATGAACCTAGATATGTAGAAGAGGCATTAGGTATTCAATGATGCACAATCATAGAAGATTTCCATGGAAGAAGAAATGATAGCTTTGAAAAAGAATGATACATGGGATCTTGTACCATTTCCTGAAGGATGGAACCATGTTGGTTGCAAATAGGTGTTGAAGAAAAATATTCATTTAGATAGAAACATTGAGAAGTATAAAGCAAGGTTGGTTGCAAAATGGTACTCTCAAGTTGAGGGTGTTGATTATGGTAAGATACTTTCTTTTGTTGCATAAATGACATCCATTAGATTTTTGTTTGCTATTGGTACTGCTTATTATTTAGAGGTTGAGAAAATGGATGTGTAAACTACTTTCCTTCATGGTGATTTGGAGGAGGATATCTATATGACATAACCAGATCACTATGTGGTGAATGGTTAAAGTAATTTGGTCTGTTAATTGAAGAAACCTGTGTATGGCCTCAAACAGAGTCGTAGGATGTGGTAAAATTTTTTTGATACATATGTCTTGAGTTTGGGATTTGATTTTTCCAAATTACATCACCGTGTTTATTATAAATCTGATTGTGATTATTTCTTGTACATTGTACTATATGGTATTCATTGGTAAAGTGAAAGGTATAATTTGAGAACTAGAGTCTTAGCTCGCTGCTAAAGTTGAAATGAAAGATCTTGGTGCAACGAAACACATTATTGGAATGAAAATTAGAAGAGATAGATTGAACAGGAAACTATGGCTAGGCCAGAGTAACTATGTGAATTCAATATTACAGAGATTCAACATGCAGGATTGTAGACCATTACGTGTTCCCTTCATAGTTGGAATAAAATTATCTATTTTAGATTGTCCTAAATATCCCTTGGAGATGGAAGACATGACCAGAGTACCTTGCTAGAGCACAATTGGAATTTTGATGTATACTATGGTCTTTACTAGACCAGCAATTGCCCAAGCAATGGGAGTTCCTTCTAGATTTATGTCTAATCCTAGTAGAGTTCATTGGGATGTAGTCAAAAGATCTTTAGATATTCGAAGGGTACCTAAGAGTATTCTCTATGTTATTATGGTAATTTGGTTGGAGATGTGATTTTCCTTGACATTCATGGTTATGTGGATTCAAGTTGGGTAGGTGATATTGATAGAAGAAGATCCACCAGTACTTATGTGTTTATTTTGTTTGGTGATGCAATTAGTTGGATGAGTAAGTGACAAGTTGTGGTTGCTTTGTCCACTACAAAAGAAAACTATATGGTAGATTCTCATACTTGTAAATAATCCATTTGTCATAAAAGACTGTGTTCAAATATTAGAATAAGTCAAGGTGTAGTGACAGTTTATTGTGAGAGTCAGAGTGCAATCTTCCTACCTAAGAACCTGACATTTCATGCCTAAACCAAACACATTGATACTTTGATGAATGTTGCAGATTATTTAACTAAGGTTGTGAGTATAGAGAAGTTTAGATGGTGTTTAGAGTCTATGGGCCTCATGGCCCCTAGCAATTAAATTAATGTGTTGATACTCCCTTTTCTATTGCAAGGTGTTTGACAAGTACGAGAATACTAGGAAAATGGTGTCTCAACCTTGCATTTACACGAGGTTACTATTTACAGTAAGTTTTAATTTGAGCACAAAATGGTGTGAAATTCTCCTTCAAGCTTCTTGTTGGCTTGATGAGCATGCCGATAAATTTTTATCGCAAGATCATAGCTAGTTTTGAATATATTAATTTCTTTTGTTTTTGGAGGGTGCGATGAAAGGTTTAAAATTAATTTTGAGGATTTTAGAGGCTTTGAAACACCCCCAAAAGTGGGTATAAATAACTTAGCAGTTTACAAGATGATAGAGCACTTTGTGATCTTTTTGGTGCTTCAAACGGTTCGTCAATTGAACACATGGTTCACAAGTTATGGCCTCCAGAAGTTTGGACTCCTGAATTAGGAAATATAAATTGCATCGAACATATAAATGAGCTATAAAAGGGAGGAATATGTGTTTATGTGTTTTTTGATACGTGATAGTGCATAAAATAGAGATAAGGTCAACTCTACTTTATTGGGTGGTTTAGCTCATGATTTTGTAATACTGTTTGACAGTGTCTTGTATTGTATCTCCTTTATATGAGTTGCATGAGATAGAGGTTGTGTGTAAGAGTCTTATGACTATAATTTATTTACCTCCTTTTCTCTGATTAGTGGTACTCTTGTGAAGATATTTCTCTACAAGTATATTGTAATATGTTATTGATTGTTGAATAATATATTGAGCTTCTTTGGGAGTGTGGTGGTTTTCTCCTGAAAAGGGTTTTCCCCATGTAAATCACTGTGTTACTGCATTTTGGTATGAATGATATTTTGTTTATTTATGTTAAGTTTCTATAACTATTGTAATGATTTGTAAAAAAATTTGCATTACCCTCCTCTCAGGGTTAGTGTAGGAAGTTGTTCCGCTACTTAACTTCCTTACACCCACTAGTTTCATGTTCAACTCCAAAAATAGGCATTGTCGATGAATATGGCTTGTAGGTGATTGCATCGATCCCTAATAAATTAGTCTTTCCCTAGTTTTCCCCTTCCAAATTCCAACTTAGTAGTAACCAAGATCAAGGCAAGGCAAGCTGGGTGTTGGACTAGGTTGCAGGAATACCCCTAGCACAACCAAAAAAATGTTAATAGCTAAAGAAATAGATCAATTAGTAGAAATGTTATTTTATGAAATAAAATTGATACATCTCAAAAAATGAACCTATTTTTTAGATTGGAGGGATTAATGCATTATTGGAGGTAGGAGTAGTGGAAGATATCAAAGACTTGATAATAATGTTTGAATAAATATACGTATACAAGGGAGAAATAGGGAGAAATTTGGGATTAGAAAGATAAACATGAATATTATGGAATCCCCAATCACCCAAAACCAAAGCCTAATGAGATTAAGAGAAAATTTCCATGACACCTATAAATATTTTTGTATGACACCTATACATAGGTTTCCATAATAATTATAATTGCCCAAGGCACAATAATAATTGTTTTCTCCATTGGGCACAAATTTTTATTACTCTTTTAATTTTTGGTATTTTTATTTCTATTTACTCTTTTTTCTTGTATTTTTTTTGCTATTTATTTTATAATTTTTTTTTAAAAAAAATTTTCTTTTTTTGTTGTTGGGTTTCTTGAGTTGATATCAAGTGAATCCTAACCAATCTCATCAGAAGGTTATTAAAAGGATATTTAGATGTTTGAAGGGCACTCTGGATTATGTTTTGTGGTATAAAAAGGATAATGACTTCTCTTTGAAGGTATATACTAATGCTACTTGGGTTGAATGCTTGGATGAAAAAAGAAGTACAAGTGGAAGTTCATTTTTCTTTGTGGACAGATTGGTCTCTTGATGTAGTAAGAAGCAAGATTCAATATATTTATCAATAGTAGAAGATGAGTATATTGCTACAATATCTTGCTACACCCAAGTGCTATGAAAGAATTAGACTTTGAAGGATATCAAGGTGATATATAGTGAGCCTATTACTATAATACATGTGAAAATACAAGTGCTATAAAAATTTCAATTAAATTGGTGATGCATTCAAGGACTAAACATATCTTTATCCGATATCATTTCCTAAGAGGGAAGGTAGTGGAGTAGGAAGTTAGATTGGAGTATGCTCTTACAAAGGATTAAATTGTTGATATTTTCATAAAGGTTGTATTAAAAGATACATTTGGATGTCTCAAGTAGAAGCTACAAGGTATTTTGACTCCTTCTTTAGTCTAGATACATAGGTTGGTGAATCTATCTAGCTGGAGATTCAAGGTATGCATTTTGTCTCCTAGATTGATAGGGTTTACCCCTCAGGGGAGTGGGTAGTTGGATAGTTGTTTCTCATAAAAGAAGCAGGTGTAAGGGGGAGTCAGTATGACTATTTTGGGAAAGTTCGTACAAATGAGTGAGTCTAGATGAATGCTAGGAAAGGAAAGATAAAATTTTAAAATATAGAAGACTATTCTACTAGTGGAGAGAAAGTGTATAGTTTAGTGGAGATTGTTACCCTTTGTCCTTGATGTCAAAGGGGGAGACAAAGTACAAAAAGTTAAAAATAATGAGGAAGAGAAATTATTATGTTGTGTGGGTATTGTCATCAATGACAAAGGGGAAGATTATTGGAAGTTATTCACATTGATGACTTGGTGTATTCATTGATGACAAACCTCACCTTTTATGGTGTCATTGATGAAACAATGATTGCTGTCACATGATGTAATTGTGTGCATTTCTATGACATAGATTGTTGGAATTATTGCCATTGATGAGTAGGATTAATGCTAAAGATAGAAGTATATGTTGTTGATATACTATGATTGTTGGATGGTATATACTAATGTATTAGCTGCTAATAGAGAGTTATAAATTTATATGAATGTGTAGATGGTTGATGGTCATGGATGTCCACCTTCTTGGTATTCATTTCTGTACATGGTATGATCTTGATGGATATGTTGCATAATAGTGATAGTGTTGATGATCATGTTTGGATGGTAGAGATGCTACCATGATGATATCATATTCAAATTAGAAGCATTAAAATGAGGATTAGAAGCATGATGATTAAGTAGATTTTTTTCTGATGGTGTTCATGGTCTTATGCTCACTACAAGTTGTTGTCATTTCTTTCTTGTTGCTCCTGAGTAATAGTGCTACAAGGTGAACTCTAGTCTCTAGAAGTCAATGAAGTTCGTGAATGTATGTTGAAGACTATATGGATCCCTATTTGGTTCTATGGTCTTCTGGTTTTGGATGTATTCTCTATGGATGTTGCACTCCTATCATTTCAAGTCTCCAGTATTGCAGCTGATGTTTCTGGTTAAGATAGTATGCTAGCAGTTTGATGGATTGTTAGGTCTGCCTTGAAGAACGCTCCACATTGATTTGCATTGGTTTTTTTGTTACTACAATTTATAGGACATGCTTACAATGTTTGAGCAGTATCTCTGGGTAGATTTTAGGTGATGAAGTGTTTTGCAAGTGTGCTTGTCATTGTCTTATCTCATGATTGTGTTTCCTAGTATTTTGGCAATGAAGAACTCTATATTATATTAGTTTTCCAACTTGTCTTGGCTTTACTATATAAAAGATGTATGTAAAGATGTTGATGTATATTATATGAACTTCTTTATGTGGCATTGATCTATTGATGTTGTATTGTGTTTGGATTTGGTTTTTAGAGTTATTTGTAGTTATTTCATTGACATGACTTATTCTATTGCTTGTGCTATATCTTTGTTGGTCCATTCTAGTATTGGACATTGTGTTGACTTTTACTTGGCTCTATTTTTTCCTTGGGGGGATCCACCTTAATTAATTTCATTTGGAAAATGTGTTTTGAGCCAATGGGTTATATGTGCTATACAAGTTTATCTACATGTTACCTTGTTGCTAACTTGGAGGATGTACACCAAGGATGTGTGATGTTTGAGACTGCATTCCAAGATATAATAAGAAATTTTTAGGTCCTCTATCTCTTGTATTGGACCACTTTCACCATGATCTGTATTTGTGGTTGACTTAGTGGGATCATTCCTTGTCAACCCTAAATAAAGCTAATTTGGTACAAATTTTGTATATTTTTTCTATGATATTTAAATATGTTCATTTGGATCATTAATTCATCATCCTAGAATCATTTAACCTCGTAGAGAATTCAATGAGCATTTACTCTAGAGGAAAACTTTTATTGATGCACTAAAGGGATATCATTTACTAGTGAATCATCATCTAAGATATTTATTATACTGTATGTTGATCTACCACAATTGCAAAGTCACTATCTAAGGGGTTGACATAGGAGAACCTTCCCCTAGGATCCACAACATCTTTATGGTATTTTTAAATAGGTCAATCCTTACTGACCAAAAAGAAGCAATGAGCCTAAAGTGTCAAACGTTAAAAGTAAGTACACCCATCCTTCACAAGTACTTTCCTAAAATAACATTTGATAGCTTGATGCCATCACTCTCATAACAAATAATATTTAATCTAAACTACTTTATACTTATATGTGCATCTTATTAAATTAATATATGTTGAACACAATAAAACATTATTTTTCTTTCCAATTATTGAAAAATATTATTTCATTTTCTATTTTATGAGTCTAGAAATGAATGGTTAGCTTGTATTTCTTTCTTATTCTCTCTTGTTAGTTGATAATCTTGACATATATGATGGTGCATGGGGACTCTACTTAAATATCACTTTCTTTAACTATCAAATAAATAATCAATAGAAATTTTAAAGATCATTTCTATCAAAAATGATAAATAATATACAATTTTCATGGACCAAAATTTACCTCTAACCATTGAAGTGAGTGTGATTTAAAAATAAGAATACATGGCAACAATAGAAAATATAAAAATTATAATATTAGTTGTATTAATTAATAATATATTTTTTAATAATGAAAAAATAAATAAATTTATACATCAACGATTGAAACATAAGGAATGACGATTTAACAATAGTAGAGAAGAGAAGAAGAAAATTATTAGCTGCACTATGTGACCCATAACATCAATTTGAAAAATATAAATTTCTCAAAAGGAGAGAACAAATTTTTTTTAAACGTGTATAATTTAATCATAGGAGATATACCATAATCTAATAAAATGTGTTCATCATTACACATTACAAGCGAGTTGAATCATTGCACTATACATCTCAAAGCTCTTTTCTGAGGCCTATTCTCACTTCTAAATCTAATGGGCACTCCCCTTCTAAATTCCCTCACATCTTCATACCCAGCAACAGCCTTACAAATCTCCAAAACCTCATACAACTCTCCATCCTCCACATCTCCCTCAAATCTCTTCACCAAAAATCCATTTTCTTTCTCAAACTTATACCCAACTCCCTCATGATCAACAACAATAATGATTTCTATTTTGGCTTTTGTTTTATCATTAAATAGTGTGAAATTCTCCCCAGAGCTTCTCATTGGCTAGATGAGGATGCCGATAAATTTTCATCACAAGATCATAGCTAGCTTTGAAGATATTAAAGTTTCTATTTTTTGAGGTTGCGATGAAAAGTTTAGAATTAATATTGAGCACTTTAGGGTCTCTTAAACACCCCAAAAAGTGAGCATAAATATCATATTGGTTTACAAGTTGATAGAGCACTTTGTGTGATTTTCGATGCTTCAAACAGTTCGTCAATCAGACACACGGTTCACATGTTATTTCCTGTAGAAGTTTGGACTCTGGAAATAGGAAATATAAATTAGATCGGGCACATAAATGAGATGTAAAAGGGAGGAACATCTATTGATGTGTGTTTTTATATGTCATAGTGCATCTAGAATGGAGATAAGGTTGACTCTACTTTACTGGGTGGTTTTAGCCCATGGTTTTGTAATAACGTTCGACAGTTTCTTGTATTGCATCTCGTATATATGAGGTGCATGAGATAAAGGTTGTGTGTAAGAGTATTATGGATATTGAGTTATCTATGAGTCTCTGATTAGTGGTACTCTTGTGAAGAGATTTCTCTATAAGTATATTATAATATGTTATTGATTGCTTAATAATATATTGAGCTACTGTTGGAATGTGGGGTTTTTCTCCTCAAAGTGTTTTCCCCAAGTAAATCACTTTGTTGCTGTGTTGTGGCATGCATGATATTTTCTTTATTTTTGTTAAGTTTATGCAACTATTGTAATGATCTATAAAAGTTTTTATATTACCCTCCTCTCAAGGTTAGTGTAAGAAGTTGTTCCACTACTTAACTTCCTTACAAGTAGTATCAGAGCCAGAGTAACTATGTGAATTATATATTACAGAGATTCAACATGCAAGATTGTATACCATTACGTGTTCCCTTCATAGTTGGAATAAAATTATCTATTTTAGATTGTCCTAAAGCTCCCTCGGAGATGGAAGACATGACTAGAATACCTTGCTAGAGCATAATTGGAAGTTTGATGTATGTTATGGTCTTTACTAGACCAGCCATTGCCCAAGCAGTGGGAGTTTTTTCTAGATTTATGTCTAATCCTAATAGAGTTCATTGGGATGTAGTCAAAAGACCTTCAGATTTTTGAAGGGTACCTAAGAGTATTCTCTATGTTATTATGGTAATTTGGTTGGAGATGTGATTTCCCTTGATATTCATGGTTATGTGGATTCAAGCTGGGTAGGTGATAT
This sequence comes from Cryptomeria japonica, assembly GCF_030272615.1. Classification (NCBI taxonomy): domain Eukaryota; kingdom Viridiplantae; phylum Streptophyta; class Pinopsida; order Cupressales; family Cupressaceae; genus Cryptomeria; species Cryptomeria japonica. Next base: position 334,333,033 of record NC_081407.1, read on the forward strand.
TGATAGTAGAAGATCCACCAGTACTTATGTGTTTATTTTGTTTGGTGATGCAATTAGTTGGATGAGTAATTGACAGGTTGTGGTTGCTTTATCCACTACAAAAGAAAACTATATGGTAGCTTCTCATGCTTGTAAATAAACCATTTTTCATAAAAGACTATCTTCAGTTATTAGAATAAATCAAGGTACAGTGACACTTTATTGTGAGCATAGATAATTTTAGACGGTGTTCAAAGTCAATGGGCCTCATGGCCCCTAGCAATTACATTATTGTGTTTATACTCTCTTTGCTCTTGCAAGGTGTTTGAAAAGTGGGAGAATGCTATGAAAATGGTGTCTCAACCTTGTATTTACATGAGGTTACTATTTATAGTAAGTTTTTATTTGAGCACAAACTCGTGTGAAATTCTCCTTGAAGCTTCTAGTTGGCTCGATGAGCATGTCGATAAATTTTTATCGCAAGATCATAGCTAGTTTTGAATATATTAAACTTTTTCATTTTTGGAGGGTGCAGTGAAAGGTTTAAAATTAGTTTTCAGGATTTTAGAGGCTTTGAAACACCCCCAAAATTGGGTATAAATAAATTAGCAGTTTACGAGATGATAGAGAACTTTGTGATCTTTCTGGTGCTTCAAACTATTCGTCAATCGAATACATGTTTCACAAGTTATGGCCTCTAGAAGTTTGGACTCCTGAATTAGGAAATATAAATTGCATCGAACATATAAATGAGCTATAAAAGGGAGGAACATGTGTTTATGTGTTTTTTGATATGTCATAGGGTATAAAAGGGATATAAGGTCAACTCTATTTTATTGGGTGGTTTAAGCTCATGGTTTTGTAATACTGTTTGATGGTTTCTTGTATTCTATCCCCTATATATGAGTTTTGTGAGATAGAGGTTGTGTGTAAGAACGTTATGACTATAATTTATTTAACTCCTTGTCTCTAATTAGTGGTACTCTTGTGAAGAGATTTCTCTACAAGTATATTATAATTTGTTATTGATTGTTGAATAATATACTGAGCTTCTTTGGGAGTGTGGTGTTTTTTCTGAAAGGGTTTTCCCCACGTAAATCATCGTGTTGCTGCGTTGTGGTATGAATGATATTTTGTTTATTTATGTTAATTTGTATAACTATTGTAATGATTTGTAAAAAAATTTGCATTACCCTCCTCTCAAGGTTAGTGTACGAAGTTATTTCGCTACTTAACTTCCTTACACCCATTGGTTTCATGTTCGACTCCAAAAATAGGCATTGTCGATGAATATGGCTTGTAGGTGATTGCATGGATCCCTAAGAAATTAGTCTTTCCCTACTTTGCCCCTTCCAGATTCCAACTTACTAGTAAGCAAGACCAAGGCAAGGCAAGTTGGGCGTTAGACTAGGTTGCAGGAATACCCCTAGCACAACCATAAAAATGTCAATAGCTAAAGAAATAGATCAATTAGTAGAAATGTTATTTTATGAAATAAAATTGATACATCTTGAAAAATGAAGCTATTTTTTAGATTGGAGAGATTAATACATTATTGGAGGTAGAAGTAGTGGAAGATATCAAAGACTTGATAATAATGTTTGAAGAAAAATACGTATACAAGGGAGAAATAGGGAGTAATTTGGGATTAGAAAGATAAACATGAATATTATGGAATCCCCAATCACCCAAAACCAAGGCCTAATGAGATTGAGAGAAAATTTCCAAAACTCTAATGTAGTAATGCAATATTACGTGAGGAAAATTATAGGAATTTTTTTGTATTAAGAAGCAAGATTCAATATCTTTATCAATAATAGAATACGAGTATATTGCTACAATATCTTTCTACACCCAAGTGTTATGAAAGAATCAGACTTTGAAGGATATCAAGGTGATATATAGTGAGCCTATTCCTATAATACATCTGAAAATGCAAGTACTATAAAAATTTCCATTAAATTGGTGATGCATTCAAGGACTAAACATATCTTTATCCGATATCATTTCCTAAGAGGAAAGGTTGTAGAGTAGGAAGTTAGATTGGAGTATGCTCTTAAAAGGGATTAAATTGTAGATATTTTCATAACGGTTGTATTAAAAGATACGTTTGGATGTCTCAAGTAGAAGCTAGAAGGTATTTTCTCTCCTTCTTTAGTCTACATACATAGGTTGGTGTATCTATCCAGATGGAGATTCAAGGTACGTATTTTTTATCCTACGTATTTTTTCTCCTAGAATGATAGGGTTTACCCCTTAGGAGAGTGGGTAGTTGGATAGTTGTTGGTCATAAAAGAAGCAGGTGTAAGGGGAAGTGGGTATGACTATTTTGGGAAATTTTATACAAATGAGTGAGTCTAGATGAATGCTAGGAAAGGAAAGATAAAAGTTTTAAATGTAGAAGACTATTCTACTAGTGGAGAGAAAGTGTATAGGTTAGTGCGGACCATTACCCTTTGTCCTTTATGTCAAAGAGGGAGAGAAAGTACAAAAAGTTAAAAATATTGAGGAAGAGAAACTATTATGTTGTGTGGGTATTATCGTCAATGACAAAGGGGAAGATTGATGCAAGTTATTCACATTGATGACTTGGTGTATTCATTGATATCAAACCTCACATTGTATGGTGCCATTGATGAAATGGTGATTGTTGTCACATGATGTAATTGTGTGCATTTCTATGACATAGATTGTTGGAATTGTTGCCATTGATCACTAGGATTAATGCTAAAGATAGAAGTGTATTTTGTTCATATACTATGATTGTTGGATGGTATATACTAATCTCTTAGGTGCTGATAGAGAGTTATAGATTTATATGAATGTGTAGATGGTTGATGGTCGTGGATGTGCACCTTCTTGGTATTCATGTCTTTACTTGGTATAATGTTGATGGATATGTTGCAGAATAGTGATAGTGTTGATGCTCATGTTTGGATGGTAGAGATGCTACCATGATGATATCATATTCAAATCACAAGCATTAAAATGAGGATTAGAAGCATGACGATTAAGTAGATTTTTTTCTGATCGTGTTGATGGTCTTATGGTCACTACAAGTTGTTGTGATTTCTTTCTTGTTGCTCCTAAGTAATAGTGATACAAGGCGAACTCTAGTCTCTAGAAGTCAATGAAGTGCGTGAATGTATGTTGAAGACTATCTGGATCCCTGTGTGGTTCTATGGTCTTCTGGTTTTGGATGTATGTTCTATTAATGTTGCACTCCTATCATTTCAGGTCTCCAGTTGTGTAGCTAATGTTTCTGGTTAAGGTAGTATGCTAGCAGTTTGATGGATTGTTAGGTCTACCTCGGAGAACGCTCCGCATTTATTTTCATTGATTTTGTTGTTACTACAACTTATAGGACATGCCTAAAATGTTTGAACAGTATCTTAGGGTATATTTTAGGTGATGAAGTGTTTTGCAAATGTGCTTGTCATTGTCTTATCTAATGATTTTATTTCCTAGTATTTTGGAAATGAAGAACTCTATATTATATTAGTTTTCCTAACTTGTCTTGCCTTGACTATATAAAAGATGCATGTAAAGGCGTTGATGGATGTTATATGAACTTCTTTATGCGGCATTGATCTATTGGTGTTGTATTGTGTTTGGATTTGGTTTTTAGAGTAATTTATAGTTCTTTCACCGACATGACTTATTATATTGCTTGTGCTATATCTTTGTTGGTCCATTCTAGTATTGGACATTGTGTTGAGTTTTACTTGGCTCCAATTTTGCCTTGATGGGGTCCACATTAAGTATTTTCATTTCGAAGATGTGTTTCGATCCAATGGGTTATATGTGCTAGACAAGTTTATCTACCTATTACCTTGTTCCTAACTTGGAGGATGTGCACCAAGCATGTGTGATGCTTGAGACTGCATTCCAATATATAATAAGAAATTTTTAGGTCCTCTCTATCTCTTGTATTGGACCACTTTCACCATGATCTGTATTTGTGGTTGACTTAGTGGGATCACTCCTTGTCAACCCTAAATCAAGCTAATTTGGTACACATTTTGTATATTTTTTCTGTGATATTTAAAGATGTTCATTTGGATCATTAATTCATCATCCTAGAATCATTTAACCTCGTAGAGAATTCAATGAGCATTTACTCTAGAGGAACACTTTGACTGATGCACTAAAGGAATATCATTTACTAGTGAATCAACATCTAAGATATTTATTATATTGTATGTTGATCTACCACAATTGCAAAGTCACTATCTAAGGGGTTGACCTAGGAGAACTTTCCCCTAGGATCCACAACATCTTTATGGTATTTTTAAATAGGTCAATCCTTAGTGACCAAAAAGAAGAAATGAGGCTAAAGTGTCAAACGTTAAAAGTAAGTACAACCATCCTTCACAAGTACTTTCCTAAAATAACATTTGATAGCTTGATGCCATCACTCTCATAATTAATAATATTTAATCTAAACTACTTTATACTTATATGTGCATCTTATTAAATTAATATATGTTGAACACAATAAAACATTATTTTTCTTTCCAATTATGGAAAAATATTATTTCATTTTCTATTTTATCAGTCTAGAAATGAATGGTTAACTTGTATTTCTCTCTTATTCTCTCTTGTTAGTTGACAATCTTGACATATATGATGGTGCATGGGGACTCTACTTAAATATCACTTTCTTTAACTATCAAATAAATAATCAATAGAATTTTAAACATCATTTCTATCAAAAAATGATAAATAATATACTATTTTTATGGACCGAAATTTACCTCTAACCATTGAAGTGAGTGTGATTTAAAAATAAGAATACATGGGAACAATAGAAAATATAAAAATTCTAATATTAGTAGTATTAATTAATAATATATTTTTTAATAATGAAAAAATAAATAAATTTATACATCAACGATTGAAACATAAGGAATGACGATTTAACAATAGTATTGAAGAGAAGAAGAACATTATTAGCTGCACTATGTGACCCACAACATCAATTTTAAAAATAAAAATTTCTCGAAAGAAGAGAACAATTTTTTTTTAAACGTGTATAATTTCACATTACAGGCGAGTTGAATCATTGCACTGTACAACTCGAAGCTCTTTTCTGAGGCCTATTCTCGCTTCTAAATCTGATGGGCACTCCCCTTCTAAATTCCCTCACATCTTCATACCCAGCAGCAGCCTTACAAATCTCCAAAACCTCATACAACTCTCCATCCTCCACATCTCCTTCAAATCTCTTCACCAAAAACCCATTTTCTTTCTCAAACTTATACCCAACTCCCTCATGATCAACAACAATAACGTCCTTCAAATCCGCATACAAAACACACTTGAGAGTCCCCTTACTCAAACTCTTCACATGATCTTTACCAGTCCAAGGCGAGTCTCTGTACAGCCGCCGGTCAATATACCTGTTAACATCAAACTTATCCAGAAAAACATCACCATCCTTTTTGGGTGCCTCAGTAAAGACCACAACTTCATAAATCTTTGCCAATTCGGACAAAAAGTTATCCACACCAGGCCTTTTCATGACATAGTAAGGCCGATTCTGGGCACAAATTATGAAGTCATTGCGCTGAAGAGGCTCAAGGCTTGCCTTGATCAAAACATCAAACAACCCCAAAACAATTGTTTTGGCTTTTGTTTTCTGTTTTCTTCTTCCCAAAGATCTCATATTTAGATTCCACTTAGGCCCGAATAAACTCACAGGCCTTTCTCTTTCCCTCTCACGTTCACGTAAGCTCTGTATTTCTGTATCAGCAGTCTTACTCACATCATAATGTATAGTAATGGCTTCCCTCACGTCTTCACATTTTGCCGCCATGTTACAAAACTCCATGACTTTCCAAAGCTCTCTGTCGGATAAATCCCCATAAAAAGGTCTAATGGGAAATGCATTTTCTGGCTGCATTTTATAGTTTTGAGGATTATCATCAACTAGTATTACGTTCTTGAGGTCTCTTCCCAACTTACTGAGATCTTTATAAACTATGCCTCTGTTTCGACTACACGAATCTCTGTACAAGCGGTGTTTTATGCTGTTGTGGACGTCGAGCTTGTTTAGAACGTCATCTGCGTATTCTTTTGCAGCAGAAGTGAAAATTATGATTTCGAAGTTGGTTTTGGTCAGTTGGAGTAATAAGTTATCAACTGCGGGTCTTTTTTGTACGTAACAGAGAGCTGAGTGTTCTTGAAGTTCTTCGACCAGGACCGTGAAGTCGTAGTGGGATGGTGTGGCAGAGAATGTTACATTGATCAGAGTGTTATCCAAGTCCAATACGATTGTTTTGGCTGTCTGAGATTGTGGCGGAGGAAGTATCTTTTCTCTGTTGATCTCATCGACGTTTTTCCTTGTGTTAATTTTCTCCAGGATTGACTCCATTTTTTCTCTTTTAACTTTCGTTCCTCAAATTGAATACGGGTAGGAATGGCAATGGGAATAGGAGTGGCCGACCTAAGGTTTGATATAACTCCTCCAAAGGTTACCATTATTTGATTTGAAAGGAGGCGTCTATTTTATTTGGCCCATAAAAACCAACTATATTTTGAAATAATTTAATGATATTTTTGAAAAACATTCGTTGATTTAATAATAATAAAGATTAAAAATATTTTTATAAGCAATTTTTTTTTTTTTTTTGTTGGGGATAAATTAATAATTGCTATGGGACAGCACTATATACATCTTCAGTTTCATGTTGTCTATTTGTCCTACTACCAAAGACCGAGCTTTGCATTACTATAATGTCCAAAATTGGTGCATTACGAGAAAAGAGCTTTATCCCTGGACCCCAAGTTCCAAGTAAGTATGTCAAAGATAATCCTCCTGCAATCTAACATAAAAATCCATAGGCAGGACCCTCTGGGAGGGTTGGTTTCTCTAAATATTTGGATAGGATTCCCTCTATTAAGGTATTTGTGGTACAGCAAGCGAGGCCATTTGAGGTGGGGGGTTTTGAACATCCTCCAGACCAACTTGGCACCCAAGGCTTTGCCTTGATTGTGAAGGTTTTTAATGCCAACTCCTCCTCCTTCTTTAGGTTTGCATATCTTGTTCTAGGATATGAGTGATATTTTACGATTGTCATTAGCACCTTTCCAAAAGAAAGTCCTAAGATTTTTATTGAGCTCTGCAAGTTTAGAAGAAGATAAATGTTGAAAGGAGAGTTGGTAAATGGGCATAGCTGACAAGATCAATCTAACCAAGGTTGCTCTACCTACAGATGAGATCCATTTTCCTTTCCGAGTGTTAATCCTGGACTTGATTTTATCCACCAAGTTGTCCCATAATTTTGAGGGTCTTCTACCCTTGTCAAGGGGAATGCCTAGGGATTTGCAAGGAAGAGTTCCTTCACTAATCTCAAGGACATTGCTGATCACTTTTCCTAAGGAGGGATCTATGTTGAACATAAAAACTGTAGACTTGGCCAGATTCACCTCTTGACCCGAGGCTAGCATATAAGAATTAAGGATGCCTTTGAAGGCTCTCGCTTCCTTTACACTTCCCTTCCCAAAAAGCATGGTGTCGTCGACAAATTGCTGGTGCGTAAAGGGAGGGAGGCCGCTGGAAATGGGGATTCCTTGGATCACACCTTCCTCTTTGGCCTTAGAGATGGATCTACCCAAGGCTTCAGCCATGATGATGAAGAGGAAGGGAGACATAGGATCTCCTTGCCTAAGCCCTCTTGAGCTACTGAAGAAACCTTTCGGGGAACCATTAACCAAGACCAAGAATTTGGGGGTGGATATACATTCAAAGATTAGGTTGATCCAGGATTTGGAAAATCCAAAGGCCTCCAAGCATTTGCATAGGAAGCGTCAGTCAACTTTGTCGTAAGCTTTGCTTATGTCTAATTTGACTAGCATACTTGGTGCCCTATTGAGCTGGACCGAATGAATGACCTCTTGAGCTATAATAACCCCATCATAGATTGATCTATCTACTACGAAGCCAATTTGTTCTTCACTAATGATAATGGGGAGAAGATTCTGGAGTTTGGCTGCTAGAGTTTTGGTTAAGAGTTTGTACAGAGTGTTGCAAAGGGCTATTGGTCTAAAGTCATTAAAGCTTTAAGGATTCTCCTTTTTGGGGATGAGAGCTAAGAAGGTATTGTTGATTTCTTTGAGAATCTTACCAAAGTTCCTAATACCTTCTAAGGCATCTGTGATATCTGTCCCCATAAAACCGCAATATTTTTGGAAAAAGCTAGTGGGGAAGCCATCCGAACCCCGGGCCTTGTCGGGATTCATCTTCATAAGGACAAATTTAACCTCCTCCTCAGAGAATTTCTTTGATAGGATTTTGTTGTCGTCATCATTAATGAGTTTTGGAAGATTCTTCATAATATTGAGTTGGCCTCTGAGGTTGGAGCCTTCAATATTGTTTAAGATTTTATCAAAAAACCAAGTTGCCTCGGAGGCAACATCATCTGGTTTAGACTGGATGGAACCCTGACAATTCTTAATTTTAGAAATTCGATTGACCCATCGCCTCTTCCTAGTACTATTGTTGAAAAACTTAGTATTTCGGTCCCCATCACTCAACCAAGTCTCCCTCAATTTTTGTTTCCAAAAGATCTCTTCATTTGAGAGTGTCTTTTCATACTCAGAGAGTAGAGCCTTTTCTTTGAGGAAGAGATGTTCATCCATCCCCTTCTCAAGAACCTCAATGTTAACATTCTTAAGATCATTTTCTATTAGGAGTTTTTTATCAAAAATATTTCCAAAATTAGTCCTGTTTCATTCTAAGAGCTTCCTTTTGATAAGCTTTAACTTGCTTGTGATAATAAACATCTTCAAACCAGAGAAAACAGAGCTTCTCCACCAGTTCTCAAAAAACTTATCATCTCTGAACCACATGCTCTCAAATTTGAAGGGACATTTTTTAGGGGAGTGGTCAGATAATATGATTAGTTGGAGTGGGAAATGGTCAAATCCTGCTAAAGGGAGGGGTTCTGTATTCAGGGTAAAGTTAAGCTCTGAGAGCCCTCCATGGATAAAGAACCTATCTAGATTCTCAACATTGTTACAGAAACCAAGCCTTCTATTATTCCAAGTGAAGGCATTATTTGTCATTTGGATTTCCAATAGGGAGTTCTTATTGATCCAATGATTGAAATCTACAACCGCTGGAGGAAGTTTGTTGCTACCTCCTCTTTTGTCTGCTACCTTAGTGATAGCATTGAAATCTCCCCCAATGATGCATACATCATTTGGTAAACTTCTGAGGAAAGACTCTTGTTCCACCCACACCCTAGCCTTATCCCTATTTTGGATAGGACCGTAAACGTTAATCAATTTGAATCTTAGGTTATTTTTATAACTTACTACTTCTCCTCTCATCCAATTTTTATTAATCTCTAAAGGTGTAAACGAGATGACTCTAGAGTCCCAAATGATGGCTAAGCCCCCTGAGGCCCCTGTAGCAGGGGAGTGCTTTAGTTGTCTAACGCCTAGTTTTTTCTCAAAAAAGGGCTATCTTAGATAAGTTCATTTTGGTTTCTTGGATTAACATTATATCTGGTTTAGAATCAGAGATGCGGTGCTTTAAGAAGCACTATTTGTTAGGGGCATTCAGACCCCTAACATTCCAAGTTATGATTTTTATGGCTCTGTGGGGAGGAACTTCCCCTCCCCTGCATTAAAAAGAGTACATATTTTAGACTAACCCTTGGCTTCTCCATCCTTTGATCTTAATTTTTTAATTTTATTGATTTAACAAGAAATTTCTTATTTTTATTTTGACTTAAGAAATTATAATTTTTTTGGAATAATTTGGAGAATATATATGTTTGCATCTCTATCTTTATATAGCATATTACAACAATATGAGATGGGCAGTACATATCTAAACCACAAGTTGCCTTCGACTAAGTGGCTATATGTAGAGGGGTCTAACATTTTCAAATTTTTTTTAATCAATTTAATAGTAATTAAGATTAAACATAATTTTATATAGAAATATTTAAATTTATTGATTAAAAAAGAAATTAAGTTATTTTGTTTTGATTAAAGAAACTTAATTTTTTTGAGAAACAATTAAAGTACATAGATATTCATATCTCTATCTTTATATAACAAAATTAACAATATTAGGTGGGTATCATACGTCTAAACCACAAGTTCCATTCGGTTGATTAGTCACATTTAGGGGGGTCACATGTCATCATGGTCACCAATTGTACTCAACCAATTGAAGTGCAAGCTTTTGAAAAAATAATATATTTGATTTATATAATTTTCAATAAAAATATACTGAAGTCTTTAATATTTATATTTAATATTTATAAAAAATCATCAAAATGTTTATTATATTGAAGATATATATTTACATGTATACATATGTTTAAATTAGTTTTTATAGATTTGACAATCTCTATTAAATAATCATTTTTTTATTAAATTATTTTTATAAAAATATTTGAATATATTTCAATTTTCTAATAAAAAGGTACCACAAAGTATAATCCATTCTCCTCTTTAATATTAATAATCTAAATTAATAGTAAGATAAAACTAGGACTAATAAAGGGTAAATAAAATAATATTAAAACACTATTAGATTTAACAATCCCTATTTTTTTTGAATTCATGGAGAGCGGGAAGGTGCTGCGCGAGGAGTTGCAGGTTGGGATTCAGCATGGGAGGGAGACAAGGGAAGGAGTGGAGAACACAGAAAGGCAGAAGGATAGTTATGCAGACGTGGGGCAATCTTCAAAAAATTTCACAATAGATGTGTCAGAAGAAATCGAGGAGGACCTGGAATGTTTGAAGGATCTCACCATTATCTGCAAATTTGTTGGACCGAGATTCGAAAGGAAGAAGATTCAGGAATGGATAAAAGAAAATTGGGACACTCCTCAGATCACCAAGTTTTTATCGCGTGGCTTCTTCATTGTTATCTTTGCAACGGAGGAGGAAAGACAAAAAGTATTAGAGGGCGGATTATGGAGTATGGGATCGGCCCCTCTGTACATTCAACTATGGCATCGAAACTTCAACCCTTTGAAGACTTTTGCTTATGACAAGCCCCTCTGGGTCAGATTAAACTACTTACCAATTGAATATTGGACAGAGGAGGCTCTCTGTAAAATTGGTCGATCGTTGGGTACCCTGCTCGAAATTGACAGAGAAATCGTGGAAGGCGACTCATACCTGTATGCCAGGATTTTCATGGCGGCTGTGAGGAAAATACCTTCAGAAGTCACACTCGTAGCGCAGGGACAGGGATGGATTCAAACAATGGAGATAGAAGAAGATAAATACTTTTGTCTGGAATGTGGAAAACGGGACCACTCGTCGAGGAACTGCAAGAGCACAAAAAAAAAAATGCAGACAATGTGGAAACCTATAGGCGCAGAGACCACGCAATCCAGAGGAGCAAAAGACAAGAAAGGGCAGAAAGAAGAGGAAATAATAAAGACGTCTTCAGTCAAGGTAGCAAATGAGGAGATCTTAAAGAAAAAGGACCCGAAAATAATACAACAAACTGCAGATGAGGATAAGACGATGCAGGATAAACAAAATTGTAGGGAAGCGGAGGATGCAACCAAGGTCAATTTATCAGATAATGATAGTCACATTGAGGAAGAGTGAAAGACAGAGGTAGAGGAAGAAGAGGATGAAATGGACATCTGTGACATCAGAACAATCAAACAAACTACAACCTATGGACATAGGACTGGAAGAGGCACTGTTGGAAGGAAGTCCAATAGGAAAAAGAGAGAAGAAGAAGCCGAAGAGAAAGGACTCTTAAGTGTGTCTGAATTTTTAAGGAGGAAGAGTACCAAGGGGGGGATCAACCCTCTTGGGAAGCAATGAAGATTTTAAGCTGGAATGTCAGGGGACTAGGGGCCCCTGACAAACGTAGGATGGTGAAGCATCATCTTAGTAATACATCGTGTGACATCATTATGCTACAGGAAACTAAGCTCAGTTGTGAGGAAGGGGAAAGGTTTGTCAGATATTGTAAGAGGTGGGAAGGACGCTTCCAAATGGCTGAAGGCAATTCTGGAGGTTTGGGGATAGTGTGGAACCCTGATAAGGTTCTGATTACAGAGGTTAGTGGGAACAAGAATTGGATGACCTGCATGGCACATAATAGAGACAGGAAATATGGAGTGCGGATTTGGAATGTGTATGGACCAACTAGTTCAGATGAAAAAACCAAACTTTGGGGCGAGCTGGAAGATAGCATTTTAAAATGCACTGACAAGAAATTTATTGTTGGGGGAGATTTCAACACCATTTTGGATCTAACAGAAAAAAGAGGGGGAAGTAATAGGATCAGTAAGGAGATGCTGGAATTCAGAAATTTTGTGCGTAGGATTGAAGCAACGGATTGTATTCCAGTGGAAGGATGGTTCACGTGGACCAATAGAAGGCAGGGGTTCACCAACATTGCAGAGCGGCTGGACAGGTTTTTGGTGGGGGAAGGATGGATTCTGGAAGGGATACCTACCATTGCCAGTACTCTCCCTATTAGCACTTCGGATCATTACCCTTTGCAGATGGACATTGGGACTGTAACACAAGGGGGAGGTGGCTATTTCAAATTTTAGAACATGTGGTGGAGGGAGAAATCTCTCAAGAGCCAACTGGAGCAATGGTGGATGGAGTGCAAACATATTCAAGGTACTCCCAGTTTTTGTTTTGTTAAGAAATTGTTGTTTGTTAAGAACAAATTGAAAATATGGAATAGAGATGTCTTCAAGAATATTTTCGAAGAAAAAGATAAGATTGGGAAGGAGCTAGAGAAGCTGAATTTGATTGTCATGGAGAAAGGAATGACTAGTATCGAATTTGAAGAAGAAAAAAGGCTGAAGAACTCATTAAATGAGATATTAGCAAGGGAAGAGATTTATTGGAGAGATAAGGCTAGAGAACTGTGGATTCGAGAAGGAGACAAGAACACAAAATTTTTCCATGCCTCAGTTAAGGCAAGGCGGATCTCTAATCAGATTTCGGAGATAGAGGGCAGCAATGGGAATGTGCTTTCTGATAGTGGCATTATTGGGAAAGAGGCAGTTAACTATTTCCAAAGTCTACTGAATGCCAATATGGAGGAAGATGTTGAGGTAGTGGAAGATTTGTTGGTGAATATCCCCAACCTAGTCTCGGGGTCAGACAACATTATGCTAATGGCTCCCTTCTCGATGGAGGAAGTGAAGTCGGCGGTGTTTGGACTTCATCCGGATAAAGCTCTAGGGCCGGATGGATTCCCGGCTAGGTTTTTTCAAGTTTGTTGGGAGTTTGTGAAAGATGATATTCACAATGTTCTTGAGGATGTCAGAAAGAAAGGGAAGTTCGTTAAAGAAATTAATAACACAATCTTAATAATGATTCCTAAGAGAGTTGGGGGAAAGCGCCTAGGTGATTATAGACCAATCGCGCTATGCAATTCTATTTACAAAATCTTAACTAAAGCTTTGGCAAACAGATTGAAGATATTATTGCCAAAACTTATCTCAAGGGAACAGAATGCTTTCACGCCGGGACGGGAGATAGCAGACAGCATCATATTGACAGCAGAAGCATTACATACCATAGTCATGGAAAGAAGGCGAGCTATGGTGATCAAACTGGACTTTACCAAGGCATATGACAAGGTTTGCTGGCAATTTCTTCTCAAAGTTTTAGGGAAATTTGGGTTTGATAAGAATTGGATTAAAATTATAGAGCTATGTATAAGTACGGTTCATTTCTCTATTGCAATGAATGGCTCCCTGTATGGTTTCTTTGGAAGCGGTAATGGTTTGAGACAAGGGGATCCCATTTCCCCGTCCCTTTTTGTCCTAATGGCAGATTCGTTAAGCAGATATGTTCACAGACAGAGGGATATCAAGTTATGGAAAGGATTGATCTTTCATGAAGATTTGGAGGCTTGCACGCATTCTCAATTTGCCGATGACACGATGCTATTTGGGGAGGCAAATGTACTGGAAGCTGAGGTTATTAAGAAAACTATGGGATTGTACGCCAAGGCAGCAGGTCAGACAATAAATGATATTAAATCGGTGGTTTTCTTTTTTAACACTAAGAGGATAGTTCAGCAAAGGATAAGATCAATACTGAAATGGGAAGTAGGATGTCTGCCGTCAACTTATTTAGGGGTTCCTATGTTCACTGGTGCATCCAAACCTATTCTTTGGGAAGATCTCATTTCCAAATGCGGGAAAAGGACGGAGTTATGGAAAAATAAATGGCTGGCATTGCCTGGTAGAATATTACTCATCAAATCTGTTCTTTCTACTATGCCTATCTATGCAATGTCTTGCTTTAAGTTGTCAGCGAAGGCGATAAATGCTTTAGAGATTTTTCTTAAAAAATTTCTATGGGAAGGAGTTATGGACAACAAAAAGATCCCGCTGATTCATTGGAATGTCGCTTGCAAATCCAAGACAAATGGAGGAGTAGGGTTAAGAAGATTAGAACATTAGAATCTAGCTTTGGGGGCGAAGCTCATATGGAAAATGTACAGGTCGCCTGAGAAACAGTGGTGCCAGATAATGCAGAAGAAATATTTGGATAATGATGATCCCATGAGAATTCTTACTGCTGATTCGCTGATTAATGGATCAACAACCTGGAAATTTATGAAGGAAAGTAGACACATCATCACCAATCATATCTCATGGAAAATTGGGAATGGTCGAAAAGCGAGATTTTGGCACAACTCATGGAACGGTCATGTGGAAGTCATCAAGGTACTGGGAGCACAGGAATGGATCCACCTGGCAGAAAGAGAGTGTGGGGAATTTGTGGTAGACTACATTGAGGAATTCCCTTTAGGAAGTGGTCTTTTTAGATGGAAAATACCGAATAAGGATTATATCAGTTTGGACAGTAGGGAGAAAGTAAGAGAGATCTTAGAGTCAAGAATAATTGTACTAAATAGGGAGGAGGATGAAATTATATGGTGTGCAGCGAAGTCAGGAGAATACAAAGTAAACCTGGGGTATCAAACCATGCACATAATGCAAGAAGTCACTGAATGGCCATTTCGAGTTTGTTGGGACAAGATGGTTGCACCAAGAGCTGGTGCCTTCTTGTGGACAGCTTATCATGGAAGAATATTAACAGGAGAGAGGTTGAAGACTTATGGCATCTATGGTCCCAGTGTATGTGTCATGTGTAAAATGGCAGAGGAGACAACTAATCACTTATTGTACGAGTGTCAAGTAGCGAGAGCTTGCTGGAATTGGGTGAAATTCAAATTAGGCTGGAATTCGGTGTATGATGAGAACTTTAACCTATTCATAGGTAGGTGGCCAGTCATAAATCAGAAGTCACTTTGGGGATCTTTATGGTTGATTTCCCCCTCAATGGTGGTGTGGCAGTTATGGAAAGAACGGAACCGGAGAATCTTTTGTGAGAAAGAACTAGATACTAGTAAGATTGTTCAGAAAATTAGTGAGGGAATTGCTGAGATTGCAGGTAGGAAAGCTGAACAGAGGAAAGTTGGCTTTATTTCGAGTTGGGATAAAGAGGTTCAAGAGATGTGGGGCAATTTAAGGGCCCCTGGGGTGGTTATTAATAATCAGAAGAATAGAGCGAATGAGGCTTGATGGAAGACCCCAGAAGAAGGCCAGTTCAAGCTAAATTTCGATGGGGCAGCTAAAGGAAATCCAGATGAGGCAGGGTTTGGATGCATTGTTAGAAATAGCAGAGGGGATATGGTGGCAGGCTGTTATGGTGGTCTAGGAGTAGCTACGAATAATGAGGCAGAAATTTTAGCATTAGAAAAAGGACAGAGATTGTGTATAAGAGGAAAGTTGTTCCCAATTATCATTGAAGGGGACTCCCAGATCATCATCAATGCAATCATGAAGGAGGATACACCGAATTGGAAGCTCAGAAGTCATGTCAAAATTATAATTGATCTACTTAAGAGTATTCCGGAGTTCAGATTAGAGCATATTTCTAGAGAGGCAAATAAAGGTGCGGACTTCCTGGCCAACAAGGGAGTACGTGAGGATATTAAGACAGAGGTTTATTTATCAGAGCTAGGTTGGGAAGAATTATGCATAATATTGAATGATGATGCTGCTCCAGAAATGATTAACATGAGGATAGGGATAGGATAGGCGGGGATTTGGTCTGCAGTTTTAACAGATATTTCAAAATATTATTATCAGATTGTTCCGACTTGGCATTGCTAAGGGGAGTTGAAATTTCAATTTTGGAGGCACAAAGCTGCGAAGTTCAGATATTTTTCCAATATCTTCTCGGACAACATTTTTTTGTGTCTTGTTCCTAGGGAATTGTTGATCGATGTGAGAGTACCGCTCATGGGCTTGCTAACATAAGGAGATGTGGAAGTTTCAAGTGGAAATGGATCACGTTTGGCATGATTTGGCAGAGGAAGCTATGATCCGTGAGCATTGCGATGGGATGTAGGATTTAAAGTGCGCTGGCTGGTTAATTTGTGGAGACAGAGGCCGAGTTACCAACATTTGAAGGTGGAAATGGTGCATCACTTTGGAATGAGCTGTTTATGCAGGGATGAAGACATATAGAGGCAATGTAGATGTCTCTTCAACATAGACGAAAGTGTTTTTGGAGAGATATGAAGACTGGTGGTTGGGATACTTGGAGGGGAGAGACACTGGTGGGATGGAGTCGTGTATGAAGCTGTGCTATGCCCATTAGTAGATGTGTTAGGGTTCAGGGAGGTCTGCGTTTAGATATTTGATGGTTTCTTCTGAGCTATGGATGGACAGAGGAGGATTCAGATGATCCGGAGGAGGAGAACTCGGACAGTGAACGCAGAAGAGCAGAAAAAGAAAGGAAGACCAATGAGATTGATGAAGCTTGGGAGCTAGATTTATTTGCTTTGCGATGTAAGGGAGCTAACCCCTCTTGTTAGCACTTATCTAAATAAAAAAAAAACAATCCCTATTTTATAGTCAAAAAATTTATTAAATTATTTTAATAAAAATTATGGAATAAATGTTACTTTTTTAATAAAGAAGTCAAAGTATAGTCCATTCTTCTTTGTCAACATTAGTAATAGAAAATGACCATAAGGTAAAACTAGGATTAATTAAAGATAATGAAAATAATAAGAAAACTTTATTCTTGTTGGTTTATAATTCTTTATTTTTCTTTAATAATCTTAGTTTTGGCACATTCTTATTTCATTTTGTGAGGTCAAAATGAAGAATGTTTTAATTTTGTAACAAATTATGTCACACATTTTAGATTTATTTTTTAATATTGAGTTAATTTTCTATTTTTTTAATAGGTAAACTACAACTTTATGGGGCTCCACCCTAGTATTAATTAGGAAACATTATTTGCATTCATATATTATCCACAATTCAAGCTACTTATCTTCCCCAAATTTGTCAACTACCATCCTATTTAAACCCTTACCACCTACCTTTCTATCTATCATTACTACAACAATTCATATACAAATCCCCTTGTAGTATCATAAGTTTGAAAACTAAATCCAAAATTTGAGGTTTGTCCCTATTTTTTGCACTATGTGACACCCCTATCTATCTATAACCATGCTATGACCAAAAAGAATCCAAAATTTGTAGTATGTCCCCATTTTTACCCCCTTCCCCTATACATTTTTTTAAAACTAACAAAAAAACCAGCCAAACCCCACTAAATCCTAACATTGGACAACTTGGGCCTTCCTTGAAGTCTTCATTGAATAATTAAGACCACACAAGCTATGAGACTCCAAAATTTCTACCGAAGGGAAGGTTACATCAAAACCTCCCTTTCCACTACCCTTGACCACAGTTGAGCTCACATCCTTAGCATCACTCACTAGCCCCTCAAGCACCATATATTCTTGTAGCCACCCATGTCTAGATTCCTTTGTTAAATCCACCATATTCTTGAGAAACAATGCATTTCATGCCATAATTTCTCACCTCTGTGTCTCCTTTTCCTCATCTACTAAGACCAGTATTGGGAATTTTTTTCACGTCCTTCCCCTTTACATGGAATACATAGTAATCTACAAGTTAGGGGATCATTGGACTTTTATCCACATTCTCTAGAACATCATCAAGCACTCCTGAATAGCATTTTTCATCAAATTCTTACACAACATACCCACCATTTCTTTATCTTCACCTACATCAATGAGGTACATCACAAACATCACAACACTGTCTATGTTGACCTTGTATCGATGCTCAACTTTCAAAAATTTCTCATCTAGCACCCTATAGATGGCACAAACAACCATCTGATGTCCAACATAAAATAATTTATTTAACTAGTTCTTAGAGACATCACCTAGAAAGGACATGTGTTTCTTCTTGCAACATAGACATACAAATGTATCCATGGCCAACTCTCTGCAAACCTCAACTATCATGTATGCAAATATAACCTCCACCACATCTACTTTATAATCCTCTCACAACCTTTTAATCATACATTTCATCATTCAATAAACACCTATCAATTTTAAAAACTTGTCTCTATGTTTTGTTGTGCATTCCCACAAACAAATCTTGCAAGAGTCATCCTTTCTACCCAGGTGGCCTTCACACCACTTCCCACCTTTTTGCCTAATCTCCACTATAGCTTTCATATGAGTCTCAATATATTGCTCCATATTCCACAATTGATAATCGATTGTTCCAACTCCCTCAGATCACTCATTTGCAGATCATACCCTCACCAACTTGCAGGTTGTAATGATTGCTTGGATATATAAGGACATTCACTTCCTACTCTATCCACCTCATTGCCACCCACCTCTTATCTGGCTCTAGTATCCACCCTTGCAACCTACATGGAAAATGCATCTACAACTTGATATCCTTCCCTATAAATGTGTGAGACTCTAAAATACTCAAGTCTATTAGCAATTTCCTTAATCAGCCTTAGCCACATCTCTAATTTCCAATATGGAATCATGCCTTGCCTACTTGCATTGATCATGATGAGGGAGCCTCCTTCAAGACAAATTTTGTTGGCCCTAATTTCTAACCCAAACTTAAGTCTTAATAAAGAAACTCTAAATTTGGCCTCACTATTGATCATCACTCTTAGATGTTCAAATGTCTCATTCAGAGTTTTGGGTTGGTGCAAGAAGCTGAGTCCACTTTTTGGAAAAAAAGCGGAAGTGTTTTACCTAATTTTTCAGATTTTGCCACATTTGAGCTGAAAGTTAGAAGCACTTAGAGATTAAATCTTGGAAAAAGTCAATACAAAAAAATATATCCCTCTAAGTCTACTTTCCAAATATGTTATTTATTTTAATACCCACATAATAGAAATTGACTTTCAAAATACATTTCTAAATATCACTTTTAAAAAAATTTCAGGACTATACCATGCACATGTACGACCCACACTTTTTGACACAAATAATTATTTTTTTTCAAATCATCTTGGGAAATGATTTGTAACACACTCAAGATTGATGACCATATTTTTTTAATTTTGTTTTTAATATTTTAGTTTTTATTAATTTTTTATTGGTCCTAATTTTGTGTAGATTGATGACATTTTTTTTTTTTCAAAAATTCAAGTTTATGGACTAGATTCAGTATAAATTAAATAAAAAATAGAGAAAATAATATTTAAAAAAAAAAAAAAATACAATTCAGAATCTACACACTATAATATGGAATGGATTTTAATTTTGTGAAAAAATCCTCTAATAAGAGGCATGTAAAATATTACATAAGTTCGTATTTGTGCTTTCATTAATCATAGTTTGAATTTACAGGTCCAAGTCTAAGGTCTAGGCATTCCATGCCTATCTCATACCTAAACCCGAGGTAGAAGACAGGCTGTGGGATCAAATTTCACAAAACGGGGGCCCGTTCTTCTTCTTTCCTCTTCATTGCAACTATTAAGAAAAAAAAAAAAAAAGGAAAAATAGGGCGAAAAAAAGGGGGAAAAGTGTTTTTGAAAACAGGGGCCCATTTCTTTTACATAGCGGACCCCCATTTAGAAAAGGAATGAGGGCCTGTTATAATTCACCTCAGGTCCCCGTTTCAATTGCTAAACGTATCCCTATTTTAAAAAACTGGGCCCCCGTTCCTAGAAGCGTGTTTCCCAAAGGGAGAAATTCTCCCTAAGTGGGACTCATGGTCTTCCACTTACCCTTTTACCCTCATGGTATCTCACTATACATGTTGCCCCACTTAACCCTGAAGTCATATTTAATTCATTTTTATCCATCTAATATCCGAATCAGTCCATTTGACATCATCTGTTAGATTACTAGGAAGATTAGCCTTCCCAACCCCATTAATAGGGGGAAATTTAAGGCCCACGAATGATTTGGTCATCTCGTCATCCCAATTTGTGAAAACACACTCTCTCAATGTTTACTTTAGGTAGCTATTGTGAGTAGCTTCACCACCAGCCCTTCAATTTTAGCTTTCACCTCAACTTCTACCATTTCTAGGTTCCTTCTAAATATCCCACACAATGCTTGAAGGTAAAACCTCCCATATGTAGCCAAACAATGTCTTCTTTTTACTAGTTTCCTAATTAACTAGTCAAATTTTCAATTCCTATGGCATAGGATTGTAGACACCTAAATTTGATTAATCTAATTAATTGAATTTATCTATCCTAAAAGTTGTTAAATTAAAAATTTATATATTATTTAATTAATTGGTGTCCCCCTCCCTTCTAGATAATTAATTTCATTAATTATGCTATGGTCACCTTTAAATTAATTACTCGACAATCATAAATCATTTAATTGATAAAAATCCCCTCCCTTCTTCTATTAAATAAATAAAATTCATAATTTGATTATTTAATTCATCTTTTTTGCTCTTCCATTCTTTTCCCATTTCAAAATTAATTAATTAAATTAATTCTATTTCTCCATGTACCTCGTAACTTTAACCCCTATCTAACCCTTCTCCTAAGCCTAAACCACCAACCAACCTTGGTTTCTCAACCAACCCTATCCATTCTAACCACCACCCCCTTGACACATTAGTGCACATTTCTATTTTTCCTAATCAAGCGAAAATAAATTTTATATTTGTGTGTTTCTCTCCCAAATGGACATATGGCTTACCTTCCACTTGTCCTCTTTGGCTTAGCCACTCGTCCTCTTCGAGGATGAATATGGAATCTCATTCCACTTGGCATGCTAAGGATTTCCACTTGTCCTCTTTTATGACAAGTGCCCCTTTTCTAAGCCTCTTCTCCTCTCCATCCTAGCCTATGTAATCCTCCCATTTTTCTTCACAAATTATCCACTTTTTCACAATCATATCATCGCAATGTTAGTTTATCCATGCACATACAACCATCTTAGATCCATCTTTAGCATAGTTTCTTGCATAATTCATCATCATGGAGCATATGATAACACACTTGGAAGCATAAATCGGGCACACATCATAGCAGCGGACAGTCAATTCAAGGAAAATGGGAGAGTTTGCTACATTATTGTTTATTAATTTTCTTTCTTCATTTTCTTTTTAGCATTCAATCTTGTATGTTTTAGTAACTTGTGTTTGCTTAGGTTTTTAGTCTAGTATCTCAATCTTTTGGTTTAGCACTCACGTTTTTATTCACACAGTTTGGTACACCTGGTGGGACCCACTTCACAGGTCATATCTCATGTTTTTTGTTGTTTTAGTGTGTTATTTTTTGCAGATTTTAGACACTTGTAGGAAAAAATGTACTAATAGAGGTTGATTTCTACTTCGATAGAAGTCAATTCAGCTCTAGGTTAATTTTGAGAAATTATGGGAACGCATTGTCAAATAGTCAAAACACGACCAGAAACAAAGGGAATGCATTCACATTGCTATATGGATGGTAAAATTTAATTTTTTCTCTTGGGTTTTTTCAAATTTTGGTACGCATTTAACAATCAAATGATAGGTTTGTGGCTAAAAATAATAGGTTTGCATTTTATTTGGTTTTCCTACAATGTTTGATTAAAATTTTGCATCCTGTAACTAAAACAACAGGTTTCCTAAATGTTTGTTTGGTTAAAATTGGACTGACAGGTACTAATCTGCTAACTTGCCTTTGTTTTTCTACTTTTTGCTAACATTTTTGTAGATTTGTTAGTAGAAGACCCCAAAATCTAAATTACTAACTTATTTGTTGTAGAGCTGCTAAAGACAAGTACACTAGAAAACTAAACTTTTGTGTTAAAATAAATAATGTATCTTTTGAGTAGTTAGAAAATACATTAGTTTACTAGGGGAGTGAATCATTGTTTGTCATGTTTTCATTATTTAGATTAGATCACTAAGATAGTATACAAGTATCCTCTCCCTTCACACCTTCGAGTAACCTTAGGTGTAAGAGAAGGCGTATTATTTTATTAGTGAGTCTCCCTCCTAGTGCTATATGTCAATGAAAGGGAATGACTCAAAGAAATACTCTCGATTTAGTCAACCATATAAATGGGCTAGGGTGAAAGCCCAAGTCTTCTTGGTGAAAAGTGTATCCTGATGATTCCCTAGTATCCACATTCATGTGGGATACATAAAAATCCTCTCATAAGGACTAAGATAGGTTCTTAAGTGGGTCATTGCTGGATGGATAGCCACTAAGTCTCCAAATTATGACTCGACAACTTTTTTGTAGTGGAAAATAACACATTCTCACTAATTTATGGAATGTGGCTTGTATCTCAAAGCTAACCCTTCACATTCATTTCATTGTGAGGTATAAATTCTTTGATTTCAAAAAATGAGATCCAGTTTGCCCGTGTCGTGGTGGGGGAGCTAGTGTCACTAGATATCTACATATCCACTTTATCTAAGGTATTGCTATTTCTAGAAAATGACCTTAAAGAGTGTAATACCCTAAAAATGGTCATCTAAACCATAGGCCCCTTGATCTCGACAACATCACCAAGGACCTAACCAAAGGTAATTAAAATTAATCTTGAGCACACAATTAATTTCTTCAATCATTAATGTCACATGACAAATTAATTACTCTAAAATAATTAAATAAATATTTAATTAATTGATCATTTCAAGTAAATCATTTTCAAACAATTATCCTACTTATTTTATTAAATATCCTAGTATATTTAATTAAATAAATCAATTTGCCATTAAATCATAAAAAAGTGAATTAATTGAAAAAAAAAGAATTCAAAATTGAGAAAAGAAATCAAATGGAGATAATCTTGAAAATCAAATTAAAAATTGAAAAAATCTTAGAAAAGCAATTAAAACAATTAAATCTCAAAATTGAATGAAATAGAGAATAAATCAGTTTTTATTTCTAATTTTATCTTAATTTTAGTTCAATTTTCTTTAAAACTGAGAAAAGCAACCAAACACATCAATTCACCTAGATTGTGCTTCTTCTTGGAAAATCTTGACCGGTCATCATCATTTGATCTCAGTTGTTGGTTTCTTTCTGAATTTTCTATAAATTCAGGCTCTCATCTCCTAATCAAGGATCCTAGAGAATATATTATTATCATGTTGTTTTTTCTCTAGGTTCACCAAGATTTTATATTGAGGATATTTTCATATTAGTTATTGCATATTTTAGAAATCACTTAGCTTAATATTTATTCATAGCTTAATCATGTTAGCCTAATATTCATTAATCTTGCATATCTTGCATTTATCTAGCTTAATCGTGTATCCATTTAGCTCAATTTCATACTCATATAGATTAAATCCTTCATTTAAGTGTTGTCTAGTCACTGGCATTGCATATAAAAATCTGAGAGAAAGACTAAACTCTCATCTACTTGAAGGAAATAGGTCGCTTTGTGATGGTTTATTATTAATTATTGATTGATTTATTAACCATGCATCTAATGACGTATTGAAGTGTTGTGTATTCCATATATAGATACAATCCACTTTTCACACACACTTTTGGCACCCATCGTGGGGCTCTATAATTTCATTTTTGGCCTTCCAAGATCGTTATTTTATTTTCATATTTTTTCCGTACAGTCTCTGCAAAAGGTCATACGAGTTTATGCAACATACATGATGAGTGTCTGCAACATATAGCATGAGTTCTGTAATTTGTCATTCGGCTCTATGGGAGTCATCGTACGAGTAACTAATTTTGTCATTTTCTTCAAGGTTTACTCATTCGGTTTAGTGAGAATTCTCGTATGGTCAGGTGAGAATACTCATACGAGTTACTGTTTTGTTGTATCAAAAACAAAGAGTTTTGTTTAGGAGTTTGCTTAAAATTAGGCTTGTGGAAGGTCACTAAATATGGAATATAATATTTAAGTATAATTGACATTTTCGCTTCTGTTCTTGTCAGGATGTTTGAAAGGGGTTTCGAACCTCCAGGAGCTCTAATACAAAATCTAGTTTTTGGAGGATCTTCCAAATTTTAGACTTAGTCAAATTTCAGGGCATTTCAGCATTAGGAGTGAAAAATTTGTAACCGAGATTTTAAATTAGGCTTGTGCAAGTCCACCAAGAGATTTGATATCTCACTAAATTTTTCTTCTTGCAAGTTTCTAACAGTTTCTTGTAGGCTGGAGGAGTTAGATTAGGATTTTTTGAAAAACAAATTACTTTTCAGAGTTTTTCTTGAATTAAATTTTGATGATGCAGATGCTAACCCTGAATTGTCTTCTGTCTGCTTGAGATTTTCACAGCCTAACCGGTTTCTTATAGAGTACTAGTCAAATAATTTATCAATCAAACATATGTCTGTCAAAGAATCAAATACAACATGACTACTAATGCATTGGTTTTACAGGTTGCCTAAAGAGAATTGACCAAACATCGTGTATTCTTTAAATTCATTTTTAGGCACTTTAATTTCTATCTAATTAATGAACAAGTCTATCTTTTGTGTTATAAGAAAAATCTAAGAGGTAGGAGAGTATGCTCTTGTCTGCACAAACAATTAGAAATCTAGACCCTTGAAGCTTTTTATAAGTTTGAGATTTATGTACCTTTAGTGGGCCTGTCACAATGGCAAAAAGTAATCGCCCTGTGAGAATGACCCAAGTGAGTACAACTAGACTTGAGCATTCCAACTCGCTATAATAAATAGGCCTCTGGTGATTAAAGTCTTAGAGGATGAGATTATTTGAGTTTCTTTTTTGAGATCTCTCATATTGGACATTTGTAGGGCCTCGCGGTCTCAATCATGTTTGCATGACTATAGCTTGTTTTGGTACCTTGTCAGGATATAGGCCTCAATCATGCTTGCGTGAATTCAAGGGCTAATTTCAAATGAAATTCATGACTAAGAACTATAAGATAGAGGTTACCTGATTCCCCTTCGAAAGGGGCATAATATTTGTGCAAGAGAGATAGTAACTCTCCCAAGATACTTGCACTATCGTGCCCCCATTAGCATTTGGAGTCGGCTAATACGGAATGAGAATCCATTGCATGAGACTCAGTGGCCATATTCTGATTATCTATTGGGTGTGTACCTTATTCTACAAGAAAAGGTTTTCTTCTCTAAGCCAAGTTCCATAGGTTTAGTGTGTTGTGCTTGAAATTCATTATAGATCTTGCGTATTTTCTATGTTTTCATCCTTGAAACTGAAACTGAAATACCAAAACTAGAGAAAACAAATTGACAATGTCAACAACACAGTGATCAAAACTTTGTCCGTGTCAAAAATTGGTCTCTGTTAGTCATCAAAACTCAGTCCTAGTCAAAAATTGGTCTTTGTCACTCGTCAAAACTATGTCTATGTCAGAATCTTGTCTCTGTCCAATATACTATCGTACGAGTCTACTGAATTATCATCTAGCTATATAACTATTTTCATATGATTCTTCATTGGTCCTATCAGAATTGTCGTCTGAGTATACAAAATTGATGTTCCATTGTTAGATAATTGTCATCTGGCCCTTAGCATATTATCGTATGAATAACTATCATACTTATCATATTGTCATCTAGAGGTCATTAAATTGTCGTGCAAGTTTAGGCAGCAACTCATATGAGAAAGTGGCTTTATCATCTGGGAGTCGCTAAAATATCGTATGGGTCTGAACACTCTATCGTATGAATTTATGATTTTGTCAGTCCAGAAACTTGTCTATCTACACACTTTTCCAAAATTATCATAATTGTTTGATCAATCTACAATGAGCATAAATCAAGTCATCATAATTCTAAGCATAAAACAATCTTGATAGTGTATCCCTATCGTTGTGTTGCATGATTTTGTTGATCATCTTTCGGCTAGTTCAATTAGCTACTTATCAAACTTAAAGTCACTTAGATCGCGTCTTATACTGGATAGATCATTCCTGAAACTAGACTGAGTCTTAGTCACTTCTCTCAAATCAAAATATGTTTCTTAGATCACATCTTATACAGGATAGATCTTTCCTGAAACCAGACCGAATCTTAGTTACTTCTCTCAAATCACTACGTCAAATGAACAACTAGCTTCAATTTGATCTTGACTTCTGCATCACATCTAGCTCTCGGTCCCGTCGGTTGTAAATGCCTATTCAAACCAGAAGCTCTTCTAAAAATTCTAATGAAAGTAAGAAGCCCATGGTTACCTTGGCCCAACAAATTCAAGATCTCAGAGATAAATATATGACATTCAAGCCCAACAACAAGATTCAATGACCCCTATTGAGATAAAATTTCATGATATCAAGAACACTAGACTTCAAGAAATAATAAAACAATTACATAAGGTGAAACATAAATTAATTGAAAATCAAAAGCCAAATCTCATACAAAATCAAGACACATCTTCACCAAGACAAAAAGACATGTATCCCCTAGATAGCCAATTTACACCTTTGGAGCAATATATTGAGTCAGCTTTAGAAGAGATTCTTAAGCACAATCTTATCAGATTGCCTAAAAACACCACATGGGAATGTGAAATTTTGAGTAATTATTGTGCATATCATAGGCATAACAAACATAAGACTTCAATATGCATGAAATTAAAACATAAAATTCAAGACCTCCTTGATGATGGTGTTATTGAAATTGAAGTTCCTAAAAATTCACCTAAAGAGAAACCAGATTTCATTTCCAAGAATGATCAATATTATGAACTTGTGTCTAGAAATGGCTCACATGTCACCTCCATCTCTTCCATGATGCCTCCATCTCCTAAGTCTTCTCAACAACAATCTATACCATATCCCTCAAATAATGAACTTAATGATGAAACTCTTCATGTTGACCCTCAAGGGCTATCTCAATGGCCATCCCATCCAGTGGTTGAAAAATATCCTACCTCCCTAAAATCCCATGAGGATCCCATTATACCTTTCTATTTCTTCCAAGATAATCCCCTTCCATCTCAAGAGCAAAGCATCCTTCCTCAGAAATATCATGATGCCTCTTCCACCTTTTCAAATGATCCTTTTCAAAATGAAGAGTAAAAAACCTTCCTACTCTATCTGATGGTCCTTTCCATGTCAAGATCAAAGTATACCTTAATCTCCTTTTCATAATCCTCCATGTTCATGTTAAGGATCCGCCATTCCTACAAAGCCCTCTCATGATCCTATAAGTCAAAATATCTATAAACGCTAAGGGGTAGACCTTCACAAGCAAGAACCCCTCCATGTTAAAGACAATATTAAGGGTCATGGCCTCAGTGACATTCCTCAATATATTGGTATCCCTACTAAACCAAAATCCAAATACACACCTTCCCCTTCATCTCTTCCATCTATTTTAGGACCCTATATCCCTCCATTTCTTGTGCAGGATCAATAAAGTTGTACATCTTTGCGTACCTTCCATCCATATAAAAGGACACATAGGCCCAGTGAGAAAAAGAAAGCAAAATCAAAAGATATATGTGTTCCTAAGGCACTTGTAGAAGAAATGTGTTCCAAGAAACTGCAAAAGCATGAAAAATCAAAAACCATGTGGATCCCTAAGCATCTCCCTGGAGCACACCAGTCTAAAGAGAAATCCAAATCAACAACCAAGATTGTTTTTCCTCCATTTTGGATCCTTATGTCCAGAAATCCCTGGTTGTTCCTCCATCCAAATCTCAAAATTTGAGATCCACTTTTCCTCCATCAATCCACCATCCCTCAAGATGTGTGCCAATGGTGATCCCACAAACATTTTCATCCGCTCATGTACCAAACTTTCAATATCTGATCCATTATCCAACACCTGTTTTTCATCCTTGCATTCCCCTTATCCAATCCTTTGCATGAGACATTACCCTAGTTTCATCACCAAATCCAAAAACTAGGGAAATCAACATTGGAGATGTTGGACATGTGCACTTAGTTGAGTCCTTCTTGGAAAGACATCTTTATGCTGGACCGATGAACTACCTACATAAAACTCCCTGACCCTATGAACAACATGAACCTTAAATGATACTATATCTAGGGGCCAGGTTAGTTCAGGCTTTGCTTCTGCATTGCATATCATTTTATTCAAAGCATTGCATTGCATATAGTGTTTAAATGCATCGCATTCGCAAATTTTTTGCATTTGCATATAGAAACATTAATAAAATAAGGCAACTATCCAAGTATGTCATTTGTTTGCATTCAAGATAAACAAGGATCGTCTCCTTTCTTATATATTTGGACATGAAGTCCTTGAGGTCATAAGGTCATTCTTTTTTCAACATTACCTTGTGACGACGCTTTACTTATGGTTGGGTAGTGATTTCACTAATTGAGACCTGTTAACCCAAAATCTATCAATTTCTATATCTCAAACACATTAACAAAATCTATAATTCATTCTAGATACATAGTTGATAATATGACTAGTGAAAAATCTACAAATTCTACTTCAGCACCACTGTAATTGTCACACCCAAGTAGGTTTCATTACTTACAAGTCAAGGCAAAAAACAAAAAAGAGAAAAAGTGTTATTACAAATATTCATCTCAAGGCAAAAGAGAAATGGTATATAATTGAAATATCACACATACAAGTGCAACAAAAATATTGACTATGTTAACATGTGAGTAACTCCATCAGGGCTATGGATGCCTACTGGTAATGGAGCAATATTCGAGAAATTATAGTCTATAACCTCGCCAGAGCTCTAAAAGCTTGCTAGCAATGAGGCTCTATTCGGGATGCTTTTGAAGTTAGGATAATCCACGTTTCTAGTCATATAGGATGCTAAGGATCTTTAGTGAACACAAGAGTAGGAATGAACTCATTTGCACTCAAATTGGCAAAAGAAGATCAAAGTTTCAAGAATCAATGGCGAAGTTTTTTGCATCTCCATTTGTAAATCCTAATCACTAAGTGTGTTAATTTGGATGTTCCAAGGGACCTTAAGGATCTATTGACCGCTTATCTATGAAATGTTTTGTACCTCCAATTCAATTGATGTATTACAAAGTGCTAAACAAACACGATCATCCTTGTTCTATTAGGAAATACATCTCCATCATGAATATTGCATTAACATAGATCATATCAAAAATTCATTGTCTCTACATGGATTTTGTAGATCATCATGTCATGTAGGTCTGCATACTAGGGGCATAGCTGAAAAAATCCTAAAAATCATATAAAGTCCCAAAAAAAGCCTCAAAAATAAAAAAAATGAAAATCAAAGCAAGAAAGCATAGACCAAACCAAATCAACCATAGACAAACTCTCAAAGTCTATAGTCACACTTATCACATGTCTTGTTAATCAATTGATCAAACTCTATCAAACATAAATATGTCTTATATAAGGAAGGGTACACTCAAAACCAAACATATCAGTCTTATATAGGGTACTTACTCTTTGAAACTAGACATTTCTATCAATGATCACACAAATCAAAATAATGACATTGATTAATATGGCTGCTAGATTTTGTCCAGGTTAGTCTTATCTCTTGTACTGAAAATGTTGCATCTTTGCTTTAGCTTGTACATATCTTTAAGATGCGTTTTGACATCTGGTTCTTTTGGAACCCTCATGGCTTGAAATCGATCAATGTCCTAGCCTTAGGGTAATCTAGTGATCAATTTCCATGTCCTAAGAAGTTCAACCAAGTCATCTTTCTATCGGTAGTACCAGGTCATCCACTCTAAGTCAGTTACATGTCTCCAAACTATTGAAGAGTTTTATCACTGAGTACACAAGCAAAACAAGACTACTAAAAATAATCACTAAATTGTTTGAGATATGATTGAAATTATCTTTGTGTGTTGTCTTTTAAATTGGTTTTCAATTATTATTCCCTCTGAGTAACTCGAGGGAGTCTATCTTGACTAAGAGGAGCAAGGATTGGGGGCATCATACTTTTCTTTGTTTTTTGCTTGTAGGAATGAATCTGATGATCTAGAAACATCTAATCAGCTAGGTGTCTGTGATAAGTGCCTTCACGTCAAGGTGAAATCTCCACACATACCTTGACTCCTCTTATTTGAATACTACAGGGAGGTTGGAGTGATTTCTTACCTTGACTCCTCTTATTTGAATACTACAGGGAGGTTGGAGTGATTTCTTTGTCTGTTTGAGGGAATTTCTTTAATGTGCAATTTGGATGCATGCATAATTTGTCCAAGGATATGAACGAAAAAAGGGTCATTACGGACAAGATAATTAATACTGCATATGTAAAGAAAGGAACTCTATTTTGCCTGCTATGTTTGTAAACCACTCAGTGATGAAAATTAAGCATACCAGATCCAGTGAGTAGGTTTAGGTTGCATTAATTCTAAATTTTATGCATTTAAAGTGATTTCAGCATGATAATAATTCTCTCTTTATCTTTTGAATAAGAGTTTGAAGCAATCGTCATTTCTCATCTAAGTGGTCTCTTTTTCACCATGGTTTCTCTGATCGAGTACTTGTGTATTCAGATGTTAGCTACATACATGAGCATCTTATATAGATCCATACATTTTATTATATAATTATTTTCATTCATATTATTGCATGAAAAAAACATAAACATTTGCATTACTAGTTACTCATTTTCATCATTTATTTGCATATGAAAAAGAAACAAAAAAACAAACATTCATATTCATATTCATATGCATTACATATATCCATACTGAAAAGATATGCATACATATAGAAAGACATCTCATAATCAATCAACACAAGTACGATGAAATCAAATCAAGAGCTCGTATATATCATCATAATCTCAATGTCTTAGAGTACAAATGATATCGATTGTCAAATAAAATGTCTCATCAGAGCAAGAATTGTATAGGCTACAAAAATGGGGTATATAACAAAATCTAGGAGATATAACAAAGCTAGCTCTCTGCTTCTCCCTCATTGCCAGGTTGAGGAGGTGGTTCCTGCTAACCAACATCCTATCTCGGTGCCCTAGCTCTCTCAGATCAAGCCATATACTAAGAATACAGAACAACCTATTGTGCTACCAAGACTGGTACACTATAAGCTACGACATAATAGGTTGCACGACTCATCTGATGTAAAAACTCTCATTGAAGATCATCACACTCTACTCTCACCTCGGCAAGCTGTCGATCACGCTCTGCTCTCACCTCGGCAAGTTGTCAATCATGCTCTCCTCTAACCTCTGTAAGTTGTTTGTCTCGCTCTGCAAACTGCATCTACGCCACTGTTAATTGTGACTGCAAACCTGTCAACCTCGATCTCAAAGAGTGTACTATGTCTGGTACTCCCTGCTCTCTCCCAGCATCTCCCTCTCATCTCCTTCCTCATCTCTCCATTGCCCAGCCTACCTAAGAGCTTCTCTCTCCTCCTCACCTCCACCCACTACTGCCCTAGCACCACCAGCCTCAACCTCAATAGCTCCTAAATATCCACCCTCTCCTCTCTATTGATGTCTACCTCTTGTTGGTACCCTGCTGCTACTAGCACTAGGATCACCTCCTACCCACCTAGGTACATCCGCTCTCTATCCCTGTACCTTCCCTAGTCCCTGTACCTAACTTGGTACCTGTGCCTGTGTTGGTCCCTCATCCTGAACCTCCTCTATAAGAGGTGCATGCTCTCCCAGATCCATAAATTGAGCAAACAAATGTCTCTGAAACCAATCTATGTACTGGGGAAATGCTCACGCATCTACAACATCATCTTAGTAATCCAATCTATGTGGTTGTAAACCCACTAACTTCTGCATGCTCAACATATATGATAGTTTGGGTGCCGATCCTTGTCTCTCCTCCTCTCCATATTGGGTATAAGTTGTGAACTCCTGGGATATACCCTGTGGTCTCCCATACTACCTCATCACCCTAGATACTACAAATCGATCAATGATAGATACCAATCTACCAATGAGAGGTCAACTCATGAACATGTCCTTCCTCTAAGCTCTCCAATCATCCCACAACTCTAGACTCCTATACAGTCTCCATACTACCGCAATCAAATCATCCAACTGCCTCCTCCAATAGTCAGTCTTTTTCAGATGGGGCTGAGTAACATAGCCTGAATAACAACAAACAATAGCCTGGTGCACCTCCCTAGAATCATCTACTATTGGTCTGCATACTAGGATGTGCTCCCATTCTCACATCTATAGCACTAAAACACCTACTACCATGCTCTTACCCTCCCAGTACACAATCTTGTGCATCTCATGATACATATGGGCAAGCAAGCATGATCCCCACCCTAATCTCAAAGGATGAGTCAACAAAATCTCAAGCATTCTGGCCCAACCACAAATAAAAAAATGTTGTCCTCTATCAGGCATAACAAAACAACTGATCATATCTACTAAAATGCATTCCAGATGGTACTACTCACCATATCTACTCATCAAATCATCCCACGTAATGGCATGCTGAAGAGTAGTCTCATCATGGAATATCCATCTCATTGCTAAAGTATCTAGTCACTGAGTAGAATCATAATCAACCTTGTCTCCAACAAATAGAATCCTCAGAATCCTATATATGTCCTTCAGTGTGATAGTTATCTCTCAAACTGGTAGATGAAAGGTGTTATGCTATGAATAAAAATTCTCAACTAACACAGTCAACATCACGTGATTCACATGGATATCAGGCATCTGTAAAAGGTATCTGAATCCACACAAATCAATATATTCTCTCTCTGCATTTGCTAACCCACAAACTAGCCTCATCGTCGGCAGAAATACACATAGAAACTTAATATCTTACAACCGAATCTGCAAAATCAAACATACAAATTGTTAGCACGTGATCCAAATTGTGCTCAAAATGTGTTAAACATGCTCGCAAATCCAAATATATAAAATTCAAACTTAAAAATTGATGTTTACAGACTAAAAATGCTTGATGTATTTCATACAAGTTTCCATAGACAAGTAAAAACTCGTACGAGTACACATTACACACCGGAGGAGAAAACATGTCCATATGACAAAACATATCCTATTGCATGATACAATGGTCACTCAAGAACACTATCATACGACTCATGGGGTGACACCAGATGACAAACCCTCTATGACCATATGACAAAACAAAGGAAGGACAATTTATCGTATGATAAACGATGTTCAACTATACGACAAAATGATGCAAACGACTTCAAAATAAAAATAAAATACAAAAAATCAACAAAAATTCAAAAAATAAGAAATGCATAGGCTAAAGATTGATCACTTACCGTTGGGTCATAGTTGATGGCAATATGGAGGAATTCATTATGTGTTGCATTGACTTTTTGTCATTGATGGTTGGTTACCAGCAGATAGGTTTTGGTTACCGGTAGAAGAACTAGTGTTACCAATAAGGGTTTAAGGTTTTACTGGCAGAGCTTTTACTGAGAATCTTTGACAAAATGCAAGTGGTGTTGGTGTGGCTTCTAGATGGAATTCAGGATGCAGAAGGTGATCCTTGATCATGGTTCAAGTGATTGGATGCATCACTTTGGTCTGGTAGGCCCAGATTAGGACCGGTACCTATCTAGGTTATGAACCGCTATCATGTTAACATGTTCTCTACACATTACTGGGATGTTTTATGGATTGGTTAATGTTGATTTGATCTTAAGATGATGTGGCATATCATTATAATATAGATGTATGTAATGATCTTATTGTAATATCTTTTATGTGGCTAACCTAATTGGTTTAGGCCTGAGGGTTTCTATAAATTGATGTAAGATCTGGTTGATCATAGGTGATCAAATTGGGTTTAAGTAAGAGGTCAAAGGCCTCTAGTATTGAGCTTAATGAGGACTATAATTAGGCATGGTAGATGCTATCTCTGGCAGTTCATTCTTCTAGATTGTTGTCCAATTATCTTGAGGTGGTTATAACCTCTCTGTAGTCAATGATAGTTCTTTGTAATGAATAGTATGCTCTAGGCAGTGTACCTTCCTGCATGTGCAAGCCCCTTATTGTATAACATACTTTCTACAGAAGTATCATCTGATTGTGGGTAGGCTTCCCACTATGGTTTTTCCCTTTACTGGGTTTTCCAGGTACAAATAATGGTGTTATGTGTTATGGTTACATTGTGTTAATTCTCTATTTCATTCTTAAGTTTTATTACTTACCAATATCTATTTCTGCTATTCCAGTATTCAATATTTATGTGCTCCAGTTAAAAGTTATAATTGGTTTGATTAATATAATCTATTAACAATTGATTCACCCCCCCCCCCCTTTTCAGTTGTCCACTGGTTATCCTAACAATTAGTATCAGAGCTTTGTTCCTCTTTTGCAGAAGCTTAACCGCTTGAGGTAGGTCCTATGGAAACTAATAATTCAAATCCACCGGCAACTATTTTCAGAAGAGAAATCCCTAAGCTTGATGGAACATATTATGGGATATGGAAAATCCGAATGGAGACTCATTTTAGATGTCTTGGCAAGGATATTTGGGAGATCACTGAGAAAGGATACACACCTTATGATTTGACATCTGGCAATCCTTCTCTTGTAGACTTGGAGAAGAATATTGAAAATTATTATAGAGCTAGAGAAGCCCTCTTTTGTGTACTTACTGATCAGCAAATCATGGGATTGACTGATAAATCATCGACAAAGGTTATGTGGGATAAATGGAAAACTATGAATGAAGGTGACCCTATTGTCAAAATTGCTAAACTTGATGGTTACCGGGTAAGATATGAGAACTTGAAGATGGAAGATAATGAAAGAATTACTACATTTATGAAAAGAGTAAATGAGATTGTTATGGGAATTTAATGTTGTGGAGGATCTTTGGGTGAAGATGAAATAGTTTCCAAATTCTTGAGAGACCTTCCATCGACTTACAAGATGAAGGTGCCTGCAATTAATAAATTGAGAACAATGGCAAACACTTCAGTTAACAGAGACATTTTAATTGACAAATTATATGCTTTCGAGCTTGAATAATTTGGACCCTCTGGAGTTGCAAAAATTGAACCTGCTTTTCATGCATCATCATCTACTGGCAAAAGTGATTGGAAAGCCTTATATGGAAAATAATTGGAAGATACGATGAAAGAGGATGACGAATTTGAGCAACTTGAAGCCTTATTTGCTAGAAGAGTTCCTAAAGGACCGACAGGAAGTAAGTATGAAGGAAAAGAACCTTTTAAATGTTTTGCATGTAATAAGATTGGTCATTTTGCGTCTAGATGTCTTGAAAGGAATGCAATATTTGAAGAAAGAGTTAATAAATCATTTAAGCCTAATCAGAACAGATACAGATTCAAGAAAAGAAAACAATGCTACATAGCCGGTGAGGATGGAGTAAGTGATGACTCCGAGGATGAAACGACAATAGACTCTGCTAGTAGATCTGACAATGGAAAGGAATGGGTGTTCTATGCTTTAAAAGAAGATGAACCGAAACCGGCAATCAAGAATGAAGAAGAGACCCTGGCAGAAAAAGTTGAAGACAAGGATGAATGGGTAATTGATAGCGGATTCTCACATCATATGACTAGAGATAAAAGAAAAATTTTGTCCCTACAAGAAATGCAATGGTGGTCAAGTCAGATTTGGAGATGACAAAGCATGTATGATCAAAGGTAGAGGTACTATTTCTCTAGATAGCAAGCATAATATTGATAATGTCTATTATGTAGAAGGTTTAAAGCATAATCTTTTAAGTGTTGGTAAATTGGTGGAAAAGGTATTCCAACTTCAGTTTAAATATAGAAAATGCAAAATCATTAACAAAACTAATTTGGAGATTGCAAATGGTACTCAGACTGGTGGTAATATCTTTCACTTGAACGCTGGTAATAAGACATATTTTATTGCTCATATTGATGAGAGTTGGCTATGGCATAATAGGTTGTCTCATGGTAATTTTGATTGTATTGTTAAGATCAGTTCAACAAAGGCAGTTAGAGATATACTTAAGATAATAAAGCCTCATAATCGAGTATGTAAGGAATGTCAATTGGGAAAGCAAGTTAGAACTTCTTTTAAAAGCATACATGATAAATCTAATGATGTGCTTGATTTGATTCATACTGACTTATGTGGTCCAGCAAGGACTAGAAGCTTTCAAGGTGATAGATACTTCATGCTAATAATTGATGATTATTCTAGAATGATGTGGGTGACTTTTCTAATGGAGAAGTTTGAAGCTTTTGAGAAATTCAAGAGATTTAAAGCAAAGGAGGAAACAAAAAATGATTGAAAATCAAATTTCTGAGATCATATCATGGTGGTGAATTCACTTTTCATGAATTTAATAGTTATTGTGAGACAAATGCAATTAGGAGACAATTTTCTGCACCCCGGACTCCTCAGTAGAATGGAGTAGTGGAAAGGAAGAATAGAACCATTTTGGATGCAACAAAAACCATGATGATGGAAGCCAATTTGCCTCACATCTACTGGAGAGAAGAAATGAGTACAATAGTCTACACATTCAATAGAGTTCACATCAAAGGTGAAATCAATAAGACCCTATATGAATTATGGTTTGGACATACACCTACTCTTAAATATTTAAAAAAATTTGGAAGTAAATATTATATCAAAAGGGATGATTCAATTGGGAAGTTTGATCCTAGATGTGATGAAGGGATATTTCTTGGATATTCAATTCAAAGCAAAGCATATAGATGTTATAATAAAAGATTGCAAAAAATTGTGGAGAGCACAAATGTGAAAGTGGATGAGAAATACAAAAATAAATCTATATCATATGATAGGGAAACGACAGTGGAAATGATCATAAATGAACCGAAAATGCCTCAACTAGCACAAGACACTAAAAGATTTA
This sequence comes from Cryptomeria japonica, assembly GCF_030272615.1. Lineage (NCBI taxonomy): Eukaryota > Viridiplantae > Streptophyta > Pinopsida > Cupressales > Cupressaceae > Cryptomeria > Cryptomeria japonica. The sequence continues at coordinate 334,370,046 of NC_081407.1, forward strand.
CACCAGCACAATCAGAAAATTCAATTGTGGCTAATGATCAGAACAGTGAACCTGAAGTTCAAAAGACACCAAGGTATGTAAGATTAAATCATTCTAAAGATCAAATCATTGGAGATGGGAACAAGGGAGTTATGACAAGAAGAAGAATGACAAATGAAGAGGTATTTCTTATTTCTCAAATTGAACTGACATCTGTTATTGAAGCTTGTAAAGATAAACATTGGTTAAAGGATATGGAAGATGAATTATATTAGATAGAGAAGAATGAGGCTTGGAATTTAGTTCCCCGACTTAGAAAAAAGAATGTTATTGGAACTAAATGGGTTTCTAGAAATAAACTAAATGAGGATGGTCAAGTTGTAAGAAACAAGGCTAGACTAGTTTGTAAAGGATATTCTAAAATGGAAGGAATTGATTATGGTGAGACATTTAGACCTATAGCTAGAATTGTAGTTGTTAGACTATTTCTTTCCTATGCAACATATAAGAACTACAAGGTCTATCAAATGGATGTAAATGTGCATTCTTGAATGGTGAACTTGAGGAAGAGGTATTCATTGAGCAGCCTGATGGATTTTCACTCACAGATGATAAAGATATGGTTTACAGGTTAAGGAAATCTTTATATGGATTAAAACAAGCTCCTATAGATTGGTATGCAAGGTTGGATAAATATCTTTTGAAGCTTGGTTTTGCTAAAGGCAGTGCTGACATTAATTTAAATTACAAGATCACTGATGATGATATTTTGCTTATTGAAGTATTTGTTGATGGTATCATTTTTGGAGGTGAAGATAAATTGTGCATGAAATTCTCTAACAATATGAAGAATGAATTTGAAGCATCCATGATTGGTGAGATGAAATTTTTCTTAGGTTTGTAGATTACTCAAACTGATAAAGGCATATTTATCTATCAAACTAAGTATCTAAGGGAATTCTTGAAGAAGTTTGGTATGGATAATTCCAAATCGGTAAGTACTCCTATGGTGACAAGTGAGAAAGTATCTATCAAAGACACATCTACACCGGTAAATTCAACAAGGTATAAGTCTATGATTGGTGGCTTGTTATATCTAACTTAGACTAGATTAGATATTATGAATGTAGTAGGTATTGTCTCAACATATCAAAGTATTCCTAAAGAAAATCATAAATGTGAAGTAAAGAGGATATTCCAGTATTTGCAAGGAACATCAAAATGTGGCTTATGGTATTTCTAGAGATGATAACTTCACTTTATGTGCATATACAAATTCAGATTGGGTAGGAGATACTGGTGACAGGAAGAGTACTTTTGGTGGAGCTTTCTTTCTTGAAAAGAAGTTAGTTTCATGGATCAACAAAAAACAATCATGCATTTCTTTGTCTACTGCAGAAGCTGAATATGTTGCAACAGCAACTAATTGGACTCAAGTCTTGTGGATGAAGTAAATGTTGAAGGATATCAAGGTAAATTGTAATGAACCAGTAGTTATCTATTGTGATAACTCTACAGCTATTAACATGTCTAAGAATCTAGTATTTCACTCTAAGACTAAGCACATATCAATAAAATATAATTTTTTGAATGACAAAGTAGAAGAAAAGGAAGTCAAATTGGTTTATGTGAGCACTAAAGAACAAATTGCAGATATATTCACTAAATTGATGTCTAAGGAATCATTTGAGTATTTGAGAGACAAGTTAGGGGTATCTACCCCTCTAGAAAAAATTTAATTGATGAAGCAAACCATGAGTTTGGTATGCATCATCAGCTTTATCCTTTGCTCCAAGTTGATATAGTGGTGCTACTACTCAGGGGGATTAGTCAGCTTTGAGATTCACATATTTTTAATATTTACATCATATCTTTGGCATTGATGCCAAAGGGGGAGAGTTATATGTGAAAAATAATGTTTATGGGAGAGAGATTCAGATTAGTTTCAGATTGGACTGCACTCCTCGGGGGGAGTTCTTGGGATTTTTTAGTTTTTCATTGTTATATCTTCTATGAGAAATGTTTGGCTCTTCTTGGCACTTAGATGTTTTATTTTTCACATCTAGTGTTTCCATCAATGCCAAAGGGGGAGATTGTTGGCAATATGGAGGAACTGATTATGTGTTGCATTGATGTTTTGTCATTGATGTCAACACTAGCTATTATGGTTGTTTACCAGTAGACAAGTTTTGGTTACCTATAGAAGAACTAGTGTTACCAATAAGGGTTTAAGGTTTTACCGGTAGAGATTTTACTAAGAATCTTTGACAGAATGCAAGTGGTGTTGGTGTGGCTTCTAGATGGAATTCAGGATGCAGAAGATGATCCTTGATCATGCCTCAAGTGATTGGATACATCACTTTGGCATGGTGGACCCAGATTAGGTCTGGTACCTATCTAGGTTATGGACCAGTATCATGTTAACGTGTTCTCTACACATTACCAGGATGTTTTATGCATTGGTTAATGTTGTTTTGATCTTAAGACGACATGGCATATCATTGTAATATGGATGTATGTAATGATCTTATTGTTATATCTTTTAGGTGGCTGACCTAATTGGTTTAGGCCTTAGGTTTGTATAAATTGATGTAAGATCTCATTTTAGATGGTGGTGGTGAAATATGTTCGTGGTAGTGGAATGAAATATCATATGCGAAGGAGATCTGGTAGATCATAGGTGATCGAATTGGGTTAAGTAAGAGGTAAAAGGCCTCTAGTATTGAGCTTAACCGGGACTGTAATCAGGCATGGTAGATACTATCTTTGGCAACTCATTCTTCTAGATTGTTTTCCAATTATCTTGAGGTTTTTATAACCTCTTTGTAGTCAATGAGACTCCTTTGTAATGAGTAGTACACTCTATGCAGTGTGCCTTCTTGCATGTGTAGGCCCCTTATTGTATCACATACTTTCTATAGAAGTATCATTTGACTGTGGCTAGGCTTCCCACAATGGTTTTTCTCTTTACCGGGTTTTCCACATACAAATCATGGTGTTATGTGGTATGGTTGCATTGTGTTAATTATTTATTTCATTCTTAAGTTTTATTGCTTACTGGTATCTATTTCTACTATTCTGGTATGCAATGTTTATGTGCTCCAATTAAAGGTTATAAGTGGTTTGATTAATATAATCTGTTGATAACTAATTCACCCCCCCCCTCTCAATTGTCCATCGGTTATCATAACAGTAGTTCCATAGTTGATTATGACATCTCTAGTACTTGAATTGATGCTCCTCGATCGTTATGGCCATTTTTCTTCACAGAGGGTTTTTCAAATTTTAAACTTTAAGAGGTGAAAATGAATTGAAAATGACATATTGAATCCCTTATATAGCCTGAACCCTAATTTTTCAACTTTCTCCGATGGACGTAAAAATTGTACCCTAAGCTAAATCAACTGCTCTAAGTCCATTTTCGGGATTGAAATTAAAATCTGATGTCAATTCTTTAGTCAAAATTTCATGACGTTGACCACTCAGCACTTTCATCCTCAAGTCAATTTTCAAATCATTTTGTGCTCAATTCTAAATCTCAATTTGATTCTCAACTCAACTCTGATTTTAATCTTCAAAATCAATCTTTGTCCTCAAATAAATTATCATCGCTAAAAAATTGCCTAAAATCGTAGTACCCTCACTATCTTTCAATTTCACTCCGGAGGGGGCATACTCATAATATCTTTTCAGTAATCATCATCATCAAAAGTTGACATTTGTTTTCAAATCTTCATCTAAAGTTGAGAAAAAATCTTTTGAAACAAAGAAAATCAATTAAACCTTGTTACTAGGGGCATCTTAACTAAATCACGTTGTATCAAGTTGAGATTCTTCAATGTCAAATAAAGCAATCACTAGGGGCATATCAATCTTTGTCCTTATCTGAATCAATCTTCAAATCAATGTTCAGTTTCATCACATCAAAATCAAAGTGGACATTCTCTCTTGCTAATCGGTTCTTGTTCAATCAAGTTTGAAATCAGTTTTATCGCTTTTCTTAGTCGGTTCTTGTTCAATCAAGTTTGGAATTGGTTGAATTTCTTGCTCAATCTAGTTCGATCAAGTTTTAGATCGATGCTTTTTTCTTGATCAATCAAGTTCAAGAACGGTATCTCGCTCTTTGTTGATTCTTGTTCAATCAAGTTCAAAATCGGTATCATTTTAATCAATCTCTTCAGTTCCATCGCTTCAAATCAAGCTGAACATCTCGCTCTTCATCGGTTTGTGATCCATCAAGTTCAGAACTGATATCTATTTAACATCAATTATTCTTTGAACCAATGAGCTTCTCGCACATTAATTCAAAGAGGGGCAAATGTATTACCCTAAAAATGCTCATCTAAACCATAAGCCCCCTAATCTCAACAACATCACCAAGGTCCTAACCAAAGGCAATTAATATTAATCTTGAGCACACAATTAATTTCTTAAATTATCAATGTCACATGGCAAATCAATCACTCTCAATTAATTAAATAAATATTTAATTAATTGATCATTTCAAGTAAATCATTTTAAAACAATTATCTTACTTATTTTATTAAATATCCTAGTATATTTAATTAAATAAATCAATTTGCCATTAAATCATCAAAAAAACAATTAATCAAAAAAAACAAAATTGAAAATTGAGAAAAGAAATCAAATGGAGACAATATGGAAAATAAAATTAAAAATTGAAAAAATCTTAGAAAAGCAATTAAAACAATTAAATTTCAAAATTGAATGAAATAGAGAATAAATCGGTTTTTTCTGACTTTATCTTAATTTTAGTTCAATTTCCTTTAAAACTGAGAAAAGAAGCCAATCACATCAATTCACCTGGATTGTCCTTCTTCTTGGAAAATCTGGACGGATCATCATCATTTGATCTCAGCTGTTGGTTTCTTTCTAAATTTTCTATAAATTCAGGCTCTCATTTCCTAATCAAGGATCCTGGAGAATATATTGTTATCATGTTGTTTTTTATCTAGGTTCACTAAGATTTTATATTGATAATATTTGCATATTTGTTAAATAACTTAGCTTAATATTTATTCATAGCTTAATCATTTTACCCTAATATTCATTAATCTTTCATATCTTGCATTTATCTAGCTTAATCTTGCATCCATTTAGCTCAATTTCATACTCATATAGATTAAATCCTTTGTTTAGGTATTGTCTAGTCACTGGCATTACATATAAAAATCTGAGAGCAAGACTAAACTCGCATCTACTAGAAGGAAATAGATCGCTTTGTGATGGTTTATTATTCACTATTGATTGATTTACTAACCATGCATCTAATGACTTATTGAAGTGTGTGTATTCTAGATACAAATATGATCCACTTTTCACACACATAATAAGTAGTATCCACTTTCCAAACTTAAGTTGTCAAGTGTATGATTTGTCTTCATATTCATACTAGTAAAATCTTACTACTTGGGCTAATCTAGGCCCTCATCTTTTAATGAGTTAGGAACTTTTCTTGTATGTTTGTTTTGGTTTTTGTGTCAATACTTTTCCAAAAAGTCACATCAAAATTGTCCAAAAATAGTTAGTTTGGAGTCCAAAACATCAACATTTTTTCTTAGTCTAGTTAGAAACTATAGGTTCCCTGTAATAGAACCATGGGATTGAACCCTGAAATGGCAAGGACACCATATATCTGAGTTAGTTCTTACAATACATAAATGGTGGAAACGTTGTTTTTCACAATTTAGTTTGTTAAAATCTTAGAATTAGTATGTTTGCACCTTGTAATGGTGAGAATATTGTTTTTCTCCTAGTTAGTTTGTCTAATCCTATAATAGCGGGAATTTTGTTGTTTTCTCAGTCATTTTCCCAGTCGAGTAGTAGTGATTTTGTACCTAAAAATGGCAGGAAATGTTGTTTCACGGCCATCATTTTGTTGGTTTGTCAGTAATTGTAGGTTCACTATCATGAACCATAGGATCACACTCTAAAATATTGGGTTTGCACCCATAAGTGGTAGGAACATCATTTGTCTTGTTATTCTACCAAAAAATTTATAGTTTTTGGTCAATCTTCCTAGTCTAGTAGGTTTTTTGCTTTCCCAAGTAGGGTTCAATTCCATTTTGCATCGTTATTATCATCTACCAAGGTCTTGATTTGTGTCATTATTTGTCTCATCCTAGGTTTCAAGTCATTGATTTTTTTGTCATCATCCCAATTCATGCATCGTTATTATCATCCATCATCATTTTATGTCTCCAAAATTTCTATCATCATTGCATTTTCCTTAAGTCAAGGATCAATCTTTCAATCAAATCGATCTTTTAATAAATCCAATTACCTTTTTAATCAGTCTATCCAACATCAATTGAGCCTTGAATCAGTCTATTGGTGTTTCGAACTAATTATTTGAATTCTCGTAGAAGTTAGCCATATTTCACCAATAGGAATTCAAGTTAGTGGCCAACTAACAAGAATTTGCTAGAATGACCTAATTCCTCTACACTTCAGGATCTGTGAAACCTAGGCAGGTGAACCTATGCAATATTTATTCATCTACAACAATATTATGTTGATATTTCATTCTAACAAATGATTCTCGATGAAAATGTACCAAGGAAATAATATAAACATTGAAATTACCTCAAATATTGGTTTATTACACACCCATTCTTGATTGAGAATAAAATTGTAAAAAAACTAAATCCTAATAATAGGAAATGAAACAAATATTTTATTTAATTGGTTACTATAAAATAAACATTAAGGACCAGTGCCTAAATCCATAGGCAACAAAGACAACTAATAGAATCAACTATTTAATGCATCAAAATAAATTTCCATCCAAGATCTAATGTTCATGTCTCATGTAAGCATTCATCTGCAATAGATATCAAATTATCCTTATCAAATCCCTACTCTCATCCCTAAATCACTATAGTAGATCAGTAGTTTTTAACTCTTTCCTTGTAAGAGAAGTGTTAATACAATTACTCATTATTGAAAATATTATTAAGAAAAAAATCTATCATGAATAAACAAATTCATATGATAAAAGGAAAAGAGATAGGATACAATCGGCAATGCCATTTTTCATTAATTGCTTAGAATGTACTTATACAATCCATTACACAAGAAACTAAATTTGCTTCTATTTCTATTAAATTCAATATATCTACTAATCCAATTACAAAAAAACTCTTTGAACCCCCATGCAAATGGCCTTGAATTCTTTCTTATAGAATAAAGGAGAAAAAGAAGCCTCAAACCAAGTGCACACATGTCAAATTTTATTCATCCAAGTAAGAATATACCATAGTTGTTAGCAGCAGTGAAGAAGGAAGACTAAGAGGTTGGGTGACTAAGTCTTCACTGGATCAACAAAATTAATCACAAAAATAGATATGATAAACTGCAGTAACAACAAAGATACAAAGATTGAAAATACAATAGACAACACCAATATTTTGACGTGGAAAATCTCGTTAAGGGAAAAACCACGGTGGGAACCTACCCACAGTAAGATGATACTCTGTATTGTTGAACATAGAGTACCACTAAGAGGGGGGTGAATTAGTGGTTCCTAATCTTTTTGACCTTTCAAAAACAACTTCAAAATACTTGTTATTAATTTAAACACTGAACAATCAAACCAGTAAAGTAGGAAGGAACTCCAAAGAGATCAATCACACAAATGCAACTCACAACACAAGATGTATGAGGAAAACCCAATATGGGAAAAACCTTGATAATAAAAGTTGCTGGAGACTATTGCTCCAATCTAGCCTCACAGGTAAAATATTGGATTACAATGATTTATGGCTCCAACCCCTGCACCAAGCTCCAACTTGGTGATGTATATTGAAATACAATTTAGATACAGTTAAGGCTTCTTGTTGCAAATGAATTCTGCAACTCTTGATCAAATACCTTACTATTGGTTGACAGTCTTTTCTCCTCCACTAAATCTCACACTACTGGTTGTGAGATTACTTTCTCTAATTCTTGGCCTCTATTAACACTCTTTTTCTCTCATAGTCCCACCACACAATGTGTCACACTTGGATGTTGCCTTTCTCTACTATACCTTGCCAGTTTTTCTTAACTGTAGAACTACAGTTATACCGATACTCAATCACTGTCGGTTAAACCCTCTTACCAGTTTGCTCGCTCATTAACTCTGCAACTTTTTTAGAATAATATGTCTTTTCTCTTTTTCTTCTCTATAGAATCAACTTTCTCTATCTCGAGCCCATATATTTATCACCATGGTTTCCCACCAATAAGCAATTCAAATTCAGAGCAGTTAGGGTTTCCTTTTCCTGAGACAATTTGCATGATATTTGATCCAGTCTTTCTTGGGTCAATCACCTGTACACCAGGGATGTATCTGTACACATTTTCCATTACCCAAAGCATACCTACTAAAGATAGAGATCACGTACAAGATTTTCTACCTTGAAATCTATCAACTCATAAATGCTCAACTATTTCCTTTTTGAGGTCTTCTCAAATCAGATTTCCTTTGAATTGATCTAGGTGCCAGCTGCTCCCTGATCTTCCTCTGTTATTCTTTCTTCCTCAAGCCATATCAATCAGTTTCAATCCCGAGATTTATGGTTGTTTCATTAATGTATACTAGCTATTTCAAAAACCATATTGATGGAGGCTTCACCGACTAGTGCATGTTTGTCACCTCATCTCCACATGACATAACAATGGTCAATCACTTATCTCACCGACACACGGTCGATTCATACTTGGTCATTCAATGAACTCATACTGGTACATCCTTTTATCGGTGAGACCTTCTTCTTCTACTTATCGGTTGTTACTCACCAAGTTAGTATACACACAGTCTTCATCCCGGTTTATGCCTTACTGGTAAGCCTTCATTTAGCCTTCTCACTCTCATGTGAATTTCAATCATACTGGTCACTCCTTCTTTCTTACCAGTGACCTTGTCAAACTGGTTGACATCAATGCCAAGATGCCAACAATCTCCCCCTTTGGCATTGATGTCAACTTATTGCAAGACACTTCATACCGGTACATTTCTCCCCCTTTGACACAATGACAAAGGGTACTATACACTCCCCCTTTGATCCCTACTGAGCTCCCCCTTTGACCACTATCAACTCCCCCTAAGCCATATAAATCCTTTCTAGGTAGATGACACAACTTCCAACTTGTGTTCGAGATACTCAAAAGTGCTTACCAGTAATGGTTTGGTGAAAATTTCTTCTACTTGTTCTCTCATAGGGACATAATCCATCTTCACCTCCTATCCTTCAACCTTATCTCTAAGAAAATGATACTTGATAGCAATGTGCTTTGTTCTGGAATGCATCACTGGATTTGTTTCTATGTTGATTGCACTTGTATTGTCATGCTTCTTTCTATGCCATGAGACCAACCGGTCACCTAGAAAGAATGCACCACCACTTGTGCTTTTCCAATCATCAATGTAGCCTACCCAATCATCATCAGTATATGCTTCCAAGATAAAATATCCTTGTTTGGGATACCATAATCCACAACTGAGTGTCCCTTGTAGGTACCTAAAGATTCTTCTTACAACATTCGTATGTGACTACTTAGGTGCAGCTTGAAATCTTGCCACCATGCATACTGCCTGTACTATATCCAGTCTAGAAGTAGTTAGATATAATAGACTGCCTATCATGGATCTATGCAGAGTCTGATCCACCACCAGTGATTCATCATTCTTTCTTAATTTAATGTCGGTCACCATAGGAGTACTTACTAGTTTACAGTCTTCTAGCTCAAATTTCTTCAACATCTCCTTTGCATACTTTATTTGTGAGATAAAGATTCCCTTATCTTACTGTAATATCTACAAATGAAGGAAATATGTCAATTCACCAAGCATTGACATCTCAAATTCTTACTGCATCTGATCAGTGAACTCTTTGCAGAGGGTATCCTTATTTCCTCTAAAGATAATGTCATCTACATATACAACCACAATGATCATGTGGTTCCCATCTTTCTTAATGTATAGATTGCTATCAGCACTCCCCTTTTTGAATCCCTTCTCCTTTAGGTACTGATCTAATCTTGAATACCATGTTCTAGGGGCTTGTTTAAGGCCATATAGGGCCTTCTTCAACCAACACACAATGTTTTATCATCATGTAGCAGAAACCCTTTTGGTTGCTCCAAGTATACTTCTTCTTCTAAATTTCCATTTAGGAAGGCATATTTTACATCCATTTGGTATAGTTTATAGCCCTTATAAGCAGAGAAGGCTAGAAACATTCTAATTGCTTCTAATCTAGCTACTAGGGCAAATGTTTCTTTAAAGGAAATCCCTTCTACCTGAGAGTATCCTTTGCACACTAATCTAGCTTTGTGCCTAACAATATTACCTTCTTCATTCATCTTATTCTAGTAGACCCATTTTGTGCCAATGATGTTCTTGTCTTCTGGTCTAGGGACTAATTCCCAAGTCTTGTTCTTCTCAATCTATTGCAGTTCTTCTTCCATGGAATCCATCCAATCTTGTCTTTTGCTGACCTCATTGAATGTTTTGGGTTTAACTTCAGTCATGAGCAAGAGGTTGTTTGGTTCATCATTTTGGGCAAGTCTTCTTCTAGTCTGCACACCATCACTCTTATTTCCCAGAATTTTCTCTTCTGGGTGATTCAATTGTACATACCGTTTGGGAGCCTTCTTGGATGCTTCGTCTAATTCAATGTCTGATTGAGCTTCATCATCTTCATCAGTGGAATTATCATACCGGTTAACCTATGGTTGACATCCTTTGTGCATATCTGCATCAACTTTAACATGCACACTCTCAATGACTCTTCTTAGTCTTTTGTTGTAGCATTCGCAGGCCTTACTATTAGATGAGTAACCAAGGAATATTCCTTCATCACTCCTGGAGTCAAAACTTCCTAGACCATCCATATCTTTCTTGATGAAGCACTTGCTTCCAAATACTTTGAAGTATTTGAGTGATGGCTTCCGATCATACCATAACTCATAAGGTTTCATTATGTTTTTTGTTCTTAATTGAACTGGGTTCAAAGTATATGCAGCAGTATAAACAACTTTCTTCCAATATGTGTCCGATAGATTGGCCTTATTTAACATGGTTCTGGCCATCCCCTTGACTGTCATGTTCTTCCTTTATACCACACCATTTTGTTGTGGTGTCCTAGGGGCTGAGTATTGCCTTCTAATTCCATGTTTTTCACAATTATCTTCAAAGTCATTTGATGTAAACTCTCCAGCCAAGTCTAACCTTAGGAATTTTAACCTGCACCCACTCTCTTTCTCCACTATCTTCCTAAAGATCTTGAATCTTTCAAATGCTTGTGACTTATCTAGCAAGAAGGTGACCCATGTCATTCTTGAGTAGTCATCAATAGAAATCATAAAGTATCTTTCTCCTGCAAGTGTTCTTATCCTAGTTGGCCCACACAGATCTGTATACGCAATTTCAAGTGGTCTTGAGGTGTTGTGTTCTTTTGTCTTGAACCTCGCCTTAGTCTTCTTACCTTTCACACATTCATCACAAAATATGCTTACCGGTTTGATGATGGGTGGAATATGTTGGCATTATAATAGAAAATAAGAGATTGTTGGCATTTCAATAAGGATATTGAGAAGGTTGTTGATGATTATGGATATAACTGATCAAGGATGTTACTGTCTTAATATTATTATTTTGTCATTGATGTCAAGAAATTGATTTTCTAATTCATTATGTTGTCGCCATATCTTAAGAAGTATGATTTGATGAGTATAAAGATGTTGGTAAAAGACGTAGAAAGAATATGATGAATAAGGGGAGGAATAAGTTATTCAATGGGCAACTATTACCGAGTTATACAATGATGAGATCATGATGTTTAGATTGTTTTGATATCCTATATATGTTGTTAATTGTAAGGTTAATACTATACTATGTTACCGAGCAAAGAACCTAGTCGATAAACCCTAAGGTTATTGCTAGCGGTTACTGAAGGCAGAATGTCTACCAAGTGAAGTTTAGTATTTACCGAGTTGCAACCGAGTAATAACAGAATGCATTGAATCAGTATAAGAATTATTTAATGAAGGAAGTTGATGAGCTGGAACTGATTAAATGATTGGTATGTTGTGCATGAAGTTTGTTAAGGATCTATGGCAATGAGAGATCAGCAGGAAGATCTATAGCTTAGATTGAACCACAATACCCTAGCACAAGTTCCAAGAAACATATGCAAGTTCCAAGGCAGGGTAAAACATTTTCAGATCGAAGGATACATTGAACCTAGTCAAGTTTGAAGATCTGATGGCTATGATTGATCATAGGATATGTGATCAAGGAGACTAAGCGATTGGCAAATTGTTTATAAATAAGGAACTATTGATAAACAATATATGTGGGAAAATGTAAGCACAGGGATGCTACATAGTGATTACCGAGCACAGAAGATTGAAGACCTGTTTTGATAACAGTGTATAGAGCCCAGCAGAAGGACAAGATAAGTCCTATGATTATATTGTATTGAGAAAATAAGAATTTGCTTTAGCATTTTTAGATGTGAAGTTGTGGATATATTTTATTATTGTTATTTTGTAAAGTGACAGAAAATCTCTTGACCGAGTGGACTTAACAGTCTTATTTGTAAAACCCTCTAGCAAGGTGACATTCTTATTAAGTGTTTGAAATCCTTTAACAAAGTCACTTCTAACAAGGTGAAGATCCTAACAGATCTGAGGGAAATCCCTTAATCGAGTCACATCTAGCAATGTGTTTGTATTCTTTAACAGGATTTTATTTTAACCGAGCATACTCTAGAAGAGTATATTTCTTAGTGGGTCCGAAATCCCACAGTGGTTTTTCCCTAGTTGGGTTTCCACATTAAATCTGGTGGTATGAGTGTTATGATGTTTATATGCTTATGAGTTTGCATGTTTATCAGTTTTGGTTATATTGCTGAAGTATATGTTACCGAGGTTGAATCTATTGATTTTATGGAAGATTAAGTTTTTATGATTCACCCCCCCCCCCTCTCATCTTGTTAGCTTGGCATTTGTACTAAGCATTTAGTATCAAAACTATCAATTGGTATCAGAGCTTTGGACTCTAGAAGAAAAGTTTAAAGGTACTTGAGGCAAAGATCCAAAGATGTTTAAGAGGGATGCACCAAAGATGAACAAGTCAAGTTTCTCTACATGGCAAAAAAGGATGAAGCTGCACCTATCAGGAGTTGGAGAATATGTTGTATATTATCTGGAGAATGATTTCATTACACCGAGCACCTATCCATTGACAATGGAAGAGATAAAGGCAAAGCAAGAACATATCCAAGCAATGATTGAAATAACATCTGCATTGACCAACTCAAAGTTTAATGATCTAGAAGGCTGCAATGATGCAAAGGCAATGTGGGATAAGCTCATATCTGTGTATGGTAGAGATGAACATGTTCAAAGAGAAAAAGTTGATAGTCTAAAAGGACAACTTGAATCTATGAGGATGAATGAAGGTGAGAACATAACCTAGTACAGTACAAGGTTAAAGGAGATTGTCAATCAAATCAAAGGAGCAGGTGGCACTATTGAAGAAAAGGATATAACAAGTTGTTAAGAACTCTTCTACCAGCTTATGCAATCTGAGTCTCTGCAATCAATGAATTGAGGTCTGTACCTAATATGCCAATTTCTTTAGATGCTACTATCGGTAAGCTACATGCATTTGAGTTAAGTAACTTTGATAATAGTGGGTCATCGGTAAATAAAGTTGAGTCTGCATTTAGTTCTTTTCATATTGATGAATCTGATGATTACAATGATAGAATGAGTAAGTACACTGAAGGGGATCATAGTGGAGCAAGTGAGAGATTTCACAAGAACATGGAAAACGTGCACAAACTGTATGAGGAAATCAAGAAGAAAGAAGAGTTTGAAGCACTATTAGCCAGAAGGTTACCAAGAGGCAAAGGTAAGTATAAAGGAAAACTACCTTTGAAATGTTTCAATTGTGATAAGATAGGACATATGGCATCAAACTATCCTGATAGATAATCAAGTGAAAAGAGAGATTATCGAGATGACAGACAGAAAGATAATCATTACAGAGGACACCAAGACTTCAGAAGAAGAGATAGAAAGTCATGCTTAATAGCCGATGAGGAATCCAATGATGATAAATCAGATGAAACTGATACAGAGGAAGCAGTTTATGTGGCTATCAAAGATGGATTAGATGAAGAAAGGTATGAAGAAAAAGCTTTAATATCTCACATAAATACTAATGATTCTTGGATCATAGATAGTGGATGCTCACATCACATGACAGGTGATAAACACAAGTTTGTTATATTAGAAGATTATGATGGAGGCTATGTAAGATTTGGTAATGATGTAACATGTCCAGTAAGAGGTAAAGGATCTATAACACTTCTTGACAATGCAAAATGAAATGATGTTTATTGGGTTGAAGGTTTGAAATACAATTTGTTGAGTGTATCACAGCTAAACAACACAAGTTACCGAATAGAATTTCAAAAAGGAATTGTCAAAGTTCATGACAAGCATGGAAAGTTGGCTGCTACTGGGACACAAACAAAAGGTAACACATTTCACCTTGACTCAACTCGGAATAAGTGTCTATATGCAAAGACAGATGATACCTGGTTATGGCATAAAAGGTTTTGTCATGTAAATTTTGATAATCTGATCAAAATAAGCAAGAAGCACCGAGTAAGAGGTTTACCAAGTCTTGAGAAACCTGAGAATGCTATGTGCCGAGGATGCCAGATGGGTAAGATGACAAGATCAAGCTTTACAAGTAAGTCCTACACTTCTAAGGGAATTCTAGATCTTGTGCATACTGATCTTTGTGGTCCTATGAAAGTTCAGAGTTATTATGGTGATAAATATTTCATATTATTTGTGGATGATTACTCAAGGATGATGTCAGTTATGTTTTTAAAAGAAAAATCAGAAGATTTTCAAATGTTTAAATGGTAAAAGGCAAGAGTTGAAAATGAAACAGGAAGACAACTGAAATGTCTTAGATCTGATAGAGGAGGAGAATTCACTTCTAACGAATTTAACGTATTCTGTGATGATCATGGTATTAAAAGACAAGTCTCTACACCGAGAACTCCATAGAAAAATGGGATATCCGAGAGAAGAAATAGATCTATTGTGGATTGTGCCAGAACCCTGATGATTGAAAAGAAAGTGTCACAAACATTTTGGAGAGAAGCAATAAGAACAATAGTTTACACCCTGAACCAAGTACAACTAAAGAAAGGAACTTTGAAGACACCATATGAAATCTAGTATGATAAGAAACCTAATGTAAGTTATTTTAAAATCTTTGGAAGTAGATGCTATGTTCACAAAGATGACAGAAATGGTAAGTTTGATTAGAAAAGTGAAGAAGGAACATTTCCAGGTTATTCTTCTAGAAGCAAAGCATTTAAATGTCTGATCAAATCATCTAACAAAATAGTAGAAAGTGAAAATGTGAAAATTGATGAATTTGCAGAAAGAAATGATGAAGGAAATTCTAAGGAACCAGAAGATTATGATGAATTTGTCTATGTTCAACTGACAAGTCTTACCGAGAGGAATTTTGAAGGAAATGAAGAGGATATCTAGTTATCGAGTGATGAAGAAGATCATACAGAGCCTACCGAGCCTATATTAGCCAAGTATGTCAAAAGGAATCATGCATCAAGTCAGATTATAGGAGATAAGAGTGACCCAGTAATGACAAGGAACAAATTGAGACAAAACACATGTTTGATATCTGAATTTGAACCAAGGATAGTGAAAGAGGCATTTAACAGTGAAGATTGGATAAATGCTATGACAGGAGAGATTGATCAAATCAAGAAGAATGACACATGGACACTGGTCCCAAGACCGAAGGACAAAAATGTAATTAGTACAAAGTGGATTTTCAGAAACAAGCTGAATGAAAAAGGTGAAGTCACTAGAAATAAAGCAAGACTAGTTTGCAAAGGTTATGCCCAAGAAGAAGGAATTGATTATGGTGAGACTTTTGCACCTGTGGCAAGACTTGAAGGAGTAAGAACATTGTTGGCATATGATTCTTACAACAATTTCAAGGTATATCCAATGGACGTCAAATCTGCATTTCTGAATGGTATATTAGAAGAAGAAGTTTTTATTGAACAACCTGAAGGATTTGTTGAAGACAAGAATAAAGATCAGGTATGTAAACTGAACAAAGCCTTATATGGTCTGAAACAAGCACCTAGAGCATGGTATGAGAGATTGAACTCTTATTTGATCAAGATTGGTTTTATAAGGACAAGTGAAAACATCAATATGTACATGAAGAATGATGAAAATGGAATACTGATCTCATCCATATTTGTTGATGATATTATCTTTTGTGGAAATGACTCTTTATGCAAGAACTTTGGAAATGAAATGAGCAAAGAATTTGAGATGTCATTAATTGGTGAGATAAAGTATTTTATAGGTTTACAGATACTGCAAATGAAAGATGATATTTTCATTACTCAATCCAAGTACATAAAGGAAATCTTGAAGAAATTTGGAATGGAGGAGTCAAAACCAGTAAGTACTCCTATGACTACCAACTCTAAATTATCAAAGAATGATGAATTTGCATCTGTTGATGAGACACTTTATCGATCTATGATTGGAAAGTTGCAATATGTTGTTCACAACAGGCCAGATATAGCACATGCAGTAGGTATAGTTGCAAGATTTTCTGCAAATCCCAAGGAAACACACATGACAACAATCAAGAGAATTTTTAGATACTTAAAAGGCACTGAAGATTATAGCTTAGTATATCAAAAAGGAAATGACTTTGATTTAAAAGTTTATACTGATGTTGATTGGGTAGGCAACATTGATGACAGGAAAAGCACAAGTGGAGGAGCTTTCTTTTTAGGAGAAAGACTAGTAAGTTGGCTTAGCAAGAAATAAGGATGTGTTTCACAGTCAACAATAGAAGCTGAATATGTTGCTGCAACATTGAATTGTACCAATATAGCATGGATCAAACAACTATTGGAAGATATAAATGAGAAAGTTACTGAGCCAGTAACTATATTTTGTTACAATACTAGTGCCATTAACATTTCAAAGAATCTTGTTATGCACTCTAAGACAAAGCACATTCCTATCAAGTATCATTATCTTAGAGAAGAAGTTCAAGAGAAGAAAGTGGTGTTGGAGTATGTTAGCACAAAGGAACAAATAGTAGATATCTTCACCAAGCCACTACCAAGGGACACTTTTGAGTATCTCAGAAGTAAGTTAGGGGTCCTACCCCTATCTTCCATTCACTGACCGAGTTCGGTGAAAGCATCAATTCGACGAATCTACAAAATATATTATAGGAGTTGATGCTGATTCACACACTTTAGGATGTTTTCTAAAGGTGTACAAGAAACAATAATAGGGAACATGAATTAAAGTCAAAATGCTTTGACTGAGACTAACTTGACACATAACAACAAAGGAAATCACTTCATACAGGAAGAAATTATGTTTTAGTTTTTTCTTTTTGGCATTGTTGTCAAAGGGGAAGAAGACTAATGACAGGGGGAGAGCATTTCAACATTTCAGCAATCTGAATCCGAATCATTTAGGTCAAATCAATTGATTTTGCCATCAATGCCAAAGGGGGAGATTGTTGGCATTATAGCAGACAATAAGAGATTGTTGGCATTTCAATAAGGATATTGAGAAGATTGTTGATGATTATGGATATAAATGATCAAGGATGTTTACTGTCTTAATATTATTATTTTGTCATTGATGTCAAGAAATTGATTTTCTAATTCAGTATGTTGTTGCCATATCTTAAGAAGTATGATTTGATGAGTATAAAGATGTCAGTAAAAGACACAGAAAGAATGTGATGAATAAGGGGAGGAATAAGTTATTCAATGGGCAACTATTACCGAGTTAGACAATGATGAGATCATGATGTTTAGATTATTTTGATATCCTATATATGTTGTTGATTGTAAGGTTAATACTATACTATGTTACCGAGCAAAGAACCTAGTCGGTAAACCCTAAGGAACCTAGTCGGTAAACCCTAAGGTTATTGCTATCAGTTAATGAAGGTAGAATGTTTACCGAGTGACATTTAGTATTTACCAAGTTGCAACCGAGTAATAATAGAATACATTGAATGAATAAAAGCATTATTTAATGAAGGAAGCTGATGAGCTGGAACTGATTAAATGATTTGTATGTCGTGCATGAAGTTTGTTAAGGATATATGGCAATGAAAGATCGGTAGGAAGATCTAAAGCTTAGATTGAACCGCAATACCCTAGCACAAGTTACAAGAAATGTATGCAAGTTCCAATGCAGGGTAAAACATTTTCAGATCGAAGGATACATTGAACCTGGTCAAGTTTGAAGATCTGATGGCTATGATTGATCATGGGATATGTGATCAAGGAGATTAAGTGGTTGCCAAATTTTTTATAAATAAGGAACTGATGATAAAAAATGTATGTGGGCAAGTGTAAGCATAGGGATGCTACATAGTGATTACCGAGCACTGAAGCTTGAAGACCTGTTTTGATAATAGAGTATAGAGCCCAATAGAAGGACAAGATAAGTCCTATGATTAGATTGTATTGAGCAAATAAGAATCTGCTTTAGCATTTTTGGTTGTGAAGTTGCAGATATATTTTATTACTATTATTTTGTAAAGTGACAGAAAATCTCTTAACTGAGTGGACTTAACAGTCTTATTTGTAAAACCCTCTAGCAAGGTGACATTCTTATTGAGTGTTTGAAATCCTTTAACAAGGTCACTTCTAACAAGGTGAAGATCCTAACAGATCTGAGGGAAATCCCTTAATCAGGTCACATCTAGCAATGTGTTTGTAATCTTTAACATGATTTTCTTTTAACCGAGCATACTCTAGAAGAGTATATTTCTTAGTGGGTCCGAAATCCCACAGTGGTTTTTCCCTATTTGGGTTTCCATGTTAAATTTGGTGTTATGAGTGTTATGATGTTTATATGCTTATGAGTTTGCATTTTTAGCAGTTTTGGTTATATTGCTGAAGTATATGTTACCGAGGTTGAATCTGTTGATTTTATGGAAGATTAAGTTTGTATGATTCACCCCCCACTCTCATCTTGTTAGCTTGGCATCTGTACTAAACATTTAGTATCAAAACTATCAGAATATTCCTCACACGCACCTTTCTTCTTACTACAACGAAGTTATCAAAGTTTATGTGGCCTAATCTTTGGTGCCACAGCCAACTTTAATCAACTTGTCCTAACATGCATTGGGACTCATAGAATTCCTAAACATTATAGACATTACCATCTGTTCTCTTTCCTTTTGTCACAACTTAACCGGTATTGTCTTTCCTTATCTGGCAACTGGTTGATTCAAAGGTGAATTTGTAACCTTTGTCACACATCTGACTCACACTCAATAGATTGTGCTTTAGGCCTTCCACATAATATACATCATGTGCCTTAAATTTTCCATCAATGCTTAGAGTGCGTCTTCTCTTTATTTTGATGGATGAG
This sequence comes from Cryptomeria japonica, assembly GCF_030272615.1. Classification (NCBI taxonomy): domain Eukaryota; kingdom Viridiplantae; phylum Streptophyta; class Pinopsida; order Cupressales; family Cupressaceae; genus Cryptomeria; species Cryptomeria japonica. Next base: position 334,389,543 of record NC_081407.1, read on the forward strand.
TTCTCTCCAAACCTTACTGAACCACCATTATAGTCTTCAAGTTTGATGAATTTATTTTTGTCACCAGTCATGTGATTGGAGCAACCACTATCTACAACCCGAAGATTTTTCCTTTCAGCATGTAAGGCAGTCTACACTATGAGACTTGATTCTGCCTTTTCCTTTTCTTTCTCAACCCATATCGGTTCAATTTCCTTCTTCTTGTCAGCTGCTATATTGTGCTCAGGTTTAGTTTTCGATTCTTGATCAGAATTTTTCTTCTTCTGCTTTATCTTCCAGTTTTTACACAACTTTCCTATGTGTCCAAACTCTTGACAATTATAGCATTTTACATCTTCAAATAAAGGACCATCCTTAAGAGTATTGTAGGGTAGCGGTTTATTCTTCCTATGTTCAAAACTCTTATGACCATATTCATTTCACTAATAATAGACAACATTCGCATCCCAGAGTGCATTAAATGGATTTCTACTTTCATAACTCATAGAGGGCTTATTGACTAATCTACAGTCAGCTATTCTATGCCCAAATTTGTTACACCGGTAACAGTAACCAAGAAAGTTTGAAACACACCGATTAGGTTGCCTTGGTCCTGAATGGGACTACCTCATCGGGGGTTTTCCCTTCATGTTGTTGAATCTGGTGAATCCTTCATGGTCAACTCTTGCATTTCTCCTTGGATTTGCATGTTGATACAAGAAGTGTGGCCTTCGGTTCATTGTTGTATACTAATTTGAGTGGCAATTTCCAACAACATTTGCATATGTCTTTTTTCCTGTATCCTTGGTTACAATGAATGTCTTCTTTTCTTCACCTTCAAAAGAAGAGGTGAACTTTATTTCTTTGCCAAATTTATCTTTGTGAGTTGAGCTGTGACCTTCTTCAAATCCTAAACCACTAGTGTCTTTCGATTGCTTCTATTTTCTCAACATCTTCTCTAAGGCCTTGGTGTTGCTTTCATATTTGCTCCTTATTTTTATTTCTTCCTTACTTTCTTCAAACTCCTTTCTGAGCTTCACTTTTTCTTCTTCCAACTCTTGATGCTCCTTTTCCTTCTTTGTCAGATAAGGGGATATAGCTTCACATATCCTCTTACTTTCTTCTAGCTACAATTGCAAGTCAGATATAACTTGACTGGACTCATCCAGAGATTTCTTCAAGAGATCTTGTTCATCTACTACAGAAAGTTTGACCTTTTGGAGTTCTCTTCTTGTTTTACTCAATTTCTCAGGAACACTAATAAGTTCACTTTCCAAGTCCACTTCAGCTTCAATATCCTCTTCTTCCTCGTCTTCATTAACTGGTTCACCAAGTGCCATGAAGAGATTGACTTTTTTGTCATTCTCATGGTAATCATATTCTGATGCATTTTTTTCATCTCGTGTATCATCCTCACTAGTATATAGGCTGTTCTGATTCTGGTAGCCTCTCCTTCCTTGCCGGTAGTCATTTCTTTCTCTATCTTTGCTAGTAGATTTTCTGAACTCTCTTGACTCATCTCCACTAGTTTCTTTGTGAGGACACTTTGCAACAAAGTGTCCAACCTTCCCACAGTTAAAACATTTAAGTGGTAGCTTTCCTTTATACCGACCGGGTCCTCTTTTGAGCTTCCTGACAAAATTTTCTACTTCTACATCAAAATTTTCACTTGATTCTTTATGAGTAGTTGCTTCTTTGTCCTTTTTGGTGATGTTGAATGCTCCTTCTTTCCTTAAGGAAGTATCACCATTTGTTCTCATCTCATAGGCCCTTAGTGAGCCAAATAACTTATCCATTGTAAAGTTCTTTAGGTCCTTGGGTTCTTCTATGGGAAATACCTTAGTGTCATACTTGGGTGTGAGAGATCTGAGTACCTTCTTGACAAGAGTCTCATCTGCAATCTCTTCACCAAGTCCTCTGATGGTGTTCACAGTTTCATCAAATCTGTGAAGATAGTCTGCAATCTTTTCATCATCTTTCATCTTGATGCTTTCAAGTTGGCCCCTTAGTGCTTGCATCTTGGCCTCTTTGACTTTTGCATCTCCTCCAAACAACCTCTACAATTTATCCCAAGTCTCCTTTGTTGAAACATAGTGCATCACTTTGACAAACTCATTATCAGACAACCCTCTCAAGATAGCATGTTTGGACTTTGCATTGTTCTCATATTCCTTTTTGGTATCTGGATGAATGGGAGGAACACTAGGAACAGCATACCCATTCTTGACAGACATCCACACATCAAAACCCACAGAGGAAATATAGGTCTCCATTCTTCTGCTCTAGAAGGTATAGTTAGATCCATTGAACATGGGGGCTTTTGAGGAAGAAGACTCATATATTTGCATTGAATTTAAAATCCAAAATCTACCCAAGGTTTAACGATAACCAGGAACCTAATCTTTGATACCAATTCTTGAACAAATATTACCACTAAGAGGGTGGGTGAATTAGTGGTTCCTAAGATTTTTGAACATTCAAAAAAAACTTCAGAATACTTGTTATTAACTTAAGCATTGAACAATAAAACTGGTAGAGCGGCAAGGAAAGCCAAAGAGATAAATCACACAAATGCAACTCACAACACCAGATGTACGAGGAAAACCCAACATAGGAAAAACCTTGGTGAGAAAAGTTGTTGGAGACTACTGCTCCAATTGAGCCTCATAGGTAAAAAACTGGATTACAAAGATTTAGGGCACCAACCCAAGGAGAACCAACCCCTGCATTAAGCTCCAACTTGGCGATGTATATTGAAATACAATTTAGATACAATTAAGGCTTCTTGTTGCAAATGAATTCTGCAACTCTTGATCAAATACCTTACTGCCAGTTGATAGTCTTTTCTCCTCCACTGACCTCTATTAACACTCTTTCTCTCTCATAGTCCCACCACACACTATGTCACAATTGGATGCTACCTTTCTCTACTATACCTTTCTGGTTTTGCTTAACTGTTGAACTACAGTTATACTGGTAGTCAGTCACTACTGGTTAAACCATCTTACCAGTTTGCTTGCTCACTAACTCTGCAACTTTTTTAGAATGAATTCTAAGGCCAAAATTATTCTCTCCACTTAATCTCTCTTTTCTCTTTTTCTTCTCTATGACATCAACTTGCTCTGTCTCGAGCTCATATATTTATCACCATGGTTTTCTACCAAGAAGCAATTCAAATTCAGAGTAGTTAGAGTTTCCTTTTCCTGACACTATCTCCATGAGATCTAATTTAGTTTGTCTTGGGTCAATCACCTATACTCCAAGGATGTATCTATACATGTTTTCCATTATCCAAAGCATACTTGCTAAAGATAGCAATCATGTACAAGATTTTCTATCTTGAAATTTGTCAACACATAAAATGCTTAGCTATTTCCTTTTCAAGGTCTTCTCAAATTGGATTTCCTTTGCATTGATCTAGGTGCCAACTGCTCACTAATCTTCCTCTATTATTCTTTCTTACTCAAGCTGTATTAGTCAGTTTCAATCCTGTAATTTGTGGTTGTTTCATTAATGTCGACTAGTTATTTCAACAACCATTTTGATGGAGGCTTCACCAACCTCTGCATGTTTGCCACCTTAGCTCCACATGACATCACAATGGTCAATCACTTAGCTCACTGACACACATTTGGTTCATACTTGATCATTCAATGAACTCATACCAGTACATCCTTTTACCTGTGAGACCTTCTTCTTCAGCTAACCATTTGTTACTCACCAAGTTAGTATGCACATAGTCTTCATCATGGTTTATGCCTTAGCGGTAAGCCTTCATTTTGTCTACTCACTCTCATGTGAATTGCAATCATACTGGTCACTCCTTTCTTACTAGCGACCTTGTCAAACTGGTTGACATCAATGACAACTTAATGCCAAGATGCCAACATGTAGTAGTATGTGAAAATATTATAATGGGGAATGCACATGCATTCAGGCACACTAGGCCTAAAGCTCTTTGTTCTAAACATAATGGTATAGGAGGCTACAACCCTCAGGGAAGTCTCACTGAATAACAATAAGATTTAGACTACAATCTAGAAGAAATGAACTATTTAGGAATAGCATCTCCAAATGCATGATTATAGTTCCAGTTAACCATAATTGTCTGCCTAGCAACACCAATCACTCCTCAATCACAACACTGAAAGATGGATCACTTGATACACATATGCAACTCTCTGATAATGTAGACACAACCTTGACACATAAATTACATGACTATATCACCTATATATACAAATCATCAACCTTGATAACAAGATCGACTAAACCCTCATCTCAAAATCAAAAAATTATATCACACTATACAAAGATCAACCACAAGACCAATATAATTTTTTACATGATATAACATGGACCTGATTCAAATTCCCAAACACTCAACTCCATCAAAAAATACACCAAGATCAACCGCAACACGCTACACCACCAAAAATATCGCCTAACATGAAAATCATCACTAGTTCATTAAAATTATCAAAAACTCACACAATGATCTATGCGGATCATGAAAAAAAATAGGATGGGACTAGGAAACACCAGCAATAATTTTATAATCATTAGCAATAGCTACACCAACGCCACTTATCAAATCTTCATTTGTCAATGTCTGAAAGCTCAAGAACGCAACCAATCAGCAATGATCACGAAGAAAGATAACTTTCAAAGAACCAAATCATAATCCATCTGAAATGAAGATACATAAGACCGTCCCAAATAATATCCCAAAATCATAGCACAAGATCTATTCACACAAGAATATACTGAAGGAAATACTGAACTATGCAAAACAGTGATCAACAAAACAAAACTACAAAATCGGATCATAGGATCTTCCCAATCTGCAATCATTGGAGCAATTGATAGGAATATGTTGATATCAATGACAACAACATATCCTAGCAGCAACAATGACCAACAATCTCCAACAATAGCACCTTTTCATACATGCAAAGAATTTGTAGCTTTAGGAAAAGGGAATGATAACTATCATTATTTTCAAAACTGGCATCACATGATTTAGGAGAGATAAAATGATGATGTGTGAAACAATATTGATAACTGTAGACACCTAAAATTGTCCAGTCTAATTAAATAAATATTTTATTTATTTAATTATCTAAGCCTAATTCTTCTATTAATTAAATAAATCTTTATTTATTTAATTAATTCATCTATCCTCTTCTAGCCTTATTTCTCATTTAAATAAATACCTTTATTTATTTAAATTATCCTTTTCCTAAATTAAATAAATATTTTATTTATTTAATTGATCCCACTTCTTCTATTAATTAAATAAATCTTTATTTATTTAATTAATTCATTAACCTTTTCTACCCATGACACATGTCATTCATCTCTTAATTCATACACTACCTACCCCTCTCATTATTTTATTATTTCTTTTACCTACCCTCTAATCATAGCCGACCATTTATCTTTTACACCTCTCAATCTTATCCCTCCATTTCATATAGTGTCTTCTATATAAGAGGGTACTTCCTTCATTATCAACCCTAATCAATCATTCTAATCAATCTATGCATCCTAATCAATTGATTACACTCACTATGCATTCAGCCCCGACTACACTTTCGAACTTGCATATGCAATCAAGCCTACTGTCAACCACATTTTTGTTCTTTGTTGAGCTCTTGTGCACACATAAAATCTGAGAGGAAATATATCAAGCAAGATCAATGGAGATAGGAAAAATGGAGATTCAAACACTATTGGACATGTGATCATATAATCTTTGTGATTTCATTTGATTTGCATTGTCTTAGGTAATCTTCATATGTTATGGTGGATCTTTGTTGTTGTTAGGCTAGGGTTTTGTGGTTGAATTCATTTAGTCTTTCAATATTGTTGTTTCCACTTTCACCATATACATTTTCTTTTGTAAGTCCCTGATTTGTTGTTCCGAATTGTTCTTCGGTGGTGACCGACTTCTTGGACCATACCCCATACCTGAAGCACCAATTGGAGAAGGAGCATGTTGCATATATGGATGGTATTGATCATACACATGTTCATATGGAGGAGGTCTATAATGATGTTGCATATATGGACCACTTGGTATTAAGTCATGGGGTGAATTAGCAGAGGCTTTTATCCAACACTTCTCATACAACATAGAGACAGACATATCGGTGATTACTTTGTGCAGCACCAAGCAAAAGGATGGAGAATCTTTTTCATCATTTTTACAAAGTTGGAGGAATCTAGCTAGCAGATGCTCTTGTGAAATTCCACAAAAACAAATGGTAGACATGCTCACCCAAAATGTTACCAAGGACATTGGTTATGACCCGAGAAAAGCTTGTTTGTCCACCTTCAAGGATGCCATTGAAAAAGGCTTAGCAATAGAGAAGGTCCTAATTGAACAAGGATTCATCAAAATATTCAAAGAAAACAAAGAGGACTTTAAAGGAAAAGACAAGCCAAGATTTTGGAATAAAAACAAGAGCACATTGAATGATGGTGTTGTTGATGCCAATACACTATGACCCAAAATCATTTTTTCTGGATCAAGCTCTACAAACAATCAAGTGAATACTCAAACAACCTCCAGATCATGAAGGAAGTACACCCCATTGGGAGAACCACTTGAGTCAGTTTTCAAAAAGCTAGTGGCAAACAAGATAATCACAATTCCAGATTTGCCTCCATATGAGCCAAAGGTTAAACCAAATTGGTGAAATGATGATGAATATTGTGAATTTCATAAGAGAAAGGGACATAAAATAGGAAATTGTCATCGACTGAAGAACATCATACAAGATCTCATTGATAGAGGTGACATTGAGATTGAAGGACACTCATCCAATCAAGAACATGGGATGTTTAAGGAACCATTCCCAAAACATGACAAGGGAAAAGCTAAAGCCACAGATGATCAGACCAACTATACCAGAGCATCCTATAACTATGATTCAACTATCAATCACATTTCGATGGACAATTATGTCTCTACCATTATCATCAAGGATAAAATGCTTGAGAATTCTACCCAAAGACCCAAGATTGTCCTAAAAGGCATTGGATCTTCTTCCGAACCTACCTTTGAATGTAATGTCACAACTCGTCAAGGTAAATTCACCTTGCAAGGTGCTCCAGCTAAAATCACCACTTCCTCATCAACCAAGCCTAAATATGACCTTGTAGAACAGTTAGGGAAGACACCTGCACTTATCTCCATCCTTGAGCTCTTGCGCATATCCCCTGCACATAAAGCTATTCTTGACAAAATCTTGAGAGACACTTCTGTTCATACTGATCTAAATGTGGACCATTTTCAAGCCATGGTGGGATACCTTTCCATTCCACACTCCCTTACATTCACTGAAGTTGACGATGCGTCCGTGAGCCAACCGCATAATGCACCTTTACACATTGAAGCCTTCCTACACAAACACCAAATAAAACGAGTCCAGATAGATGGAGGAGCAGGTCTAAACATTTTTACATTAAACACTATTAAACAATTGGGATATTTTGATAAAGTTGTGAATGCTACAAACAAAATTACCATCAAGGCATATGATGACAAAGAGCATTGATCCAAAGGAACAATCACCTTACCTCTTAGAGTTGGGCTAGTTACAAAGGATGTGGTTTGTCAATTCCTAGACCTTGATCTCACATACAATAAAATGCTAGGACATCCATGGATTCATGAGATGAGGGTAGTCCCATCTACATATCATCGATGTATCAAGTTTCCTCACAATGGAGTTGAAGTGACTGTCAAAGCTGATCCTAATCCATTCATATATTGCAACAATCTGCAACCTAGATCAGAAATAACAATCCCTATCAATCGAGAAGCTATTCCTTCTTCAGCATATGTCGATCCAGAATCATTGAAAGCTTCTACATCAAAACAAGAAGAGCACAAAGAAAATTTCAAGTTTAAAGACATGGGATGTGGTGAGTATATCTTTCATGTTGATCAACTCCCACTATCTGCTAAGACATTCAGTCGACAGGAACAATCTATAAATAATTTGCAAGGAATTGGGTGTGAACCACCTAGTGTCGTGGCTACCAAGTCTAAATGCAAATCTCCTCTAGTGGTGCAAGCAACTCTTGATATCAATAGTCCTAAGAGTGGTTCCAGTGAAGAATCTATTGACCATATTGCCAACCCTCTTGAGAACTCACATAGATTTACCATTTCATCCATTCATTCCATTTTCACTCCAATCCTAGACTTGGATCAACAAGAATTACAAAAGCCCTTACTCATTGGGGATCAAAAATCAAGATTTGAAAAGAAAAATTTAAAAGTCAATAATAAAGAAAATTCCTTTAGTCCAAATAAAAATCAAAAGTTATTGGACTTTGCAAAAATCAAGGTCAAGGATAAAAATCATATGAAGAAAAAAGAACAAGAGTTGATCTCCCATAATATCAAAATAACTGGGGGCAAAAGTTCTAAAATTTCAAGTCAAAAAGCATACTTGTTGATCCTAAGTCTCCATCATGCTATCCTACTTTCACTTCTTTTCACAATGATAAGCCTTCATCACTCATCTACTTGTTCCACACATCCTTTCCCTTCTGGTGATACATCATGGACCTTTAATGGAGCTTCCTCGAGGGACTTTGTTATCAAGGATGTCCAAACTTCTTTAGGTGACACGCATACGGGCCTATGTAGTCCACACACTAGTAATTCTATCTCAGTTCTTTCATCGAGGAAGACAGTCACTCGAGATACACATCATTCAGTCAAAGAACGTTGCAGTTACAATCATAAGGTTAAGCCTTGCACATTCGGGGTGGGTGACTTGGTTCTAAGAGAAAATCTTAAAAATCAGCAAGACAGAGAGAAGAAGGGCAAATTTGAACCAAACTGGCTTGGTCCCTACATCATCACAATAACATATGGATCTGGTGCATATCAGCTCTCAACCATAGAGGGTGAACCTTTGGAGGATCCTATCAACAACATCCACCTTCACAAGTTTCACACATAGCTCTTCAGAGTATCCTAATTCAAAAAAAATAAAAAAAAATACAAAAATACAAAAATATAAAAAAAATCATAAAATAAAAAAATCGTTACTTGGTGAAAACCTGGTGAACAGGTGCCTTGTGACACAAAAAAAAATTTGAAAAATTTGAAAAACAAAAAAACATTTCGTCCAACGGTGAAAACCACTTCGGTGGCACCCTGGGCAAGTACCATGGTGAAAACTTGGTCACCAGCACCATGTGTAGAGACATTGCTCCTCCCTCCTTCAGGATTCCAATTCATCCTTCACTTTGCACACACTCATGACCTATTCATTCATAACAAAATTACCCATTCCCATCATGGCTTGTTATTGATCTACCTAAGATTGGTTAGCCATTCATAATAAACGTTCCTTTTCACCCATTTCCATCCATAATAAACCAGCTCCTATCTGTGGCTAAGGCTAATCCTATGTCTAGTGATGGGTGTGGAACTGAGGGCATCACATGTTTCAAGGAGTACAGTTTCTTCTAGTTTTCTTCAGTCTATCCGCGCACAATCCGCAATAAAGCAACATTTGCATCATAGATCCGCAATAAAGTTCCATCTTCTCTGCAATAAAGTATCAGTTTCATGGATTTAGTCAGTTTCAGATGAGACAAAGTAGTAAAAATGGGCTTCAATAGATCAAATCTTTCAATAGACTCAGACAACATTACGGTTCAATGCTATATATCCTTTTTGTGAAAGTAAACATTGTGACACAATCAAATAAACTTATACAAGTGACAAGAGACACTAAAACTTGAGGACTACAGTGGATGTTGGTGTCGAGTCTTGGTTTTATTTTGATTTTATCTTTTGGTGACATGTCTTTTAGCTTTTTTGGGATGTCTTTGACTAGAGATTCTATCTCCAGGATGTCTTTGACTAGAAAGGCGAGGATGGGGTATCGTCACCTATTTTTCTTTTGCTGTCTGTGGATTGTCTCTTAGTAATGCTATGACTTGTCTCAGGATATGAGGACACTGAGAGTCTAGTTTGAACTGGGACATTCCTTGTTTGCAACTGTCTTATCTCCATGCAAACAGGTACAATGACTTTTTGGGTCAAACATATGCCTCGATTGTCATAACCTACTTTCCAAAATAAAGCTCAATGATGATAATGCACAAGAAGCTCTTTCACTTTCATATCTTCTATCTTTCATCCCCCTTTCTTCATTGACTTCCATCATCCTTCTTGAGTCTATGTTGCCTGCTATCACATGACTGAGTATAATGACACGCCAAAAATATTTGCATTTCATATACTCTACACTTGCATTATCACATGTTAGCATATCGCATTTCATACATACATATAGATATCACAATCACATCACATCCTACACACAACACATATTAGTACATCTTACATTTTTATCATGAAAATAGTCATTTGCATTATCATATTCATCTACATTTCATACATTCACATTCACATATGCATAACATATAGAACATAAAAGAACAAAAATATGGCATTTCATCATGTACATATTTGCATCCATATCATAACCATCACATAGAAACATACATCATGAAACATCTCATCACATAGGTACGCATGCATATAGTTGCCGCAAAGATGAATCATCTCATATATATAATCATAAGTGTCATGATACAATGATGTCAAAATACATATGGCTACAAAATCATCCGAAGGTGTCTACATCATCATACAAAATGGTACAAAATTGATACATAGGGAGCCCTCTAAGGCTATGATGAACTCCCTCCCTCAGAGTCAACTGGTCTCGATGGAGTCTGAGCCCTAGAAGGACCCACCCCAGGATCATCTCTCCTGTCCCCTCTGTCTCCTGAGCCTAGTTGTCTCATCCTCCTCCTCTCCTCCTCCTCCCCCATCCCGCAGGCAATCCTCGTGTCGCCCTATCCAGACAGAGGAACCCACTGATCACTCCTACCAGCATCACCGCTAGCACCAATCCTGTCTATGTCATGGTGTCCCATGCCACGTGTTCTGCCCTCATCTCCAGTCCTGGATCTTAGAACACTCGTCTCAGGGCATCCCTGTCTCCATCTCAATCGTAGGGTACTAACTCCCCATCGATCGGTATCCTCAATATCCTGTATACATCCTCTAAGGTGACTACCATCTCACCCATCGGCAAATGGAACGTGCATGTCTCAGAGTGCCATCTCTCAGCAAGTGCAGTCGGCAATCCCATGTTCACCCAAAACTCAGGCACATATAGAATGAATCACAAGCCCATAACCTCCAGCATAGGTAGGTACTCCTGCAGTCAAGCAAATCAATCATGTTAGTCATAGTGGCATTCCCTGTTCATCACAAAATGCTGCTCTTTATCCTAGTGCTTATATTTATCATATGGCACTATTTATCCTAGTGACACTCATTGTTCATCACAAAGTGTTGCTATTTATCCTAGTGGCACTCCCTGTTCATCACAAAGTACTACGTGTTTTTGCACTCCCTGTTCATCGCAAAGTGCTACTTACATTTACACTCACTGTTCATCACAAAGTGCTGCTCTTTTTTTTAGTACTCCCTATTCATCACAAAGTACTTTGTCTTGGTACTCCCTGTTCATCACAAAGTGCCTTGATCTATCTTATCCTAGGGCCTCTGCTTGAGTGTATCCTCTTAAGTAGTTTCCTAATTGGCAATGTATATTCTATCACAGAATTGTCAATCCTGGCCCTATTTGCTATTTTAGTCTTCCCTAGAGGACCTGCTTGAGTGTATCCTCTCAGCAGCTTATCCAATCGACAGCATATGTTCATCACAGAACTGTTGATTTGGCCTAGAAGACATAAACGCGCTTTCATTACATAAACATGCTTACATATTGCACAGATGTGCCTGGCACTAGCACAGACACGCCTCGGCATTTTTTGACCTTGTCTGACATATTCTAAAATGCATTCATTGCACTACCTAGCATGCATTTATGAAAACATTTATTGCGACAAAGTACAAGGAGGTTTTGCGGTACTTACCTGCCCTCCTGCATCTTCTAGCCTCTAAAATCGGCGAATGCGATGGAATCTATGCACCAATGTCATCGCTGCTGACTGTTGCTGCTCTATTCTCTCTCTGCACTCTAATCTCTTGGATGTGTGGATGACAATGAGGATTTTTTTCCCTCGTGGTCTATTTTATAGACTTCCCTAGCCCTAGCTCTAGCCCTCATTTCCCAAGTCAGTCTTCATTATCCCATGACTCTGTCACTCTATCTGGTCAGTCCATTTTAGCCTTTCTTTCTTATCGAGAGAATGTCTGTGATCTTTCCAGACATTTTCATCCAATCTCTCAAGGGGGCATATCATTCCCGTCTTGGGGCAACTTTGTATCAGTTCATATTTTTTTCTTTGAAACAACGCGACAAGCTGCATTGTCTCAAAGAGGGGCAAAATGTAGAGACCTAAAATTGTCCAATCTAATTAAATAAATATTTTATTTATTTAATTATCGAAGCCTAATTCTTCTATTAATTAAATAAGTCTTTATTTATTTAATTAATTCATTTATCCTCTTCTAGCCTTATTTCTCATTTAAATAAATACCTTTATTTATTTAAATTATCCTTTTCCTAAATTAAATAAATATTTTATTTATTTAATTGATCCCACTTCTTCTATTAATTAAATAAATCTTTATTTATTTAATTAATTCATTAACCTTTTCTACCCATGACACATGTCATTCATCTCTTAATTCATACACTACCTACCCCTCTCATTATTGTATTATTTCTTTTACCTACCCTCTAATCATAGCCGACCATTTATCTTTTACACCTCTCAATCAAATTTATTTAATTAATTCATTAACCTTTTCTAGCCATGACGCATGTCATTCATCTCTTAATTCATACACTACCTACCCCTCTCATTATTTTATTATATCTTTTACCTACCCTCTGATCATAGCCGACCATTTATATTTTACACCTCTCAATCTTATCCCTCCATTTCATATAGTGTCTTCTATATAAGAGGGTACTTCCTTCACTATCAACCCTAATAAATCATTCTAATCAATCTATGCATCCTAATCAATTGATTACACTCACTATGCATTCAGCCCCAACTACGCTTTCAAACTTGCATATGCAATCAAGCCTACTTGCAACCACATTTCTGTTCTTTGTTGAGCTCTTGTGCACACATAAAATCTGAGAGAAAATATATCAAGCAAGATCAACGGAGATAGGAAGAATGGAGATTCAAACCCTATTGGACATGTGATGGTATAATCTTTGTGATTTCATTTGATTTGCATTGTCTTAGGTAATCTTCATATGTTATGGTGGATCTTTGTTGTTGTTAGGCTAGGATTTTGTGGTTGAATTCATTCAGTCTTTCAATATTGTTGTTTCCACTTTCACCATATACAATAACCATTTCATCATACAAAAATATTTATTTATAGAACCACATGACCACTGATGATGCAAAATGGCAAATAGAACAGATAACAACTGAGAACATACCTTGTAAAATAACCAAGGAAAAGAAGTTATATGTGACCAAAATGCCTATCCTCCAAGAATAATCAACTTCTTTTGATTGACCATGAGACACCCATGACCTAATGACTTGGCAAGGCTCCCATTTTGAAAATTGAATTATGTTTGGAATATATTCCATCCCTCCTAACATGATATTTGATAATATGATGAAACAATAAGGATCTCGTCAACTATTGAGAAGGGGGGTGAATCAATAGATAAAAAATATACTAAACTTTAACCAAACTTAAACCCAACTCATAAACAACTTGCTAAACTAACTGGTTTAGCTACTATTATCAAAAAATTCAACTGCACTGTCAAACTTTATCTATTGACCAAAACATCAATGATACAATGTAACAAATTTGAAACTCAAATACCATTTAACCAAAACATTAAACTATTGGCAATTGACACTCAATTGGTTGGTTTCACGATGTTGTCATTGATGGAAACATTGTATTTTGGTTCAGTTGTGTATTGGTAGACACTTCACCGGTACCGACAGGATGGAAGGATTTCTTTGATTACCGGCAATATAGGTCAAGATGGTTTTGAATAAGGTTATCGGTATTGGAGGCCGACATCTCTTGAATCTGACATCGGTAATTTATTTTGATATTCATGTATTTATGTTATCTGGCCGACATGTAATTTATTATTGTAAATATCTTTGTAAGATGACATAAGGCATGATAAATTGTATAAGGTATATAGATCAGTTGGATTAGATCATTTTGACTTAATTGGATATGGTGATGGTTAGGTGAATGCGATATATATCATGTGAATATGTATTAGGAAGGAGATGCAAAATATATCTGAGAGATCATGTAAGTGAGGATATTTATGTAAGGGTTATTTTGGTAGAGGATTTAGGGTTTCAGACTGGAATAGATAGAGCTTAATTGGAACTATATTCTGGCATAGAAGATGTTATCTTAGTAGTTCACTCATTTCTCTAGATTGAAGTTTGTATTTATATGTAGTCAGTGAGGCTCCTTTTTGTGATTGAGCAGTGTGCTCTAGGTTGTAAGTCTTCCTGTAAGTGTAGGCCCCTATATTTTGTAATATCTCTTCATATGGCCAGTGAATTGATATTGTGGGTCACAAATCCCACCGTGGTTTTTCCTCATTGAGGTTTTCCACATATAGTTTTATGTGTTATGGTGTTGATTTATGTAATTGGCTTATTGGTTGCTTTACTTCTTTAAATTCTGTATATACCAGTATACCGATTGGTGTATGCATGTTTTAATAAGGCTAAAATTAATGAAATTGGTAAAACACTTATTCACCCCTGCTCTCAATGTTCTTGGATTCCAACAATTGGTATTAGAGCCTTTTACCTCGAAGGATGTTTAATAGCTTGAGGAGGATCCTGAATCCGGAATCCATCAATGTGGCTTTGGAAAAGAAACTTGAGATGGCACTTGAAGATTATGATGCCGAAAGGTTGAAGAACTTAAAGCTACAAGATGAATTGAATTTTGCTAAGGAATTGATTCTTGTCCTACAGGAGAGGCTATCTTTTGTTCAAGCTAGAAGGAAGGAACTTTTGCAAAATCAAGATGATGAAGAGAAAGATGCACTTAAGGAACAATGTCATAAATTGAGTCAGGAGAACATGGTTATGAGAAATGAAATGCAAGCTATAACTATGAGAATGTCTAAAGAGATTGAATACCAAAAGAAAAAGGAAGAAAATCTTGTTGTATCCTTGAAGAACAAATTTAAAGAATGTGGTAGGTTGGTTCATGAGAATGATTTGTTGAGAACTAATTTAGTACAATCCCAGAGCAATGAACAAGAGCTTGAGAGACAAATGATAATTTTTTGAGATGATCTAACTAGTGCAAGTGAGTATAAAAAAAAATTCAAGATTAGTTCAACATAGCTAGATGAATTATTGAAAAGAAAAAGGCAGATTGGAGGTTCTAGTGGACTTGGATTTGAGCAAGGAAAGAGTTCTTGTACTGCTAATGAAGATCAAAACCATAAGGCACTGGTAAGGTAGTTTAATGCTTATAAATCTAAAGGTAGATATTTTGTTTGCAATAAGTTTGGTCACATGGCTAGGCAATGTAGAAACAGAGCAAATAAGAACCTTGATTTCGCTCCCTGTCAATGTTCTAAATGTAATAAGTATGGTCATAAGACAAAAGATTACAGAATGAATGTTAAGTGCTATGAATGTGGAAAATTTGGACATATGGTTAAATAGTGCAGGTCAAGAAATTATACTAGTGTTAGAAAACCAATTCAAAGGAGCAATGTTACATGTTATGAATGTAATGAGGTTGAACATATTGCTAAATTTTGTAGAAGCAGAAATCCACTAGTTGGTGATGAAGTATCAAATGAGAAAGGGAAAGAAAAGGTTAGTGAAATCTGGCAAGATCATACCTGGAGATGGGCTAAGAAGACTAAAGAACAATCAGCAGATGCGAATGCACTGGTTACTTATCTAGCAGAGGAGGTTGCTCCTGCACCGACAGGTAGCTCAATTGGTAACTAAGGCAGATGCCTTAGGGATAGGCAAAATCTATGAAGATGTTGCATATGTTGGCTTGATGATGATTGTAATGAATGACTTCATATGTTTTCATTGATGAGACATGTATACACACACATATCTTAACATTGTCTACCGGTATTACTTCTAAAAATTTACTTCTATTGCAACAATTATTAGAAGTTTTGTTTAGATGGTTTAGAGAGTATCAAACCAGTAATATACAGGAATGACCCGACACAATCTTGAAGATCCAACAGAGATTATCAAAAAGGAAATGAAGGAGAATTAGTTTACATGTTGATATGGTTAACTCCAAATGGTATGAGTGTTCCAATTGGTATCCATTGATTGTGTGATGAGTTATCACCGGTCATGATGAGTTATCCTAATTGAAAAATTTTGGGTATAATTTGTGATGATTTATGTTTGATTGTCCAGATACACTACACCTAGGAAATTTTGATATAATTTCTAAGGCCGACATGAAATCTAAATGTCTATATAATGGCATTATGATGAACCATTTTGTATATATCATATGAGATGATTTGATGCGAAGATAGAAGTGTTAAGTTGTTGAAGAAATTAGAGAGTATGTTGGTGATGCAGTTTTGAGTGCGCAAAACAAGATCTAATCAAGCAAGTTATGTTACTTCTAGATCACACCACCTGTTGTTTTCTAATCACTGCAACAATCAGATCCGCTAATAGGGTAAGCTCTAACAAGATTCATTATACAAATCCTTTAACAAGGTAATCCATTACTTTAGATTCAGAAATCCTCTACTGAGATTACTCCTAACAAAGTATAGCTCCTAACAAAGCTTTGGGATTTTTAACGTGATTCTCTCTTAGTAGAGCACTTTTGTAGACCTTAACCGGCCAGTTACCTACTACTACAGATAGTTAACTTGTGAGTCCCATCTCACCGTGGTTTTTCCCATTTGGGTTTTCCACGTATAAACACTTGTGTTATGGTTGATTTTTTACTTATTGTGGATGGTTTAATATCATTTTGGATTGCATGCATAGTGTTTAGTAAACTTGTTTAGTATATCTATTGGTCAGTGTTTAAAGTAGTATTGCTTTTGTTGTCACTGATTCACCCCCCCTCTTAGTGTTGTTGGCATTCTGATGTAGTTTTTCATGACTGGTGAATAATATGGTTGTAATTGTTGGCAACATCATCTCTTAAGTCTTCAGTCTATCGGTAGTAAGTAGACTAGGATACTGAGGTCAACTAGATAAGCAATAAGTAAACAAGATAAATAGTGAGTAGACCGGCAAACAGTAAGTAGACGGACAAGCAGTGAGTAGACTAACAAGTAGTAATTAGACTGGGTAGCAGTAAGTAGATTGGCAAAGAAGAGGTCCACTGGCTAAGCAAAGAGAAGACTGGCATATAGGAGGAAACCGGCTAGACAGATTTTGATCAGTACACCGGAAGAGTCTGCAAGCAACAGAGTGATAATGATCAATTAACATTCAGTTAAATTGGGAGTCTTATCCAGGAAACCAACAGACTTATCGGCATGTTAGACTGTCGTGACAAAGATTCCTGTAATGATTTCAAAGATGTGATTTAAGGCATGACAACAAAATTTTTAAAGGGATGTTTTGGAGGGAAAGTTGGTGACAAACTAAAGGGTCAATAAATTCACATATCTCATTCTTGAGATGGTTGTTGTTAAGGTGAGTGGAGATAATGTGAAAGAGAACATAGGGGGAGTTTAAGAGATTGCATAGCCGAATGACAGAGGACTGGTGGAGTGGAGTTCCACAAAGTGGTGACCCAAGTGACAAAGGATTGATAGTATGGAATCCAAGGATTAACAATTCTGTAGAGGATAGAGTTGAAGGTGTATTCAGGAAATCAGTGTTGTGCAGAACAGACACAACTAATACAGACACAGTGTGATTCTTTGGTGTGATTTGATGAAGCTAATGAGTAGCCACTCTAGCATATCATCATTTTATTGGTCTCTAACCATTGCAACCAAAATCCCTTAATAGGGTGGACTTTAACAAGTCCCATTGTAAAAATCCCTTAATCGGGTGTCATCTTAATTGATGATCTTAAGACCTTTTGACAAGGCTACCTCTAACAAGGTAAAGGCACTAATAGGCCTTAGACAAAATCCCTTAACTGGGTGGCACCTGACAGTGTCTTTGTAATCTCTTAATAGGGATGGCTCTTCATCGGGCGTACTCCAAAAGAGTACAAATTTTGTGAGTTATTACTCACACCATGGTTTTCTCCCATTTGGGTTTCCACAAGATAAATCTTGGTGTCACTATGTTTCCTTTCATGCATGGTTATTCTTCTGCAATAGTTATTTATATGAATGAATGTTAAGTTGGTAATAACTTAAGTTAAAAGTTTTTTTTGAGAAAAACCGGTAAAATGTTGATTCTCCCCTCCCCTCTCAGCACTGGTTGGGAGTAACAAGTTATTTATAAGTCTATCAATTGGTACCAGAGCCTAAGTTCTTTAAGGCTTAATCACTTGGATGGAAACCCTAAAGCCACCATGGGGGATATGAGATACTTTGAGATAGCTAGAATGCTTGAAGCTACTAAGGATGAGCTTGGAACCCTAAGTGTCAGAATTAAATCTTTACAAGTCAAAAGGAGAGAGCTAATTGAACAACTATTGGAAATATCTAATAATAGTTCTTAAGATGAAGCTAACATTGATGCATTAGCTGAAGAAGTTGAAAAACTGAATGGTGAAAAGTTAAATCTGAGAAGAGATTTAGAAGCCCTAACTATCCACATGAGTCCAGAGCTAGAAGCTAGGAGGGTAGCTGAAGACCTTGTCAAAGAAAGAGATCATGAGATTGCTATGATGAAATGAGAGAATGAAACCTTGCATGAGCATTGGCATGCTGAAAAAGAAGAAAAAGAGGCTATGTAGCTCGATCTTGAAATGGCATCATCCCTAAGAGATACTCTTTCAAAACATAATGAATATCTTATGAGAGAGCTCATTGAGGCTAATGGGAAACTGGAAAATTACAACAAAAGTTATACCATGTTGGATGAGCAGATTCAATCACAAAGGATGAAAGGTGATACATCTGGACTAGGCTTTAGCACATTTGATAAGGAGAGTTTTCTGGTACAAAGATCAACATTCATAAGAACAAAACTGCTCCTAAGGCTAACAATCCTACCGGTAAGAAAGTCTTTAAACCTTTTTGCTTTGTCTGTCATAAACCCAAACATACTGCAAATGTGTGTAGAAACAAACCCAATGGAAATACAGGCTACAATGAAAATAATAGTTTTGTATCTAAGAGATTTGAATGTCATTGTTTCACATGAAAAATGTATGGACATAGATAAGTTGAATGCAAATATGGAGCAAATAATCCAGTACCTCACATAAATCCAAGACCTAACGGTAACTAGATCAAAACCTATGACAACTAGGGTAACATGAACTAGCAAAGACCCTATGTCAATCGGTTTAGTCCATTTGAGATGGAAAATGTAACTAATGTCATTTGCACCATTTGTAACAATTTTCGTCATGTAGCTATGAATTGCAGAAGGAGAATTGGAAGAGGCAATGCAGGACCTTGGAGATCATCTGGAATGGCCTGCTATCATTGTCATAAATTGGGACACATGGCAAATTTTTATAGATATAGAAAGAACAAACTGGATAATCATAATGAAGATCAGAAAGGAAAGCAGAAGGTAAATGTTGAGGAAACCAGAGAAGAGATGAACCAAATCTGGAAAAAGAAGAGTGACGATATACCTAGAGAAGTACCTAATCCTTCACCTAGTGTGGAGAATCCTGCACCAGTGAATTGAGCCTTTTTATAGGGCTAAGGGGAGCATAGTAGTAAATCTACTTCCGGACCCCTTGAAAGATGAGTGGTAAGAGAGTTTGAATTTTGAGCTATTATATGTGAAATCTTGATATCTTTTGTCAATCATTTTTTTTTAAGTTTATCAACCAGTTTTACACCTGTTAATATTGTATGCATCGTTAAGCGATGTATTAGGGATTGTAACCCTAACGGTCGAGCATTTAATGTAGTAGGTAAAAAGGATAAAAGAAAGTTTTACTACGTTATTTTTACCCTAAATGCATTCGAAAGAGAATTCTTGAGCACTTGTCGAGTGAAGAGAGAATTGCTAGCTGGTCTTAGTCAAATTCATTTTGTGATTTACGTGATTGAAGTTGAGTTGAAGGTTAGTGAAGGTTGAACTGGTGTGCACTTGATAAATAAACCCATAACCGAGGCAACGCATGTGAATTGAGGTATTTCTTTGAAAATCTCATTTCAAATATAGTTTATCTAAATGACTTCATCATCTAAGCAAGTAGAGAGACTAATGATCACATCAAAACCTATGGAGGTTGTAGAATCAAAATGAATAGTGTCTTATAATGCTTTATCTCAAGTTCCTGATGGTGTCATTGTAAAAGGTGATTTATCTAGCTACATTGATTGTAAAATTGAAGATTTTGGATAATTGTCAATTTATTTTCAGTTGAAATCCCTTTGCAATAAGAGCGAAAAGATTCAGCCTGAGTAAATTAGGGTTTATGAGAAGGGTTTTCATAATGCAGCTTATTTTCTTGAGGATTTGGAAGAGGAACACATCAGAATTATTCTTAGTCATATTCATGTTGAAAATATGTATTTGGAAAGGACACACACTATAACCAAGGAAGTTATCCAAGTTGTGACTGGTTTTTGGTCAACTAGTGAAGTTTCCAAGCTGAGGCGAATTTATAAAGAGACTATAACCACTTTAACCTCATCTACCTTTGATGGATGTGCATTTTCTATTAATAATATTAAGGACCCAACGTTAAATTGGCTACTATGATTATAGGCTACAGGATATTCTATTCTAGTAGAATGAATAGTGTACCATCTGCAGCAGTGCATACTGCCTATAAAATGACTGTTGAGAATGCAAATTATGACCTATGTGAGGCCATAAGGAGTCAATTGATGTTTAATCTATAGTCAATCAAGAAGGACATAAATCAAAAGTTCAAATTTGGTCAGTTATTGATTGGTTTATTCTTTTACTTTCAGAACTTCCTACCGGGAATTGGTGATCTTGAATGGTCTAAAGACCTACCGGTTACTACTCAGATCAAGAACAAGATTAAGGATATTAAGAACACTTTCTCTGCTGTAATAAACAAGTATTATAATGAATTTCAGAAGAAAATGAGTATGAGGGTAAGGCTACCTGAGGATATGGTGAAAAAAATTTCTAAGAACATCATTTTCACAGTCACCATTGATTTCTGTTTAATGGAAGCTATTGAACCTAGAGAAGATGAAATGGAAGACATGAGCTATGAAGTCAATTATGACTTATTGATTGGTTATGCTAATAACCTATTAGCATCTCCAGTGGACAACAAGAAGAAAAGACTAGATATTGTTGAGGACCAAACTGCAAAAGCTTAAACCAGTAGTGCTCAACCTAGTAATGTGAAAGGAAAGAAGAAGAAAGTTGAGAAATCATCTTCAACATCTTATTTACCTGCTAATACAAGAGTGACATGAAGTGTCCAAGTCAAAAAAGAAAAGGTACCCAAAGTAACTGCTACAAAGTAGACTGCAACAAAGAAGAGAGGTTGACAATTGATTCTCCAAGCAAAATTTGATGATACTGATACTGAAGAGGAACCCAAGAAAATGAAAGCACCTGGTAAAGTAGCTAAACCAGTGAAAAAAGTGCCAAAGACAACTGTTCCTATTAATTTCTTATCTTACAAGCCTGTGACTGATTTTGAGAAGACAATTAAAACATTGGGGAGAAACAGATTTGATAATGTCAAGAAATATTTTGATTCATTTGATGAAGATCAAAAGGAACAAATTGTTCAACAGGTAATCAACTATTTATGTCAATATAATCAATTACCTCGGGAACTTAAAGATGATATTTCTGATTCTTTGTATTCTATTGTTGCAAATAAGTGGCAAATTGTTGTTGACAAAGATCAAGAAATTATTGATAATGTATTTATTTAATTAATTTCTTGAATTATCTAGAGATGAATTAGTTGTCTCACTTGATAATTACAAAGGATAATTTATCTCTAAGGCAAGAAGATTGAAGTTAATGAATGGGAAAATTCAATCTATTGAAGTTGAGAGTGAGACTCATCAGATAGCTCAAAATGTTCAACAAATGCATAAGCACTCAAAGTCTTATGATGATGAGCAAATTGAGCCTGCACTACAACTAGAAATAGATGAGGAAGAAATTGTGCAATCTGATGTTGTCTATCCTATGAAGAAGAAGGATGACACTACTTCCCAACCAGTAATTTTTGTTGATGACATACAAGATACTATAGATCTATTTGGAAACATTATTACACCAGATATGCAGCCACCAGAAATTACTAATTCATAGGTTAATACAGTGGAGATACCAACAACTCAACCAAGTGTGGATATTCTACCCCCGCCGGTAAATGATCAACTAGTGAAATCATAACTCCCACCGGTTTCATAGGCTACTCAGGAGAAACCTACTAAAAAAGTTGCTGAATAGACCTCTGAACAAGAAAAGGAGAAAGAACAAAAGGAAGAGAAAACTGAGAAGGTGAAATCTGCTAAACCGAAAAAGGGATCATTCAAACAACAGAATAATGATGATGATGATGATGACTCATTAAGCATCAAAGGACCTATAAATGTTGATAATATGAGTGCATCAAAATTGTTGGAGTTTATGAATATGATGCAATCTAGAGCTCAGAATAAGAGGCTTAAGGAATAGAGAATGGAAGCTGAAACCATTCAAAATATAGATATTTTGTCAAGCCTTCTACCAGAAGGTGCTACAAGGAACTTGTCAACTCCCATTGGAAAGCTTAGCTAGTTGGTTGATGATGCCTCTAACCAACTTAAGTCCCTTGAGGAAGTAGCACAAACCTATGTAGAGAAGAGCTACAGGAAGAAGCGAGGAGAATAGATCATGAAGGATATTGATACAGGGATAATTTCCTTATCCCTGAATAAAGATCTATTAAGAAAAGCTATTGAAACAAGAGGGAAAATTATTGCATTTACATCTAATGTTTCATTCTTTTATATTGATATCAATCAAAGGAGAACAAAGACCGAGCAAGAACTGGAAAAGATATGTAGTGCCAACATACCTTTACAGGATTCAATTGTAGCTTTTGGCAAATCTGTGTATGATTTGCAAAACTAGTTAGATACCTATGATTGTGAAAAGGCAAAAAGACTTTGATCCCTGAAGGAGTTGAAGAGTCTACTCAAACCAAAAGTGGACATGTTACAAAGAGCATACAAGAATGTAGAAGCAATTTTGGCTACTCCGAAGACATGTACACTTGATGCAATGGAAGAATTTTGTACACAGGTCATGACTACAATAGTGATCACTGAAACCTTGCTCGAGACATGGGAAAATGTTTTTTCTCAATTGAAGCGTACTTTTAGTCACATTTTTGGGAGAATTGCAATGAAAACTCCTTGATTCATATTTTCAAGTTTTTGTATATGTAAACATTTTGATACAAATTTTGCTATATATATGTGTGTATTTTTCTTTTCAATTTGCCATTGTTGTCAAAGGGGGAGAAGAAATATGTGTGTGTTGTGAAAATTTTGTATGTACTATTAAGGTAGAGTAGATATATATGTGTGTTAGGAAACGGGAAGGAAAACTAAGAAGGGGGGGTGAATCAGTTGTGAACCAGTTGTCAATAAATTACAAATCAAAACCAATTAATCCAACTTGAAACTTAGTGCCGGTAAAACAAAATTTAATGCTGGTAAAATAGTTTAACAGTTATAGCAGTACCAGTATAACTTAATGCATGAAACAGAAAGAGAAACAACATCCACAACACATGACACAAAGATTTTGACGTGGAAACCTTGTAAGGGGAAAAACCATGGTGGGAAACCTTACCCACAATTAGATGATACTAGTGCAAAAATTAAGTGTATACAAATGAGGTCTACACATGCAGAAAGGCGAACCACCTAGAGCTCACTGCTCAATCACAAAATAGGAGTCACACTAACTACAATTGGGTGGTTAAATCCAATAATAATGTACTGCCTCAAAATAGCACCTGCAATGCTGGATTTAGTACTAGTTTATGCTCTAACCATGAGTATTAAACACCTTCATAGCCTTTCCTTCAACCTTCAGATAATGTCTAGGTGATTTGCACAAGGATTTGCTTATTTGGGCTCTTCAATATTCGCACACAATCATAGTTATCAATCTTCAATAAGATCTTACAATCATATATACAAAACTTGAGACCAAATGTTAAGGTCGGCTCACTAAAGATATTACAATTAAATCAATTACAAATAAGTATTGATGTGATTAAATATGTTGGCTCAATGAATTTACCACATTATCCAATCAATAAACCATTTCAAAGACATGTCGTGCTGATCTAGAATAGATATCATGTACTGGTCCATAACCTAGACCTATCTGTCGGTAAAGGAAAATCTATCAACTCGATTAGACCAATAAGGAAAACACCAAATCCAAAAACCCAATCCATGTCTTCAACATAACCAAATTATCTCCAGATGATACTAAGTTATCATCACTACCAGTGAACAATATAACCTATCGTTGAACATATAACTAGTCGGTGAACAATATAACTAGAGTGCCAAATCATCAATGTAGACCTCCAAGAAGATAAGTGTTGACATCAATGACAAAACCAATGCAACACATGATGAAGTCATGCATAATACCAACAATTTCCCCCTTTGGCATTGATGGAAACACTAGATGGAAAAAATTCTAAGTGCCAAAAACCAATAAACCAACAATCTCCCCAAATAGATCAATACAAAGTTATGTGCGAAAACATAAACCAAAACCAAAAATACATCTCTCCCCAAAGTAAAAAGTTTTTCCATAGATACCTCTCCCCCATTGACATCAAATGACAAAGCAGTTAAGATTCAAAGGTCTTAGAATACAACCAACTACTCCCCCTGAGAAGTAGCTCTCCTTCATCAAAGCCGGAAAAAGATATTTTTGTTAGTTCGTACAGGTTTGATGCCAATCTTCATCATTCAAGTTTCTGGTAGTGGGGAAATTACCACAAGCTGTTCTCTAAGATATTAAAATGTTTCCTTAGGCAAAGGATTTGTAAAGATATTTGCAATTTTCTCTTTCATATTCACATAAACCAATCTCACTTCATTTGCTTCAACATTCTCTTTCAAAAAATTGTACTTAATAGAGACATGCTTTGTCTTAGAGTGAAATACCAGATTCTTTGATATATCAATTGCTGCTGAATTATC
The DNA here is from genome assembly GCF_030272615.1 of Cryptomeria japonica. NCBI lineage: Eukaryota > Viridiplantae > Streptophyta > Pinopsida > Cupressales > Cupressaceae > Cryptomeria > Cryptomeria japonica. The sequence continues at coordinate 334,414,874 of NC_081407.1, forward strand.
ACAATAAATAATTATTGGTTCTTTGCATTTTACCTTTATATCCTTCAACATTTGCTTGATCCATAATGCCTAAGTACAATTAGTTGTTTCAGCAACATATTCTAATTCTGTTGTAGATAATGATGTACAAGTCTATTTCTTTCTCATCCATGAAATGAATCTTTTGCCAAGAAAGAATGCATCGCTAGTAGTACTCTTTCTGTCATCTACATCTCCTGCCCAATTTGCATCTTTGTATGCACATAAATTAAAATTTTCATCCTTAGGATACCATAAACAAGGATTTGTTGTGCCTTGTAGGTACCAACTTTTGATTCATGATTTTCTTTAGGATTTCTTTGAAATATTGAAACAATACATACTGCATACATTATTTCAGGTCTAGTTTGTGTCAAATATAGTAATCCTCCAATCATAGATTTGTACCTTGTGGGATTAATAGAAGTTGAATCATCCTTTAATGTCCATTTATTAGTTGTAGTCATAGGAGTACTTACTAGTTTGGAGTTTTTCATACCAAATTTCTTCAAGAGTTCCTTCAAGTACTTTGTTTGAGATATGAATATACCTTTATCTGTTTGTGAAATGTGTAAACCTAGAAAAAATTTTATGTCTCCAATCATAGACATTTCAAATTCTTCTTGCATCTTGTTAGCAAAGTCTTTACATAACTGTTCTTCACCTACAAAATTGATATCATCCACAAATACTTCAACAACCAAAATGTCATCATTGGTAACTTTTTAATACAAATTGTTGTTAGCATTACCTTTTGTGCATCCAAGCTTTAAAAGATATTTATCCAATCTAGCATACCAAGCTCTGGGAGCTTTTTTTAATCCGTATAAAGCTTTCCTTAACCTGTAAACTATATCCTTATCACTTGTCAATGAAAATCCATCAGGTTGTTCAATGTAAACTTCCTCCTCAAGATCTCCATTTAAAAATGCACATTTTACATTCATCTAATAAACTTTATAGTTCTTATGAGTTGCAAATGCAAGAAATAGTCTAGTTGCCTCAATTCTGGCTACCGATGAAAAGGTTTCATTATAGTCAATTCCTTCTTTCTGTGAACAACCTTTACAAACTAATATTGCTTTGTTTTTTATTACTTCACCATCCTCATTATGTTTATTTATACATACCCATTTAGTTCCAATTACATTTTTGTCTTTAGGTCGGGGAACTAATATCCAAGTATTATTCTTCTCAATCTATTCTAATTATTCTTCTATTGCTTTTATCCAATGTTTATCCTGACATGCTTCAACAATTGATGCTGGTTCAACTTGAGAAATTAAACATACCTCTTCATTTGCCAATCTTCCTCTTCTCATAACACCTTGATATTTATTTCCAATTATCTGATTCTATGAATGATTCAATTTTACATACTCGGGTTTATTTTGATTTATATTCACATGATGATGTTCTTCAGTCACAGTTGAGTTTTCTGATGATGTCGGTGTGACTGGATCTTTACTCTGTACCAGTGCAATTTGTGTCAGTTCATTTATGATCATTTCAACTGTCGATTCTACAGATCTTGAATCTCCTCTAAAATGTTCATCTATCTTCACACTAGTACTCTCAATGATTTTTTGTAACCTTTAATTATAACATCTATACGCCTTGCTTCTAGAGGAATAACAAGAAATATTGCTTCATCACTTCTAGGATCAAATTTTCCAATATAATCATCTCTCCTAATATAACATTTGCTTCCAAATATTTTGAAGTACTTAAGAGTAGGAGTATGACCAAACCATAGTTCATAAGGGGTCTTACCGATTTCACTTTTGATGTGAACTCTATTGAACATATAAACTGTTGTATTCACTGCTTCTCTCTAGTACATATGAGGTAGATTTGCTTCCATCATCATGGTTCTTGTTGCATCCAGAATAGTTATGTTTCTCCTTTCCACAACTCTATTCTTCTAGAGTGTCTAGGGTGCTAATAGTTGTCTTTTGATTCCATTCACTTCACAAAATGCATTAAATTCTCTAGAGGTAAATTCTCCTCCTTGATCTGATCTCAAGCATTTGATTTTCTTGTCAGTTTCATTCTCTACCATTCCCTTGTATATCTTGAATCTTCAAAAAGATTCTGATTTATCCTTGAGAAAGGTAACCCAACACATTCTAGAATAATCATCAATTATTAGCATAAAGTATCTATCTCCCTAAAGACTTCTTGTTCTTGCTGGACTACATAAATAAGTATGAATTAAATCAAGAATATTATTGGATTTCTCAGAAATGCTCTTAAATGTTCTTCTAACTTGCTTTCCCATTTGACATTCCTTACATAACGGATTATGAGGTTTTATAATCTTAGGTAAATCCCTTACTGCCTTAGTTGAACTGATCTTTACAATGCAATCAAAATTCACATGACAATGTCTCTTATGCCATAACCAACTTTCATCAATGTGAGCAATCAAATATGTCTTATCAGTGGTATTCAAATGAAAGATATTACCTTTAGTTTGATTACTGGTTGCAATCTCCAAATCCAGTTCTATTTATGATTTTTCATTTTCCATTCTTAAATTGTAACTGAAATCCTTTTTACACTAACTGACCAACACTCAAAATATTATTCTTTAAACCTTCTACATAATAAACATTGTCAGTATTGTGCATACCATCCAAGGATATAGTGCCTCTTCCTTTGATTAAACAAGCTTTATCATCTCCTAATCTTACTAGACATCCATGAATTTCTTGAAATGATAAGAATTCGCTTTTATCACTAGTCATATGATGTGAGCATCCACTATCTATAATCCATTCATCCTTTTCTTCAATTTTTGTTGTCAGTGCCTGCTCTACCGGTTTGAAAATAGGTATTGATTGATCTTCTTTTATTGCAACAAAATCCCATCCATTATCTATTGGATCTTCATCTAAGTCATCTGTAACACCTTCATTTGCATAGTAACATGACTTATCTCTGTTTTTCTTAAATCTGTATCTCTGATATTTAGGGTTAGGTTTATATGTTCTTTTCGCTTCCTCCCTTAGTCTTGCATGTCTATCAGGACACCTAGAAGCCATATGACCAACTTTATTGCAATTAAAATATTTGAAAGGTGCTTTACCTTCATACTTACTTCCTGCTAGACCTTTCGGCATCTTCCTTGCAAATAGTGCTTCAAGTTATTCATTTTCTCTTCTCATATCTTCAAGTTCTTTTGCATAAAGTACTTTCCAATCAATTTTGTCTGATGATGATGATGATGATGATGATGATGCTTTGAAAGCTATATTAGTTTTGACTATAGCAATAGGACCAAACTCTTCAAGCTCAAATGCAAAAAGTTTTCCAACCAAAGTATCTCTAGAAATTGATGTATTAGGCATTGTTATCAATTCATTAATAGTAATCACTTTAATTTTGTAAGCCAGTGGCAATGCTCTTATAGCTTTAGAAACAATTCCATTTTCAAGGATCCTCCACAGCATTGTATTCCTAAAACAATTTCATTAACTCTTTTCATAAATGCAGAAATTCTTTCATCTTCTTCCATTTTTAAATTTTCATACCTAACCCAGTAACATTCTAATTTTGCAATCTTCAAAGTCGTATCTCCTTCATTCAATGTTTCCAGTTTATTTCAAATATCTTTAGCAGTAGATTGATCTGATAATCCCATGGTTTGCTGATCTGATAATGTGCTCACAAGTGCTTCTCTTGCTTTGCACTCATTCTCCAACTCCTTAACCAATATTGGTGGATGGGGTTGATTTGGAGTAGGACCAACATAGCCATTCATAGTAACATCCCATATATCTCTTCCAATGCTTCCATTCTGATCTTCCATATATCATAGTTAGTTCCATCAAGTTTCAGACTGTCCTTCTTGAAAATATTTATTGCCATAGGATCTCCTCAAGTTGTTAGGCTTCTGCAAAAAGAAGAATTAGCTCTAATACCAATTGTTAGGAATCGGGAAGGACAACAATGAGGGGGGTTGAATCTTCCAAAAGATTCTAATTTCTCCTTGAGAAAGGTAACCCAACACATTCTAGAATAATCATCAATTATTAACATAAAGTATCTATCTCCCTGAAGACTTCTTGTTCTTGCTAGACCACATAAATAAGTATGAATTAAATCAAGAATATTATTGGATTTCTCATAAATGCTCTTAAATGTTGTTCTAACTTGCTTTCCCATTTGACATTCCTTACATACCAGATTATGAGGTTTTACAATCTTATGTAAATCCCTTACTGCCTTAGTTGAACTGATCTTTACAATGCAATTAAAATTCACATGACAGAGTCTCTTATGCCATAACCAACTTTCATCAATGTGAGAAATCAAACGTCTTATCACTGGTATTAAAATGAAAGATATTGCCTTTAGTCAGTTGATACTACTACAGATAGTAAGTGTATACAAATGGGGCCTACACATGCAGAAAGGCCAACCACCTAGAGCTCACTACTCAATCACAAAATAGCAGTCATACTGACTACAATTGGATGGTTAAATCCAATAACAATGTACTGCCTTAGAATGGAATCTGCAATGATAGATTCAGTACTGGTTTAAGCTCTGACCATGAGTGTCAAACACCTTAATAACCTTTCCTTCAATTTTTAGATAATGTCTACGTGATTCGCACAAGGATTTGCTTATTTTCACTCTTCAATATTCGCACAATCTCATAGTTATCGATCTTCAATAAGATCTTACAATCATATATACAAAACCTAAGACCAAATGTTAAGGTTGACTCACTAAAGATATTACAATTAAATTAATTACATATAAGTCTTGATGCGATACAATATGTTGGCTCAATGCATTTACCACATTATCCAATCAATAAACCACTTCCAAGATGTGTCATGTTGATTTATAATAGATATCATGTACCGGTCCATAACCTAGACCTATCTACCAGTAAAGGCAAATCTATCAACCTGATTAGACCAATAAGAAAAACACCAAATCCAAACATCCAATCCATGTCTTCGACATAACCAAATGATCTCCAGATGATAATAAGTTATCATCACTACCGGTGAACAATATAACCTGCCGATGAACATATAACCTACCAATGAACAATATAACAAAAGTGCCAAATCAACAATGTAGACCTCCAAGAAGATAAGTGTTGATATCAATGACAAAACCAATGCAACACTTGACGAAGTCATCCATAATACCAACAATGTGTATAATATTTGTAAGCACACTTAGTTGTATAGTTGTAAAATTTTCTAAGTGTTGCCATTAATGCCAAAGGGGGAGATTGTTGGCTTGATGATGATTGTAATGAATGACTTCATATGTTGTCATTGATGGAACATGTATACACATACATATGTTAACATTGTCTACCAGTATTACTTCTAAAAAGTTACTTGTATTGCAACCGGTATTAGAAGTTCTATTTATGATGGTTTAGAGAGTGTCAAACCGGTACATGTAGACAACCGGTATATATAGGAATGACCCAACACCAACTTGAAGATCCAGCAGAGATTATCAAAGAACCAATGAAGGAAAATTGGTTTACATGTTGATATGGTTAATTCCAACCAGTATCGGTGTTCCAACTGGTATTCATTGATTGTGTGATGAGTTATCACCGATCGTGATGAGTTATCCTAACTGACAAATTTTGGCAGTAATTTGTGATGAGTTATGTTTGATTGTTCAGATATACTGCACCTAGGAAATTGTGATATAATTTCTAAGGCCGACATGAAATCTAAATGTGTATATAATTACATTATGATAAACTATTTTGTATATATGATATGACATGTTTTGATGCAAAGATAGAAGTGTTAAGTTGTTGAAGGTATTGCAGAGTATGTTGGTGATGTAGTTTTGAGTGCACAGAAGAGTATCTACTCAAGAAAGTTCTGTTACTTCTAGATCACACCACCTATTATTTTCTAATCACTACAACAATCAAATCCCCTAACTGGGTAAGCTCTAACAAGCTTCATTGTACAAATCCTTTAACAAGGTGATCCATTAGTTTGGATTCAAAAATCCTTTATCGAGGTTACTCCTAATAGGGTACTACCTTTAATAGGGTATAGCTTCTAACAAAGCTTTGGAATCTTTAATAGGATTCACTACTAGCAAAGAACTTTTATAGACCTTAACTGGTCAGTTACCTATTACTGCAGATAGTTAACTTGTGAGTCCCATCTCACTGTGGTTTTTCCCATTTGGGTTCTCCACGTATAAACACTTGTGTTATGGTGGATGTTTTACTTATTGTGGATGCTTTAATATCATTTTGGATTGCATGCATAGTGTTTAGTAAACTTGTTCAGTATATCTACCGATTAGTGTTTATATTAGTAATGCTTTTGGTGTCACTGATTCACCCCCCCTTCTCAGTGTTTTATAAGTCTATCAACATATACCCCAAGAAAAGGTTCTGGAAGATGATCCAAAGATTGGAGATGCCTATCCAACATGGATATGTTTTTTTAAGATCCGGTTTCTTTCACCGGAATTCATTGATGTCAATGTAAGATTAGGGTTTTTCTTGGAGGATAAAAGGTCGAATTCACTTCATTCTTGATCACCTTGTATTCAGAGTGATTCAGTATGATTTAGAGTGACCTAGAGCGATCATATATCTTGTTGAACGATTTCATCGATGACTAAAAGAGTTTGTTAGGTTTTAACTAGCAATGATTATCAGGTACTTATCTTTAATCATGGAAGCAAGATCATCATTTATTCCTATCTTTGTTGCAAATCTGACTATTGTAGAGGTAAAGGACTAACCAAGGACATTTCTCAAGCGGTATCCACATGTGGCTACCCTGGATGACTCAGTTAGAGCATTTTCTCATGTTCCGGATGTTGGCATTCTACACTCTACTAAGAAATGATGGTGTTGTCATTGATGGCAACCTACTGATAGCCTACAAGCAACCTTGTGGCATTCATCTGGTAAATCACTAGTAGGCACCGACAGCGGCAAGAATGTATATCGAAACCCTAGCCAATAGGAACAAACTTTTGTTTATTTTATTTAATTGTAAATATCTTTTGTAAAGCTGACATGGCATATTGTAATAGACTCATATCTATGTGAGATCTTGTAAATCATTTTGAGATGATAGATAGATGGATGGACACATGATGGTAAAAGTGATGAGCAAATATTAAGGCAGATTTTGTATAAGGTTTATGGTTATAGTATGAGCTTAAACTGGTACTGAACCTAGCATAGCAGATGTTGAATTGTAGCAATACATTATATTGGATTTTTATAATCCATTTGTAAACCAGTGAGACTTCCATTTTGTAGATTGAGCAGTAAGCTCTAGGCAATTGGCCTTCCTGCATGTGCAGGCCCTTCTTGTAAGTAATATTTATTCATTGGCCAGTGAGTGAATATTGTGGGCCACAAATCCCACTGAGGTTTTTCCCACATCAGGTTTCCTCATTAAACATCTTGTGTTATGGTGTGTTTTCTATGTTGTCTTTACTGTTCCTATTTACTGCATTAATTCTTTTTTACCACTACACTGTTTTGGAATGCAAAATACTTAATAAGGTTAAATATTCTGCTAACCTGTTAGATACTGATTCATCCCCTCTAAGTATCTTTGGGACTATCATTAATCCTAACAATTGGTATCAGAGCCTGGTCATCTATTTTCAAAAGTCTAACAACTTGAGGAATATTCTGACACTGGTACAGATGGAGAACTTAAGAAAGCAATTAGAAGGATCTCTTGTGGACTCTGATGCAGAGAAGTTGAAAATATCAAACTTGAAGATGATCTAAGGATTGCATAGGAATTCATTCAAGGACTACAGGAGAATCTCACTATTGCTAGAAATAAGAGAAAAGAACTTCATGAGAAGATGCAGAGTGATGATGATAAAAAGAAAACTCTTAATGATCTTGTAAACAAGATGAGGCAAGAAAACATGACTTTTAGGAATGAAATGCAAGATATGACTATGAGATTTTGTAAAAACCTTAAAGACAGAAAGAAGAATGAAGATGACTTGACTAGGAGACTCAATGGTGCTAGAAATGAAAATCTAAGACTCGGTCATGAAAATGATATGTTGAAGACAGATTTGATTCACATGGAACATGATAAAACTGAACTTATAAGACAAAAGGGAATTCTAGAAAATGAGTTGGCTACTACAAATCAACATAAAGACAAATTCAAGAAAAGTTCAGAAGAACTTGATGATATGCTAAAAAGTTAGAAACCTAATGGAGATACTAATGGAATTGGATTTGAAGTTGGAGAACGTTCTGGTAATGCAAACAATCATGATAACAGTAAACCAGTAAGACAACCTAATGCTTACAAATTTAATGGGAAATGCTTTAACTCTAACAAGCATGGTCATAGAGAAAATCAATGTAGATCTAGAAACAATCAAGACATTAATGCATCCACCGGTCGATGTTCCAAATGCAACAAAATTGGTCACAATTCAGAAAACTATAGCATGAATGCAAGATGTTATGTTTGTGGAAGATTTGGGCACTTATCTAATCAATGCAAAACACAAACCAACATAAGATATGGAAAGGCTATTCAGAAAAATAATGTGAGTTGTTATGCTTGTAACAAGATTGGACATATTGCAAAATTTTGTAGAAGCAAGAATTCATCGACAAACAATAAAGGGCCTAGTTTGAAAGGTAAAGAGAAGGTTGATGAGGTAAAGAAAGAATTTTCAAGACAATGGATTAGAAAGATGGATCAGAATATTGATGAGACTATTCCTTCACAGGTAGAACAGAGTATTACTCCACTGACAAGAGATTCTTCATCAAACTAAGAAGTAACCCTTTGGGGGTATTGCAGCAAGTTGAACATCATGCAAATTACCCTTGGTAGATGGTGAGAAGATAGATTTATTCTCTACCGGTAGATGTGTTAATTTTCACTTCACCGATATGCATTTAATGCGGTTGTTGAAAGAAAATACATTATAAACCATCAATTTTCTCTCTTTTTCAATTCACCAAGCATTCAAACTTTTAGAGAGCGTGAAATCTAAGAGAAGGCATCCAAGACGAAGAAGTGAAGTGATTTCTCTCAAGCACTCAACCATTATCACGCAACTTAAGGTATTTTTCCAATGGCTTCCTCCTCTACTCCAGAATTTATTGCAAACCCTACTATTGTGGAAGTTGTCAAATGCCCTAGGCTCGTTTTTAAGATCATTCCCAAGATAGAAAACCAAGATGATTCCATAGGTGCTATTTCTAAAATTCCAAAAGGTGTTGCTTATGCTGAAGACCCTAGAATCTATATTCATTGCAATATTGAGGAACTAGGTTATGAGGAAATGTTGAAGATGTTTAAAACTGTTATCTGTGATGAAAATGGAAATATAAAACTCAAGCACAAGGTAATTGAAACTTTAGGTTTTGTGGAAATCTTGGACATCCCTGATTTTCCTAAGGAGGTAGTAAGAATTATCCTTAGCAGAGCATGGAGAATTTCTTTGGCTAGATTCAGTTTGCAAAATCATCAAAGAAGCAATTAGGGCAATGACAGGTTTACCCTCCACCGGTAGCAAGCCAAATAAGACTAAGAAGGTTCCTAATAACATTGTCATGACATTAATAGGAGCAACATATGATAGTAGATCCGTGAGAGTAAATGATGTCAAATATAAAAATGTCAGATTCATAAGCATGATCCTAGGTTATAAGACCACACATGCAAACCGACTTAATTCAGTTTTGAGTCTTTGCATTAAAATTGCTTATGATATGGTGAATAATGATGTAAAAATAGATGTAGGTGAGTGGCTAAAAGATGAACTGATAGATAACCTGAAAAAGGGTGATAAGAAAGGAACATTTCTTTTTGGCAATCTTTTGGTATGTCTTATGTTATATTTCACAAAAGAAGTTCCCTATATTGGAAAGACATATTTTGGATATGATATACCGGTAGGCAAACAATTGCTAGAAATATTCATTAGAATGGGCACTGACAAGGAAAACAATATAACAGAGTACTTCAAAACCTTCAAAGAAAAAATGAAAACCAGAGTGAGACTACCACAGAGTGTAGTGGATAAGTA